>NW_024044853.1:770329-1070329 GCF_015852505.1 Tachyglossus aculeatus | reverse complement strand
GAAGCACATTTACTTTTCTCTCTTCGGTCCTGGACACTGGTGGTGGTGACAGGAAAGTCTCGGTGGGGGGTGAGAGCTTTCAGGATCCTTCCTCCCCCTCTCGGCCCTCCAGATTGCTGCGCGGTCCCCTCAGATGAAGGTCGGGTAATTTCCTGGGGAATTCCCCGTGGGAGGACGGGGCCGGCGTTCCACTGAGACAGCTGACTCTCCGGGAATCTCAGAAGGCCGGGATCGTGGTCCCAGCCCTCACAACCTAAATAACTGCGCGGTCTCACGTGGACTCCTTCCTAGCACAACACCAATGGACTAATCATCGTTCCCTTTCCGGAATTAATAAAAACCCTGGAGATTTGAACCTCATTTCATGCCAGGAATTAGGACCATCTGAATATCTCAGCAGAAGCAGCGCAGCCTAATGGAAAGAGCCTAGGCCTGGGAGTCAGAGGACCTGGGTTCTAATTCTAGCTCCACCGCTGATCTGCTGTGTGACCTCGGGCAAGTCGTTTCACTTCCCTGTGCCTCAGTTCCTTCCTCCGAAAAATGGGGCTTCAATACCTGTTCTCCCTTCTACTGTGAGTCCCATGTGGGATCTGATTATTTGGTATCTACTCCAGTGCTTAATATACTGCTTGGCACATAGTAAGCACTTTACAAATACCATTTTTAAAAAATGGGGTGAGGGTAGAGAAGGGAAGCAGAAAATGATTTTAGGAATGAAATCCACGTGGGCTGCACTGCTCATGGGTCTTGTTCTAAGGAACAGCAGTAGGGAAGGGATGGGCACTGTATGACCTCCCAGACGTTTATTGCATACTTTGGTGGCAGTCATGACCAGAAACCCGTTTTCGGGAGATCTGGTACAGGACCCATTTTAGGATGCAACAAGGGGTGGCTATTTCGGAAGTAGTAGCAATCAATCAATCAATCAATCATATTTATTAAGCCCTTACTATGTGCAAGACAATGTACTAGGCATTTTGGGAGACTGCAATATAACAGAGTTGGTAGACGTGTCACCTGTGCACAGCGAGCTTACAGTCTAGAAGGGGAGACAGACATTATTACCAATATATAAATGACAAATATGGTATAAGTGGTGTGGGGCAGAAAGTGGAGTGAATAAATGTTTTAAATAAAACTGCAAGGGCGACACATAAGGGAGTTGGAGAAAAGGGTTTGATCATGGAAGGCCTCTTGGAGGGGATGCATCTTCAATATGACTTTAAAGTTGGGAAGAGTAATTGTTCGTTGGACACGAAGAGGGAGAGCGTTCCAGGCTAAATGCAGGATGTAGGCGAGGGGTCGAAGGGGGGATGGATGAGATCGAGGTACAGTGAGTAGTCTGGCATTAGAGGAGCAGAGGAGTAGTCTGGCATTAGAGGAGTGTGTGGGCTGTGTGTTAATAGGAATGCAGGGGCAAGGTGATTTAGAAATGATTTGCTTGTAACCATCCTAGCAGCTAGTAAAGTGCCTGGCACATAGTAAGCACTTAGAAAGTACTACAAATATTATCATTATCATTGCCATCCCAGTTACTAAGCCCCCCTTTTCCTCAGATCTCTCACCCCTCCCCGTCGCCTCGATTCGCTCCCTTTGCTGTACCCACCCACCCCCAGCCCCACAGAATTTGTTTGTATATGCACATATCTATAATTCTATTTATTTATATTAATGCCTGTTTTCTTGTTTTGATGTCTGTCTCCCCCCTTCTAGACTGTAAGCCCTCTGTGGGCAGGGATTGCCTCTCGTTAGTGCAAATTGTACTTTCCAAGCCCTTAGTACAGTGCTCTACAGAGTAAGCGTTCAATAAATACTATTGAATGAATGAATGAATATCGTTATTATTATTAATCCCAGCTCCACCACCTGTCCGCTCAGTGGCTTGGTATTATCTTTTTAATGGTATTTGTTCAACATTTCCTATGTGCCAGGCACTGTACTAAGCTCTGTGTCAGGCAGAATTAATCAAGATGGACACAGTTCCTTTCCCAATCTTAGTACCCATTTACAGATGAGACAACTGAAGCACAGAGAAGTGAAGAGCATTTCCCAAGGTCACACAGCAGAAAATTGGCAGATCAGCTCGTTTCGATTCCCAGGCCTGTGCCCTACCTACTAGTCCATGGCTCTTCTCTTATCCCATCACTTAGTACTGTGCTTGAAACACAATAAGCACTTAAAAAATATCATTGAAAATATTAAGGCCTTATTCTTTCCCTCTAGATTCTGCTTTCCCCTTGGACAATTATGACCCAGGACCTGTTCTACCTGGTCTTCTAATGGCCTCTGATTGTGGCCCATTTCCTAAAGCAATGATTTCTGGGTAATTCTCCTCCTCTACATCTATACCCCCTGTCTGATCTGTCTTTGTGGGACCACCACCAGCCCCGCAGCAGCCTCTCATCATCCTCTGACCACTCCACACTTGGTTTCTGGGATCTGACCAATTTCTCACCGCCCATCGCCCTTCTCCAGCTTCTTTGTCTCTCCCATCGTCCCCTCTGAACTTTGTGACTTCCTGTCCCCATTCATTGTTGGGGATTGGGACAGAAATCAAGAAATCAATAAATGGGTCTTTATTGAACACTTACTCTTTGCAGGATACTGTACTAAGCTCTTGAGAGAGTACAAGGCAAAAGAGTTGGTAGACATTATACTTGCCCTCAAGACGTTTACATTCTACAGGGGAAGACAGACATTAAAGTACGTCAGAGTTAGGGGAAATAGTAGGGAATGAGACTATTTATAAACGTATCGTGGAGCTGGGGTGAGTAACAAAGTGTTTAAGGGGTATACAGTCAATTTCAGAGTCGAAGTAGAGGGGAGAGCGAACAAGAGAAATAGGTTTCAGCCACAAACTTTCCTCAAGGCGGCCTTCATGTCCCTGTTTCTCAGGCTGTAGATGAGGAGGTTCAAGGTGGGGGGCACCACAGTGTAGAACATGGACACCAGAAGCTCCAGCGTTGAATGGGTGTCTGACACGGGTTTGAGGTAGGCCTGGCTCTGGTCGAGAGAAAAATGTTGACGACGGTGAGATGGGGCAGTCAGGTGGAGAAGGCCTTAGACCGACTTTCAGTGGACGGGAACCTCAGCACGGCTGAGAAGATGCGGACGTAGGAGACGACGATGGAGACGAAGGAACGAAACTAAAGTTGATGCCGATGGCCACGCTGACGTCAAAGACAACGTGCGTTTCCAAACGGGAGATTTTCAGTAAGGAGGGGACGTCAGAGAAGAGCTCCTGGATCACGTTGGACTCACAGAAGCTGAATATGAACGTCCCTACTTACTACATCGCCCCCACAAGCCATCTTATAAGCCAGAACACGACGGCCATCTTTCCACAGGCCCCTCGGTCCATGATGACGTCGTAATGCGGGGGGTGGCAGATGGCGGTGTAGCGGTCATAAGACATTACCGCGAGGATGGACAGCTCTGAACCACCAAACAGAACCACCAAAAGACCTGGGCGACACAGCTTCTGAAATAGATGGATCTGTTGTTGATCAGGGAGTTGAGGATGGATATAGGAACGATGGTGGAGATGAGGCAGAGTTCGATGAGGGACAGCTTTCTGAGGAAGAAGTATATGGGGGTACGGAGGAGCTGGTAGAGGGCGGTGACGGCGACGATGAGGCGATTCCCCGTCAGGGCCACCTCGTAGACCAGGAGGAACAGTGCGGCGAGGACCAGCTGCAGTTCCCGGACCTCCGAGAAATCCAGCAGGAGGAATTCTGTCACAACTGTGTGATTGGACATATGGTCTGTGGACTGCCTGAGGGTACCAAGAAAGCAACTGAGCATCGCTCTGAGAAAAACATAGGAAAAGTGAAATTGTTAGGTTGCATCAGACCTCTCAGATTCCTCTTTCCTCTGACTCTGGCCTGGAACAAGCATTCAAACCGATTTATTCTCCTGGGAACGTTCTTTGTTCTTAAGTGTTTGTAAGAATTGAGATACTGCCACTCCTCTTACTTTTCTAGTCACACTAGCCTATTTGCCCCGGAGCACCGTCTCCCTTCATATCTGACAGACCACCACTCTCCTGTCCCAAATAAACACAAAGGTAAACACGAAGCAGCAGGGTAACAAAGACAGGCAGACACAGAGGAACAGAGATGGGGTTACAGAAGCACGGAGACCAAACAAAATTCAATGAGATACCTAGACCAAGAGACAGAGTTTTAATTATAGCTCTGCCACTAGCTTGCAGTGTGACCTGCTGTGAGACCTTGGGCCAGTCACATAACCTCTCTGGCCTCATTTCCTTCATTTGCATATAGTGATTAATGACCTTTTCTCCCTGCTATGTAAACTGCGAGCCCTATGTCGGAGCGGGTCTATGTCCAATCTGATTATTAGAGAAGTAGCGTGGCTTAATGGAAAGCGCACAGGCCTGGGATTCAGAAGACGTGGGCTCTAATCCTGGCTCCGCCATTTGACTGCTGTGTTGTCCTGGGCAAACCACTTAACTTCTCTGTGCTGTTACCTCATCTGTAAAGTGGGGATTAAGACTGTGAGCCCCACGTGGGACAACCTCATTACCTTGTATTTACCCCAGTGCTTAGAAGAGTGCTTGACAAGCGCTTAACAAATACCATTATCATTATTATTATTATCTTGTATCTCGCCCAGCGCTTAGAACAGTACTAGCCACGTATTAAATGTTTAACACGTATCAGTAAAAAAAGAAATACCGGTTCTCCATTCTATTTAGTGTGTGAGCTCCATGTGGGACATGGGCTATGTCCAATCCTATATCAGCCCCATCACGTAGAACAGTTCCAGAGTTTGGTACACTGCTTGGCACCCAGTAAGTGCATAACCAATACCACTAAGTTCTTAACAAGTACCTATTAAATAATACCTGTTCTCCCTCCAATTTAGACTGTGAGCCCTACGTGGGACAAGGACTCTGTTCAGTCTTGTATCTACCCCTGAGCCTAACCCTGTACCTGGACTATAGTAAGCACTTAACAAGATAGAGGAAGACAAGGATTAGGCAGGAACTCACATGAACAATGAAACAGCTGAAGGTCACTGAAGTGGATTCCCTGACGCACGTTGGCACTTACCAATGGATGGAAACAGGCTATTTCTCGTCACATTTCTCCCAGACTTAAAAGCTTCTCCTTTTTGCTATTTATCTCCTCTGTTACTAGACGTTAGCTCGTTGTGGTCAGAAAACCTGTCTCCTGTCTATTATATTTCACTCCCCCGAGCTCATAGTACAGAGCTCTGCATAAAGGAAGCATTCAGTAAATACCACTGATGAATTATTTGAAGTCTGTCTCCCCCTCTCGACTGTAAGCTCATTGTGGCCTGGGAACAAATCTCCCAACTCTGTTATATTGTACTCTCCCAAGGGCTTAGTCCTGCATACAGTAAGCGCTCAAAAAATGCCACTGATTGATTTCTAGTTGCAGCTGGGAGGAGACCAATCAATCAATCAATCGTATTTATCGAGCGCATACTATGTGCAGAGCACTGTACTAAGCGCTTGGGAAGTACAAATTGGCAACACATAGAGACAGTCCCTACCCAACAGTGGGCTCACAGTCTAAAAGGGGGAGACAGAGAACAGAACCAAACATATCACAAAATAAAATAAATAGGATAGAAATGTACAAGCAAAATAAATAAATAAATAAATGAATAGAGTAATAAATATGTACAACCATATATACATATATACAGGTGCTGTGGGGAAGGGAAGGAGGTAAAATGGGGGGATGGAGAGGGGGACGAGGGGGAGAGGAAGGAAGGGGCTCAGTCTGGGAAGGCCTCCTGGAGGAGGTGAGCTCTCAGCAGGGCCTTGAAGGGAGGAAGAGAGCTAGCTTGGCGGATGGGCAGAGGGAGGGCATTCCAGTCCCGGGGGATGACGTGGGCCGGGGGTCGACGGCGGGACAGGCGAGAACGAGGTACAGTGAGGAGATTAGCGGCAGAGGAGCGGAGGGTGCGGGCTGGGCAGTAGAAGGAGAGAAGGGAGGTGAGGTAGGAGGGGGCGAGGTGATGGAGAGCCTTGAAGCCGATGGTGAGGAGTTTCTGCCTGATGCGCAGATTGATTGGTAGCCACTGGAGATTTTTGAGGAGGGGAGTAATATGCTCAGAGCGTTAGGAGACAGTGATGTCAGGAGACATCACTCTCTTGTTGAGAGTTCCCGAAAGATGGAGTCTTTCACTTTCTGAGCTCCTCTCGAGTGTCAATTTTTAATCCTTCCCCGCGTGGCCTCTCTTTTCCCTCTGGAGAAAGCAGGATTCCTCTTTTGTTCTGAGGGGCCGTGTGACTGAAATCCCCCAGAATCTACTGTACTGTCAAATACGATTGAATAAATGAATGAATGAATCATCCTGGCTTTACCAGGAGGATAACCAAGCTACCCTCAACCCCACAGCACTTCATATTTATAAATTATGAATTGTATATCGAAAATTATTTATTTAGATTAATGCCAGTCCCCTCTTAGACTTTTAGCTTCTTGTGAGTAGGGAAGGCGTTTGCCAACTCTGTTATACCTCAACGAAAATAATAATAATAATAATGGTGTTTGTTAAGCACTTACTATGTGCCAAGTACTGTACTAAATTCTGGGGTGGATACAAGCAAATTGGGTTGGACACAGTCCCTGTTCCACGTGGGACTCAGAGTCTCCATCCCCATTTTATCGAGGAGGTAGCTGAGGCATAGAGAAATGAAGTGACTTGCCCAAAGTTACACCGCAGAGAGTTGGTAGAGCGGGATTAGAACCAATGACCCGAGGCTCACGCTCTATCCACTATGCCATGCTGCTTCTCAGGCATATCGTACTCTCTCAACGTCTCGGTGCAGTGCAGTGCACTCAGTAAGCACTCAATAAACGCCATTGATGGTGATGATTGATGACTGCGGGCCTTCAGTGGAAGGGGCTGGTATGATTTCTTTTTACCAGTACCATCTCCCCATAGATTCTGTCTCCTCAGAGGCTACTTTTCTCTCATCTGGAATCATTTTTGTGATCAAGAGGCTCTTTTAGATTTTCTCCTTATGATCTAGGCTCCCCCTTTAACCAACCTTTTCTTCTCTCGGTGTTTCCGTCCACTTATTGACTGAAGATGATAACAATAATAATAATTATGGCATTTGTTAAGTACTTGCTATGTGTCAAGCATTGTATAAGATACAAGCTAATCAGATCGGACAACAGCCTTCGTCTAATATGGGGCTCACAGTTTTCATCCACATATTACAGATGAGGAAACTGAACCACAGAGAAGTGACTTGACCAAGGTCACAGAGTAGACAAATATTGGAGAGGGGATTAGAACCCAGATCCTCTGACAAGAGGCACAGGGCCTTTCTGCTAGGCTATACTGCTTCTCCGTTTGGTGAGCACAACCAGAGCACTGTTCTAAGCCCTTAGAGAAAACACTAGGTTTGTTAAACAGTATCCCTATCGCAAGGGGCTTGCAATCTTAAGAGAGAGGTGGACATTGAAGTGAATTACAGACGGGAAGCAACAGAGTGTAAAGATTTGTACATAATCCCTATGGGGCTGGGGTAGGGTAAGTACCAAACTACTTGGGGGGTAAAGAAGGCAACCCAGAAGCGATGGTGAATATATAGGGTGGGTGAAGGTGGGGGAAACCCACATACCCCAAACACCCCAAGTATTACATCACAATATTCCCAAGTATTGGGAATCAATTCTGGGAGAGCAGCTGGATTCTAGAGAGAAGGAGGCTAGCTACCAAATGCCAAAATATTGCATGGAAAGTCATCTGGGACCATATTAGCCCATCAATCAATCAGTGGTATTGATTGAGTGTTTACCGTGGACAGAGCGCTGCACTAAGGTCTTGGGACACTACAATATAACAGAGTCGGTAGATAAAATAATGGTATTTGTTAAGCGCTTACTATGTGTGAAGCACTGTTCTAAGCGCTGGGGGGATACAAGATGATCAGTTTGTCCCACGTGGGGCTTACAGTCTTAACCCCCATTTTACAGATGAGGTAACTGAGGCCCAGAGAAGTGAAGTGACTTGCCCAAAGTAACTTGAAGTGACTTGCTCTGGCTTCCAAGCCCGTGCTCTTTCCACTGAGCCACGTTGCTGCTTTCCCTGCCCATAGTGAACTTATGGGCTAGTGGCAGAGAAGGAAATGAATATAAATAAATAAATAAATAAATTATGGATATGGAATTAGGTTCTGTGGGGCTGAGGGTGTGGTAAATAAAGGGAGTAAATCCAAGTGCAAGGGTGACGCCGAAGGCAGTGGGATAAGAGGAAATGAGGACTTGGTCAAGGGAAGGCCACTTGGAGTAGATTTGCCTTCAGTAAATCTGAGAAGGTGGTGAGAGTGATCTGTTATGGACATGAGATGGATCAGTTGAAAACGGAATGTGATGATTCTGGATAAATAGCAATTTAGTCAGGGAAGGATTTGGAGTCTGGGAAGTCAAAGGAAGGGAGATAGGGTAGTAAAACGTGGACAAGACTGTAAGCTCCTTCTGTGAGGGGAACGTCTCTGCCACTTCTGTTGTGTTGGACTCTCCCAAACGCTTAGTACAGTGTCTGCACAGAGTAAGTGCCTAATAAATACCACTGATTTATTGATCACCAGGGAAGGAGAAACAACAACACTTAGTACAATGCAGTTCACAACAATGGGGTTTGGAAACATTCTGGGGCAAATGTCAGGTAAAAAGAGGGGATCTTTATTCTGGAGGAATGTATGCCCCCGCAGGACCCTCACCAGTGCGGCATTCATGTCCCGGATCCTCGGGTTGTAGATGAGGGGGTTTAGGGCGGGGGACACCGTAGTGTAGAACACCACCATCTGCTGGTGGACACCAGCAGATCCAGGGTGGAGGGGGAGTCTGACAAGAGCTTGAGGTAGACAACGTCTCTGGTAGAAAGGAAGATGGTGATGACGGCAAGGTGGGGTAGGCAGGTGGAGAAGGCTTTGGCCTGGCGCTCGGTGGCTGGCATCCTCAGCACGGCCCGGAAGATATGCATGTACAAGACGACGATGGAAATGAAGGAGATGGAAGCCAAACTAAATGCAGTGGCCACTTCGACATCGATGACAACGTGCGTGTCGGAACAGGAAATCATCAGTAAGGAAGGGACGTCGCTGAACCTGCTGGATCAGGTTAGAGCCATAGAAGCTTGGTGTTAATGTCCTGGCTGTGTACACCGCCCCAGCAGGCCCCCGCTGAACCAGAAGGCAGCCGCCATCTTCCCAAATGAGGACCTCGTAGCACAGGGGGCGGCAAATGGCGGCGTAGTGGTAGTAGGACATTGCCGTGAGTAGGGACAACTCGGAGAAAGCAAACGAAATCACAAAAACGGCCTAATCCACACAGTCCCGTAGAGAGATGGCTCTACCATTGATCAGGGTTGTGGGTGGATTTGGGAACGGTGAAGGAGATGAGACGCAGGTCAAGGACGTACAGGTTCCTGAGGAAGAAGCACATGGGGTTGTGGAGGCGCCGGTCGAGAGAGGTGATGGCGACGATGAGGAGATTCCCCACCAGGGCCGAAAGGTAGACAAGGAGGAACAGCACGGCGTGGACCAGGTGCAGCTCCCAGACATCTGAGAATCTCAGCAGGAGGAATTATCTCACCTTGGTGGTGTTTCCCATTTTCATCGATTATCTGTGTTTTTCCCATTGAGGCACAGAAAAGGAGCACATTTACAGTAAGGATTCTGAAAATCCCCATTTTTATTTTCAACTATCAGCCTCCCTACTTTTTGGCTTGTATGTCTGCATTTTCACTTTCACAGAGACCCAGGATGGGAAGGCTATGGCTTTGGAGCAATGAAAAATGGTCGGGGTCCTAACATCCCATCCACCCACTCCTTTCTCTCTCTCACACACACGCACACTTTACAAAGATAGTTTTATATTCTCTACCAACTGTGTTATACTACAGTCTTCCAACTCTGTTCTATTTTACTCTCCCAAGCACTTTGTTCAGTGCTCTGCACACAGTAAGTTCTCAATAAGTACCATAGATTTATTGATCATTTCTTAAAACACCGTTTTGGTGCGTGTCATAATGGCATCCTGATACTATTCAATAGTACATATTGAGTTCTTACTGTGTGAACAGCACTGTACTAAGCACTTGGAAAGTTCAATTTAGCAACAAAGAGAACCAATACCTGCCCACACGAGGCTCACAGTCTAGAAATTAATGAATTACCTGCATTGCCTAATATTTCTTCACATTAATGGTGATTCTTGAGCGCTTTCTGAGTGCAGGGCACTGTACTAAGTGCCTGAGAGAGTACAATAGAGCAGAGTTAGTGGAAACGTTCCCCACCCAAAGTGAGTATACAGTCTAGTGGAGGAGAAAGACGTTAATACAAATAGATGCTACGAAAATGAATATAAGTTCCCTTCCTTATTTTGAGTGTGCTCTGCAGGTAGGCTCCTCTTCAACCCAACCAGAAGTGAGTGAGGGAATCCCATACAGGTAGATAGATTCTGTTGTATCCTGAAAGACAGTCCAGTAGGCAATCGCTCAATCAATGGCATTTATTAGGCACTTACTGTATTACGCCTTGGGGGCAGTACAGTAGAACAGAAGTTGAAGACATGGTCCCTGCCCGCGGAGGGCTTCGAAGCTAGTATAGTCTCAGCTTTATTGTCCTTTACCCTTCTCTTGGGATCCTGGCATCTTGATCTCGACTGACTTCAACTAGATGTTTGCAGTCCACCCCTCCTAACTCCTAACTCCTAACTCTCTCCTTCGGGCGGTCAGTATCTTCTCCACAGCGGTGGGTTTTAATAATAATAGTAATAATAGCATTTATTAAGCTCTTACTATGTGCAAAGCACTGTTCTAAGGAGATTAGGTTGTCCCACGGGGAGCTCACAGTCTTAATCCCCATTTTACAGATGAGGTAACCGAGGCCCAGAGAAGTTAAATGAGTTGCCCAAAGTCACACAGCTGACATTTGGTGGAGACGGGATTAGAACCCATGAGTTCTGAGTCCCAAGCCCAGGCTCTTTCCACTGAGCCACCCACATCCCACGATTGGCCTCACATCTCACACCCTTCTTCCCGGTTCCATCTTCTCTGAATTCCTGACTTTTTATCTGACCTCTCTGCCGGCCTTGCATTCTATATAATAATAATAATAATAAAAGCATTTATTATGCGCTTACTGTGTGCAAAGTACACAAAGGTCACAAAGCATATAAGTGGTGGAGATTGAATTAGGACCCAGGTATTCTGAGGCCCATTATCTTCCCACATGGCCACGCTGCTTCTCACGCACGTACATATCCTTATATTCTGCTACTTTCCCTATCTGTAATTCATTTTAATGTCTCATTTTCACACTAGAGTCTAAGCTTCCTGAGTGCAGGCATTGTGTCCTCCCACTAGAGAAGCAGCGTGGCTTAATGCAAAGAGCCTGGGCTCCATCACGTATCAGCTGTGTGACTTTGGGCAAATCATTTCACTTCTCTGTGCTTCCATAACCTCATTTGTAAAATGGGGATTGAGACTGTGAGCCCCAGGTGGGGCAACCTGATTACCTTGTATCTACTCCAGCGCTTAGAACAGTGCTTGGCACATAGTAAAACCTTAAGAAGTACGGTAATTGTTATTAATCCACGCCTCCCAACTCAGAGAACTTTCTTCTTCGAAGGGTCAGTTTCTTTTCCACAGCGACTGGTTTGCTATCCACATCCCACTTCTGACTGCTCATTTCACACCAACCTTCCCGTTCAATCTTCTCTGACTTGCTGGCTTTTTATCTGGACTTTCTTTACAACCTGGACCTGTATTCTATATCTTCCATCCCAGTCTGTGATTGGAAAACAGCATCATAATCCTCCTGGACCTCTCAGCTGCCTTTGGCACTATGGACCTTCTCCTTCTCCTCAGTACATTATCCAACCTTGGTTTCACAGACTCCATCCTTTCCTGGTTCTCCTCTTATCTCTCTGGCCGTTCATTTTCAGTCACTTTCTCGGGCTCCTCCTCCCCCTCCATCTCCTTACTGTAGGGGTTCCTCGGGGTCATTTCTTGGTCCACTTCTGTTTTCCATCTATGCTCACTCCCTTGGTTAACTCATTCGCCCTCATGGATTCAATTATCATCTACGATGATAACACGCAAAACGACATCTCCTCCCTGGTCTCTCTCACTCCCTCCAGGCTCATATTTCCTCCAGCCTTTAGGACATCTCCACCTGTATGTCTGCCCGCCATATAAAACGGAAAATGTCCAAGATTGAGTTCCTTATTTTCCCTCCTAAACCCTGTCCAATCCCTGACTTTCCCGTCACCGGGAACAGCACTACCATGCTTCCCGTCTCACAAGCCCGCAACCTTGGTGTCATCCTTGTCCCCGATATTTTATTCACCTCGCATATACAATCCGTCACCAAAACCTTTGAATCTCACCTCCACAACATTGCTTAGATCCGCCCGTTCCTCTCCATCCAAACCGCTACCTTGTAGGTTCAGTCTCTCATCCTATCCCGACTGGATTACTGCATCACCCTCCTTTCTGATCTCCCATCCTCCTGTCCCTCCCCGATTCAGTTTATACTTCACTCTCCTACCCGGATTATCTTTCTATAGAGGCGCTTTGGGCATGTCACTCCCCTCCTCAAAAATCTTCAGTGGTTGCCTATCAACCTTCAAATCAAACAAAAACTCCTCACTATTGGCTTCAAAGCTCTCCATCACCTTACCTCCTCCTACCTTACCTCCCTTCTCTCATTCTACAGCCCAGCCCGCACAATCTACTCCTCTGCCACTCACCTCCAGACTGGGCCTCGTTCTCGCCTGTCCCTCTGTCGTCCCCTGGCCCTCGTCCTACATCTGGTCTGGAATGCCCTGCCTCGACACATGCGCCAAACTAGCTCTCTTCCTCCCTTCAAAGCCCTACTGAGAGCTCACCTCCTCCAGGGTGCCTTCCCAGAATGAACCCCCATCCTCTGCTCCTTCTCCACTCCCCATCGTCCCCTTCCCTCCCTCTTCCCTACCCTCTTCCCCTACCCACAGCATTTACATATATTTGTACATATTTATTTCTCTATTTTATTAATGTTGTGTATATATCTATAATTCTATTTATTTTGATGGCATTGACACCTGTCTCCTTGTTCCGTTTTGCTGTCTCTCTCCTCCTTCTAGACTGTGAGTCTGTTGTTGGGTAGGGACTTTATATGGTGCCGAATTGTACTTTCCAAGCAGTTAATGCAGTGCTCTGCACACAGCAAGCGCTCAACAGATATGATTGAATGAATGAATACAGTGGAAAACGCACAGGAATGAGAGGAAGAGGACCTGGGTTCTACTCCCAGCTCCACCACGTGACCCTTTTTTTGGGTGGTATTTTTTAAGCGGTTATCATGTGCCAGGCACTATCCTAGGTGCTGTGGCAGATACAAGCTAATCAGGTTGGAAACAGTCCATGATCTACATGAGGATCATCGTCTTATTCACCGTGTTGCAGATGAGGTAACTGAGGCAGAGAGAAAGGAAGTGACTTGCTCAAGGTCACAAAGTAAATAAGTGGTGGAGCTGGGATTAGATCCTATATCCTCTGGCTTCCATGCCTTTGGTCTTTTCCCCAGGCCATGGTACTTTTCAGCTGCATCTCACATAATGACACATTCTTATATTCTTATTCCCTATCTGCAATTCGTTTTAATATCTGTTTTTCACACTAGACTGTAGGCTTCCTGAAGGCCGAACTTGTGTCTTCCCACACTGTTGTACTGGACTCTCCCAAGCACTTAGTACAGCGCTCTGCACATAGTTGTAAGCTCTGTGTGGGCACAGATCCTGTCTATCAACTCAATTGTACCAGTACAGTGCTCTTCTAAGTGCTCGGTACAGTGCACTGCAACCAGTAAGTGCTCAATACCTACGAAGGATGGGTTGAGCGATTGACTTTGACTCACCGGGGCGGACCAGGGATGGGGATGCTGAGTTCCTCCTCCTCGTCTCCTCATTCTGGTTTGTGGCAGTGAAGGGAAAGAGTCTGGTTTAAAGCTAGTGCTCCAGGCTCCTCACAGACAGTAGTCACTGTTCTGGGGGGGCGGGGTGAAGAGGGCTCCCCGGGAGGACCAGCCCGTTACCTGGACTCGTAACCTGGAAGACTCAGGAATCCAGAGATGACATTATCCCCTCGACGTTCAGCAGGTCTAAGTCTGCCCCCCTAATGTTTCCTCCCTAACCCACGAGAATGTCCATAGTCACAAACGCACTTAATCGTCTTTGGGATTTGTGAGAAGCACTGTAGTAAGCACTTGGGGACGTAGAATACTACAATAAATAGACATAGCTACCACTCACAATGAATGTATGATGTAGAGACATTCCGATAACGAACGAGACTCTGACAAACTGACTATTTATACGACCCTCCTCTGAGCTCTCACTCTCTCCACCTTTAGAGATTTATTAAGAGCACCTCTCCTCAGGAGCCGTTCTCCGATTAAGCCCCCATTTTCTCTTCTTCTATTCCTTCCTGCGTTGCCCTTGCACTTGGATTTGCACCCTTTATTCACCCTCTCTCACGCCCCTGCACTTCTGTTCATATTGTAATTTGTTTATTTATAGTAATGTCTGCCTCCTCCTCTAGATGGTAAACATGTTGTGGGCAGGGAATATCCATTTATTGTTTACTATTCTCCCAATGGCCTGGTACAGTGCTCTACACACAGTAAGTGCTCAATAAATCCGATTGATTGATTGGTAATAAGCACTTTACAGATACTACAGACAAATAGCCAATCTCCACAGCCACCACTATCTGTAGACGGCTGGTGCTATAATCAATTCAGGCATGGAAGACCTTGATCCTGAGGTCTCAGTAACGAGACCAGCCATTTGTCTCCTCAGGAGACTCCGTCATCACCAGTGACTTCCGAGGGACCGATGCTAAGGGGTGGGGACCCGGCGTTATTCGGTCTAGAAGGACTCGTGACCTCATGGAGAACAATGTTCTACTGTGCCATTTTATAGGCATTTCCCCGCTATCATTCTCCTCAGGGTGGCCTTCATATCCCGGTTCCTCAAGCTGTAGATGACAGGGTTCAGGGCGGGGGGCACCACGGTGGAGAACACGGACACCAGTAGGTCCAGATCCGAGGGGAACTCTGACACGGGCTTAAGGTAGGCGAAGGAGCTATTTGCTAAGAATAAAGTCACGACGGCGAGGTGAGGCAAGCTGGTGTTGAAGGCTTTTGCCCGACCCTCGCCAGCCAACATCCTCAGCACGGTCCGGGAGATGCACACGTACGAGACAACGATAGCGAGGAAATAACTGAAGGTGAGACCAACTGTGACGGTTTTTGTCACAAATTCCTGGAGATTTTCACTGCGCCCCAATAGGCTTATGACCTGAGGGATGTCAAAAAAGAACTGGGGGGGAAAGCTGGACATCCAATCAGGGACGGATAAGGTGGCGATTATGTGCGTCATGGCGCTCAATTCGCCAAAGAGCCGCAAGGCAGCCGCCATCGTCCAACAGGACCCATCATCCAGTCCCCATCATCCATGATGACACCATAGCGCAGGAGGAGGCAGATGGCCGCGTAGCAGTTGAAGGACATCGCCGTGAGCAAGAGAGTCTCTGCACAGGCAGAGAGTATGAACTCAAACACTTGGAAAGCACAGCCTCGGGAGATTTCTCTACGCTTCGTCAGGGAGTTGTGGTTGGACTGGGGGAGGGTAATGGAGATGAGGCAAAGGTTGAGGACGGACAGGTTCCTGAGGAAGAACTAAATGGGGGTGTGGAAGCGCCATTCGAGGGCGGTGACGGCAACGATGAGGAGATTCCCCGTCAGGTAGACCAGGAGGAACAGCACGGCGTAGACCAGCTGCAGCTCCCGGACTTCTGAGAAACCTAGTAGAAGGAATTCAGAAACCTCCGTGAGATTGGCCATTTCCTTCTGGAAGATGGTTTTATCCAGCCTGATAGGATGAGAGGGCAGTGGGAAATGAGAAGTAAAATGGTTTTTATTATTTTATTATGATATTACTTTTCCAAGTAATGTCCAGGTCTTCGTAGGAACTAACAAATTATTTATTCTTCTCTTCTTACCTCAGATGGTAACAGTGCCTTCTGAGGTACTAGACAATTCCTGACATTACCTCAACACGTGGGTTTGGGAGTCAGAGGTTGTGGGTTCTAATCCTGACTCCACCACTTATCAGCTGTGTCACAACTTCAATGGACCTCAAATACCTCATATGTAAAATGGGGTTAGGATTGTGAGCCCCAGGTGTGACAACCTGATTACGTTGTATCTACCTCAGCGCTTAGAACAGTGCTTAGCACATAGTAGGCGTTTAACAAATACTATTATTATTATTATTATCATTATTATTATTATAACTGTTATTGCAGGCCATCCTTCCCACTCGCTGTGGGAGTGTGTGCCCCGATCTCTTTTATTTCGCTGCCAACCCCTTTTCCTTTTCTTTTTCCAAGACTGCTCCTTTGCCTGGAGTTCCCTCTCTGTCCATATACACCAGAACTACACTCTCCCCACCTTCAAAACATTAATAAAGTCACATCTCCTCCAAGAGACATTCCCAAAATAAGCCCTCCTTTCCTGAATTTCTCTCCCTCTTCTGTGTCACTTATGCACTTGGATTTATATCACCTCACCTTCAGCTCCACAGCACCTGTGTATATAGACATAATTTATTTTAATTACTCTCTCTGCATTCTAGACCTGGAGCTTCTTGTGGGCAGGGAATGTGTCTACCAACTCGGTTGTACTGGATTCTCCCAAGCACTTAGTATGGTGTTCTGTAAAAGGCAAGCACTCAATAAATATGTTTGATTGCTTTGATTGTATCTACCACGTCTGTTGTATTGTACTCTCCCAAGCTTAGTAAGCGCTTAATAATAATAATAATAATAATGATAATAATAATGGCATTTTTTAAAGTGCTTACTATGTGCTGAGCACTGTTCTAAGCACTGGGATAGATACAAGGTAATCAGACTGTCCCACGGGGGGCTCACAGTTTTAATCCCCATTTTACAGATGAGGTAACTGAGGCTCAGAGAGGTTAGGTAGCTTGCCCAAGGTCTCATAGCAGACAAGTGGTAGAGCTGGGATTAGAACCCATGTCCTCTGACTCCCAAGCCCAAGTTCTTTCCACTAAGGAACATTTGACTGACATGTCTTAGCGACCACCCTGACTTTGTGTGTCCACTAGATCACACCTGTTATGTAACATGATGTGACAGAAGTGTATCATGAGGACACACGAGAAGAAATTATATCTATTGAGTTGTTGTGTGTATCACCAGACGTTCTGGAGTGATGTCTCAAACCGGATGGTCTGATTTCCCAATACGTAGCCCGGATTTTTAATTTCAATACTAGCGCTGAAAACCTAGGCTGGTACATTTTCAAGGACACGATAGAGGAATACAATTACTCTAGGGTTAGGGAGGTCTGGATCTCTGCACTTGCCTCCGTACAGCCTGGGAAAAACTGTAAATAAGCACTTAGCATAGCCTAACAATATCATTCAATGGTATTTGAGTGCTTAATGTGTGCAGAAAACTGTACTAAGCCCTTGGGAGAGTATAGTAAAACAGGTTGACATAATCCCTACCCTAAAGAATCTTACAATCTAATAATGGAATCATTATCAATTTCTATTATTAAATGCCATTTAGTCGACACTTACGTACATTCCAACCAATCATTCATGTTTATTGAGTATTTAGTGTATGCAGAGCACTGTATTATGTGCTTGAGGAGAGTTCAGTGTAACAGAGTTGGTAGACACATGCTCCCAAAAGGAGCTTAGTTAGAGTCCAGAGGGGGAGACAGACATTGGTATAAACACACAAATTACATCTATGTACATAAATGCTGTGGGGCTGAGGGAGGGGCGAATAAAGTGTATTATATCCACAGATTTATTATATTATAGTACATGCATAATTATATATATTTAGTATATATAGTACACTATATTGCATTATATTATATAATAAATTCCAATTCAGAAATTACATCCAGATATGATTTATTTATGTTTATGTCTGTCTCCCCCTCTAGACTATAAGCACATTCTGGGCAGGGGACACGTCTACCAACTCTGTTAAATTGTAGAACAGTAATTGGCACATAGTAAGCACTTAACAAATGTCATTATTATTATTATTATTACTCTCCCAAATGCTTAGTAGAGTTCTCTGCACACATTAAAAGCTCCATAAATCATTAGATTGATCAATGATAGGTTGTGGGTGTAGCTTTCTGGACTCACCTGTTCTGCTGGGTAAATTCTGCAAGGCTCTGGCCTCCGTTTGAACAGGTGGCTGGTCAAAGAAGGACAATCCGTAAGTGCACCTGGTTGTTTGGTGGCCTCAAGGCACAGCGGGGAAACTCTGGACTCTATTACCCAGAAGCCTTCAGGGGCGAGGCGGTTGGCAACCCCGGAGTGAGCCCAGAATGCATACCTCTGTGGCCCCAGAGGACACAGCAGTGGAAACCGGAGAAGGGAAGGGGTGACACCAGATCTCAGATCTCCCCCAGTTCCAAATTCCCCAGGCTGTTGAGATGCGTGAGGAGGATGAAACGATTGCGACAGTGACTGCGCTGTCCTTTTTTTATTTTACGGTCTTTGTCAAGTGCTCACTATATGCCAGGCACTATACTAAATGCTGGGGTAGATACAAACTAATCAAGTTGGACACTGTCCACGTCCCAGATGGGGGTCACATTATAATCCCCGTTTAAAGATCAGGGAACTAAGACTCTGAGACCTGAAGTGACTTGCCCAAGCTGACTACCTTGGGTAATCCCCAGAGCCACACAGACCTGGGAAGCGTTGGCATGGGGGAGGAGGGGCAGACTACCAGCTCTGATTAGTCCTTCTGGACTCTGCATATTATGGGGTGGGAAATGAGGGTCTCAGCGGGTCAGTATACTGGAAAGGGCACTGGATTGGGAAGCCTAGTTTGGCTTCTTGCCCGCTATAACCTTGGGCAAGTTAATTAACCACTCCATACCTCAGTTTCTTCAACTGTACTCTTCCAAGCATTTAGATATTCAGTCAGTCAATCATACTTATTGAGCGCTTACAGTATGCAGAGCTGGGTAGAGTTCCATATGATAATAGTAATAATTAGGGTATCAGTTTAGCGTGACACTGTAGTGGATACAAACAAATTGGGTTGGGCACAGTCCCTTGTGGGACTGGGGTTCACAGTCTCAATTCCCATTTTACAGATGAGGTAATGGAGGCCCAGAGAAGATAATGGACTTGTCCAAGATCACAGAGCGGACAAGTGGTAGAGCGGGATCAGAACCCATGACTATCCGCTATGCCTTGATGCTTCTCCTGTGAATAGCACCCACATTCACTGCCCACAACAAATTTACAGCCTAGAGAGGGAGACAGACAATGATATAAATAAATAAATTACAGATATGGACATAAGAGCTGTAGGGCTATGGGAGAGAGGAGTTAAGGGAGCAAATCAGGGCAGGACAAATGGGATCTGGGGAAAAGGAAATGAGGGCTTAGTAAGGGAAGCCCTCTTGGAGGAAATGTCCCTTCAATAAGGCTTTGAAGGGGGTCAGGGTCCGTTGGATCTGAGGAGGTAGGGTGGATCTGAGGAGGTAGGGTGTTCCAGGGCAGAGGCAGGACATGGGTAAGAGATCGCCTGAGTGATAGATGAGATTGAGGTACGGTGAGAATGTTGGCGTCAAAGGAGTGAAGTGTGTGGGCTGGGTTTTAGTTCAGTGCTCAACACAGTGTAAAGGAATATCAAATGCCCATAGGTCACAGATCCAAGCGCATAGACGACAAAGAAGGGAGAAGAAGCAGTAGAAATGAGGGCCTAGTTGGGGAAGGCTTCTTGGAGGAGATGGGATTTTAATAAGGCTTTGAAGATGGGGAGAGATGTGGTCTGTCAGACATGAAGGGGGAAGGTGTTCTAGGTCAGAACAGAAAAAGTGTTCTAGGCCAGAAGGGTTGGCGATGAGATAGACAAGATCGAGGCACAAATTGTACTACTTGAATTAGAGAAGTAGCGTGGCTCAGTGGAAAGAGCATGGGCTTTGAAGTCAGAGGTCATGGGTTCAAATCCTGGCTCCGCCACTTGTCAGCTGTGTGACTTCGGGCAAGTCACTTAACTTCTCTGTGCCTCAGTTACCTCATCCGTAAAATGGGGATTAATACTGTGAGCCCCACGTGGGACACCCTGATCACCTTGTAAACTTCCCGCTCTTCTTACAATGTTTTGCACATAGTAAGCACTTCATAAATGTCATCATCATTATTATTGGTAGTAGTAACTTAATGGTATTAATTAAGTACTTACTGTGTGCAGAGCACTGTACTAAGCGCTTAGGAGAAGAAATTACAATAGAGGTGATAACTACGTTACCCGTCTACCCCTATCTATCTTAATCTAGAAGGAGGGTATTATATTTAGTACAGTGCTTGGCACATAGTAAGCACTCAATAAATATGGCAGAGGATAAGCGTTCATTCATTCATTCATTCATTCATTCATTCAATCGTATGTATTGAGCCCTTATTGTGTTCAGAGCACTGTACTAAGCGCTTGGAAAGTGAAAGTTGGCAGCATGTAGATATGGTCCTAACCCAACAACGGGCTCACAGTCTAGAAGGGGGAGACAGACAACAAAACAAAACAAGTAGGCAGGTGTCAAAACCATCAGAAAAATAGAATTATAGCTATAAGCACATCATTAATAAAATAAATGGAGTAGTAAATATGTAGAAGTAAAATAAGTAGAGTAATGCATATGTACAAATATATACAAGTGCTGTGGGGAAGGGAAGGGGCTCGGCCGGAGGGAGGGAAGGGGGCGATAAGGAGGGAAGGAGGAGAGGAAAAGGGAGCTCAATATGGGAAGACCTCATGGAGGAGGTGAGTTCTCAGTAGGGATATGAAGGCAGGAAGAGAGCTAGTTGGGCTGATTTGTGAAGGGAGGGCATTCCAGATGAGAGGAAGGGCGTGGACCAGGAGTCAACAGCGGTACAGGCCAGAATGAGGCATGGTGAGGAGATTAGCAGCAAAGCAGCGGAGGGTGCGGGGTGGGCTGTAGAAGGAGAGACGGGAAGTGCGGTAAGAAGTGGCGTGGTGATGGAGAGCCTTGAAGCCGAGAATGAGGAGTTTTTGCTTGATTCGTAGGTTGACGGGAAACCACTATAGAACTTTGAGGAGGGGAATAACGTGCCCTGAGCGTTTCTGCACAAAGTTGATCCGGGCAGCAGAGTGAAGTATTGACTGAAGCGGGGAGAGACAGGAGGATGGGAGATCAGAAAGGAGGGTGATGCAATACTCCAGGCGGGATAGGATGAGAGATTGAAATAGCAAGGTAGCAGTTTGGACGGAGAGGAAAGGGCGGATCTTGGCGTTGTTGTTGAGGTGAGACCAGCAGGTTTTGGGGACAGATTGGATGTGTGGGGTGAATGACAGAGCAGAGTCCAGTATGATACCAAGGTTGCGGGCTTGTGAGACGGGAAGGATGGTAGCGCCATGTACAGTGACGGGAAAGTCAGGGAGAGGACAGGGTTTGGGAACGAAGATAAGGAGTTCAGTCATGGACATGTTAAGTTTTAGATGGGGGGCATACTTCCAGATGGAGATGTCCTGAAGGAAGGAGGAGATACGAGCCTGGAAGGAGGGATAGAGAGCAGGGGTGGAGATGTAGATTTGGGTATAATCAGCGTAGAGAAGATAGTTGAAGCCGTGGGAGCGAATGAGTTTATTATGGGAGTGAGTATAGATAGAGAACAGAAGGGCACCAAGAACTGATCCTTGAAGAACCCCTACAGTAAGGGAATGGGAGGGGGAGAAGGAGACCCCGAAGAAGACAGAGAATGAACGGCCAGAGAGATAAGAGGAGAACCAGGAGGGGGGAAATATGTGAAGCTAAGTTTGGATAGCGTGTTGAGGAGAAGGGGGTGGTCCACAGTGTTGAAGGCAGCTGAGAGGTCAAGGAGGATTAGGATAGAGTAGGGGTCATTGGATCTGGCAAGAACGAGGTCTTTGGTGACCATTGAGAGGGCAGTTTTGGTGGAGTGTAGGGAACGGAAGCCAGATTGGAGGGGGTCAAGGAGACAGTTGGCGTCGAGGACTTCGAGGCAGCGAGTGTAAATGACTCGTTCTAGGGGTTTGGAAAGGAAGGGTAGGAGGGAGATAGGGCTTTACCTAGAAGGGGCAGCAGGGTCAAGAGAGGGGTTTTTAGGATGTGGAGACGTGGGCGTGTGTGAAAGCAGAGTGGAAGAACAAGCGGAGAGTGAGCGGTTGAAGGTGGAAGTTAAGGCGGGGAGGAGGGAAGGGGCGGGAGTTTCCATAAGATAATAATAATAATAATGATGGCATTTATTAAGCGCTTCCTATGTGCAAAGCACTGTTCTAAGTGCTGGGGTGGATACAAGGTGATCAGGTTGTCCCGGGGGGGCTCACAGTCTTAATCCCCATTGTACAGATGAGGTAACTGAGGCTCAGAGAAGTGAAATGACTTGCCCAAGGTCACACAGCAGACGAGGCAGAGCCGGGATTCGAACCCATGACTTTTGACTCCGAAGCCCGTGCTCTTTCCACTGAGCCACGCTGAGGGAATGGGGTCCGAAGCACAGGTGGATGGAGTGGCACTTGAGAGGAGGGAGAGCATAACATCTGAAGATACTACTGGGAAGGATGAGAGAATAATGGCGAATGTTGAGAGCGGGGAGGGGGTGTAAAAGGGAGAGGGGTGACTTTGGGTAGCTCAGATCTGATGGCGTAAGGACGTAGGAGGCCAGTTCACTGAGGCTGAGGGATGGAGGAGTGGGAGGAACAGGGGGCCTGAGGAGGAAGTTAAATGTCCGGAACAGCTGACGGGGGTGATGGGCATGGGTGTCAATAAGGGAGGAAAAATATTTTTTCCTGAAAGAGAAGAGTATAGAGTTAAGGCAGGAAAGGATAGATTTAAAGTGAACAAGGTTGATTTGGTGTTTAGACTTTCACCAGCAGCTTTCAGCAGCTCGAGCATGAGAAAGAAGGAGGCAGACAGTGGCCGTGATCCAAGGCTGTGGGTGACTGGTATTAGGGCGCTGAAGGGAAAGAGGAGCAGCGAGTTGAGTTTAGTAAAGAGGGTGGAGTTGAAAGCGCTAATCTGGTCATCAAGAGGTGGTAGCGAGGGTAGGGAGGCGAGGTGGGATGTGATGCACTAAGAGAGATGGATGGAGTCGAGAGAGAGGAGATTTCTGTGGGGTAGTAATATAGAGTTACAGGGGGAGGTGTGTGAGTGAGGAGGCGGGTGAAACGGTTATGATAAGAGAGAGGAATTTCAGAGTTAATGAGGGGAATCTGGAGGGGACGGTAGAGGCGAATAATATGGGCTTCAAAGGATGGGAAGGAAAAGGAAGGGGGAGAAGGGATAGTGCGAAAGCGACACGGTGGTGCGAGAAAGAAGCCAATACCTCCTCCTTTTCCGGTGAGTCTGCGGGAATGGGAGAAGAAGAGGCCTCCTCTGTCTCCCCCTTCTAGAACGTGAGCCCGTTATTGGGTAGGGACCGATTTTATATGTTTCCGACTTGTACTTCCCAAGCGTTTAATACAGTGCTCTGCACACAGTAAGCACTCAATAAGTACGAATGAATGAATGAATGAATGAATGAATTAATTAATGAGAGAGCAGCACTAGAGACCATGTCACTAGGGGTGAGCCAAGTTTCGGTAAGGGCGAGGAAGAGGAGAGAGCGGGACAGGAACAGGTCAAGGATTAATGAGAGTTTACCTATAATGGAGCGGGGGTTCCATAGGCCACACCTAACAGCAGCTCTGGAGGGAGAGAAGGGAGGGGAAGGGTGCGAGGGGTGGGGAGGGATTGGATGGGAATGAGATGGTGGGGGCCTGGGCATGGAGAGGGGAAGAGGGGTAGCGATCTAAAAGGAGAACTGGGATGGAGTGGGGGCGGGGAGGAGGGGAGGGAGGGGTTGGAAGGGAGGAGTTGAGGGTTGGCGCTCCTACAGAGTGATTCTGTGAGGGGTGGAGAGGAGGGTTTGGGGTTGGGAAAAGGGTTGGAAATAGCTGGGTGGGAGAGGGGAGGGGGAAGGCGAGGATTGGGAAGTGCAGATGGGAGCTGGGAATTGATGGTTCATGGTGAGGTCAGCAAGGAGGTCATTGGTGACCACTGAAAGGGCAGTTTTGGTGGAGTGTAGGGGACGGAAGCCAGATTGGAGGGGGTCAAGGAGACAGTTGGTGTCGAGGACTTCGAGGCAGTGAGTGTAAACGACACATTCTAGGGGTTTGGAAAGGAAGAGTAGGAGAGAGATAGGGCGATAACTAGAAGGGACAGCGGGGTCGAGAGGGTTTTTTAGAATGGGGAGACGTGGGCATGTTTGAAAGCAGAGGGGAAGAACAAGTGGAGAGTGAGCGAGCAGTTAACAATTAATATGCAATAGCAATAAAATAAGCAGATGACATCACAGATAGCAGTTAACAATTAACAAGCAATAGCAATAATAATTCTGGCTCTGCAATTTGTCTGCTGTTTGATTTTGGACAAGCCACTTAACTTCTCCATGTCTCAGTTACCTCATCTGTGAAATGAAGTTTGAGCCTGTGAGCCCTATGTTGGACACTGAACAGTGTCCAACCTGAGTAGTTTGTATTTACCCTAGTGCTTAGTGCAGAACCTGGCATTCATTCAATCATTCATTCACTCATTCAATCGTATTTATTGAGCGCTTACTGTGTGCACAACACTGTACTAAGCTCTTCGGAAGTATAAGTTGGCAACATATAGAGACGGTCCTTATCCAAAAATGGGCTCACAGTCTAGCAGTGAGGCACATAGTATGCACTTAACAAATGTC
The DNA here is from genome assembly GCF_015852505.1 of Tachyglossus aculeatus. Lineage (NCBI taxonomy): Eukaryota > Metazoa > Chordata > Mammalia > Monotremata > Tachyglossidae > Tachyglossus > Tachyglossus aculeatus. Next base: position 1,045,487 of record NW_024044853.1, on the reverse strand, counting down.
ATTTAAAAAATGAAATCTCTCAATGATTACAATTAATTGAATATTTAGGTGCCAAAATCTTCAGATTGCACATATCTCTGTCCTTCAATGTATCTACACTTAGTAGAGTGCTTTACATATAGTACGCACTCAATAAATACCGCTGATAGATTGGTGGATAGAGTCAATGCTGATCTTCCACTTTTGAACAGACTAGAGGCATTAAATTCTATGTGAAAAATTTCCACCTCAGTACCCTCCCCAGGGCGGCCTTCATGTCCTGGTTCCTCACGCTGTAAATGAAGGGCTTCAGGGTGGGTGGCACGATGACATAGAGTACAGACAGCAGCAGGTCTAACACCGAGGAAGAGTGTGAAGAGATAACCGAACACGCCTGTGGAGAGGAAGTTGGTGAGGCCGCCGAGATGGGGCAGGCAGGTGGAGAAGGATTTGGCCCAGCCCTTTTTGGCCGGCATACTCAGCACGGTCCGGAAGATGCACACATACGAGACGACGATAGAGACGAAACAACCGAGGCCCAGAAACTCTCTGAGGCCCATAACGGCGATCTCATCACTGTAGCATTTGGAGCAGGCGAGTCAGATGAGGGAAGGGATGTCGCATAAGAACTGATCGGTGGCGTTGGTGTCACGGAAGAGAAGGGAGAAATTCAAGGCTAAATGGATGCCTCCCTTCAGCCCCCCGCTGAACCACGAGGCGGCGGTCATCTTCCCAGAGGCCCGTCGGTCCACGATGACCTCGTAGTGGAGGGGGCGGCAGATGATGGCGTTGCAGTCACAGGACATCACTGTGAGCAGGGCCACTTCGACACCCCTAAGGGTGATTACTAAGAAGACTTGAGAGTTGCAACCCGGGACAGAAATTTATCTGTGGTCGGTCATGGAGTTGTGGAAGGATTTGCAGACTGGAACGGAGATGTAGCAGAGGTCGAGGACGGACAGAATACTGAGGAAGAAGTACATGGGGGTGTGGAGGTGGTGGTCGAGGTCGGTGACGTCGACGATGAGGATATTCCCCGTCAGGGCCGCCAGGTAGACCAGGACGAACAGCGCGGCCTGGACCAGCTGCAGCTAACGGATCTCCGAAAAACCCAGCAGGAGGAATTTCCTCACTGCCATGAGCTTGGTCATTTCTTCCTTGTGGGGACATAGGGTCCTACGTGATGGAAGGAGGTGCAAATATTAAGTCGTCCAAGCAGTGTTGCCTAATGGGTAGAGTCCAAGCCTGGGAGTCAGAAGACCTGGGCTTTAATCCCGGTTCTGCTATGAGTCTGCTGTATGACCTTGGGAAAGTCGCTTCAGTTCTCTGGGCCCCAGTTACCTCAACTGTAAAATAAGGACTAATTCCTACTCTTTCCTCCTTGACATTTTCCCCTCTGGTCCCCTCTGCAAAGGGCGTGGCCGCAACAAATGAAAGATATTCAATCAATATTATTGATTGATTAATGGATTGACTATTGTGAAATGCTGTCCTGAAAAAATCCCAGTAACTTTAATTTTTCTCCAAAACGAGGAAAGCTGCAACTACAGATGAACCCAAACTACTCCAGTTTTCAGTACCACCGTATACAATAATAATAATAATAATAATATTTGTTAAGCGCTTACTATAAGCCAAGCACTGTTTAAAGCATTGGGGTTGATATAATCAGGTTATCCCACGTGGGGCTCACAGTCTTAATCCCCATTTTACAGATGAGGTAATTGAGGAACAGAGAAATTAAGTGATTAGCCCAAAGTCACATAGCTGATAAGTGGCAGAACCGAGATTAGAACCCACGACCTCCGCCTCCCAAGCCCACAATCTTTCCACTAAGCGACGCTGCTTCTCACAATCAATCAGTCAATCTATCAAAGCTTTTATTGGCTATTTGCAGACCATTGTACTAAATGCCTGGGAGATTGTGATACAACAGAATTAGCAGACACGTTCTCTGCCCACAATAAGTTTAGAGTCTTGAGGGGGAGACAGACATTAATATAAATAAATAATTAAATAAATACGGTATAAGTCACCATATCATAGGCCACGGCAGGATGTGGGGCCGGTTGAAGATTCATTCTTTCATTCAATCGTATTTACTGAGGAATGGAGTAGACCAGAGCGAGAGAGTCGGGGCGATGCAGAGGGCAAGAGGAGCAGAGGAAAAGGCGGGGCTTAATCAGTAGGGCTTTGAAGAGGGAAAGAGAGCTAGCTTCGCGGATGTGAGGAGGGAGGGCATTCCAGGCCTGAGGTAGAACGTGGGCATTCCAGGCCTGAGGGATCGACGGCGGGACAGGCGAGAACAAGGCACAGTGAGGATGTTAGAGGCAGAGGAGCAGAGTGTGCGGGCTGTGCTGTAGGAGACAAAGGAGGTGTGGTAGCTGTGGTTCAGGTGATGGAGAGCTTTGAAGCCGAGAGTGAGGAATTTTTGCTTGATTCGTAGATTAACAGGCAAACACTGGAGATTCTTGAGGAGGGAAGTGACACGCCCAGACCGTTTCTGTAGGAAGACAATCCGGGCAGCAGAGTGAAGAATAGTCTGGAGGGGGAGAGGGAGGAGGATGGGAGATCAGAAAGGAGGCCGACGCAGTAATCCAGTCGGAATAGGATGAGAGATTGAACCAGTAAGGTAGCGGTTTGGATGGATAAGAAAGGGCGGATCTTGGCGATGTTGTGAAGGCGAGACCGGCAGGTTTTGGTAATGGACTGGATGTGTGGGTTGAATGAGAGAGCTGAGTCAAGGATGACACCACGACTGCGGGCTTGTGAGACGGGAAAGATGGCAGTGCCATCCATAGTGACGGGATAGTAAGGGAGAGGACAGGGTTCGGGAGGGAAAATAAGGAGCTCAGTCTTGGATATCATTATTATTATTATTATCATCTTAGAATCAGAGCTTCTTGGGGGGCCAAGCATCTAATATATTTCACTCCCAGATCTTAGTACACTGCTTTGCACATCTTAAGAGTGAAATAAATACCATTTCTACCACTTCAGAATGTCACTGTAATTGCCTAGGTTGCTCGATCAATTCTATTGCTGGGTGACTATTTCCCCTTTCAGCAGTGTATTTTTATGCCTGTCTTCGTCTGAAGATCCTTAGTTCATTGTGGACAAGGAATGTGTCAACCATCTCTATTGTATTGTACTTTCCCAAGTGCTTAGTGCAGTGCTCTGCACACAATGAGTGCTCAATAAATATTATTGATGGTGAATTGATTACAGTAAGTAAGCCCGAATGAGATTATTATATGCCATAATTTGGTAAAAAAAAATATAGCTATCGAGGTGAATATCCAGGAAATACCCACTAGGGCCGAGACTCAATGAAAGGGCAGAAAAACCTAAGACGGAGAATAGTAGGAATTCTGTTCCATTGGACTTTCCCAAGTAATTACTACAGTGCTCTGCGCACAGTAAGCGCTCAATAAATACCATTGATTCATTGATTTATTGATAGTGTTGCCTAATGGCCATGAGATTCCGGAGACCTTTGTTCAAGTTTCTGATCTACTGATCTACTGATATCCACATGGATATCCCTAACGACTCCTCTGCCGCCCGCCTTCTATCTCTCCTTGACGCTGCCAACCTCTTCCTCCACCCCACCTCACCCACTCACCAACTTGGTCATACCCTCGACCTCATCATCTCCTACCGCTGCACTGTGTCCACCCTCACCAACTCTGTGATCCCTCTCTCTGATCATAATCTTCTCACCTGCCTCCTCACTCACACTCCTTTCCCCTGTAAATCCGTATTACTCCCTCACAGAGATCTCCGCTCTCTGGACCCCACCCATCTTTCGGAGCGCCTCACACCCCACCTCGCTGCCCTCTCCTCTCTACCCAGTCTTGGTGATCAGATTACTGCTCTCAACTCTACCCTTTCTACTCAGCTAGACTAGCTCGCTCCCCTTTCCCTTCGCCTCTCTCGCACCACTAACCCACAGCCCTGGATCACTACCACTGTCCACCTCCTTCGCTCTTATGCTCGAGCTGCCGAACGCTGCTGGCGAAAGTCTAAACACCATGCCAACCTCGTTCACTTCAAGTTTATCCTTTCCTGCCTTAACTCAGCCCTCTCTTCTGCCAGACAAAACTATTTCTCCTCCCTTATTGACACCCATGCCCATCACCCCCGCCAGCTCTTCCGTACATTCAACTCCCTTCTCAGGCCCCCGGTTCCTCCCCCTCCTCCTTCCCTCACCCCCAACGATCTGGCCTCCTACTTCATTAACAAAATTAAATCCATCAGGTCCGACCTCCCCAAAGTCTCTACCCCCTTTCTCCAACCCCCCGGCTCTCAACACTCTCTGCTACTCTCCCATCCTTCCCAGCGGTATCCTCAGAGGAACTCTCCTCCCTCCTCTCAAGTGCTACTCCGGCCACCTGTGCTTCTGACCCCTTTCCCTCTCATCTTATGAAATCTCTCACTCCATCCCTTCTCCCCTCCTTAACTTCCATCTTCAACCGCTCACTCTCCACTGGTTCCTTCCCCTCTGCCTTCAAACATGCCCATGTCTCTCCCATCCTAAAAAAACCCTCTCCTGACCCCACCTCACCTTCTAGTTATCGTCCCATATCCCTCCTACCATTCCTTTCCAAACTCCTTGAACGAGTTGTCTACACGCGCTGCCTAGAATTCCTCAACAGCAACTCTCTCCTCGACCCCCTCCAGTCTGGCTTCCGTCCCCTTCATTCCACGGAAACTGCGCTCTCAAAGGTCACCAATGACCTCCTGCTTGCCAAATCCAACGGCTCATACTCTGTCCTAATCCTCCTCGACCTCTCAGCTGCCTTTGACACTGTGGACCACCCCCTTCTCCTCAACACGTTATCTGACCTTGGCTTCACAGACTCCGTCCTCTCCTGGTTCTCCTCTTATCTCTCCGGTCGTTCTTTCTCAGTCTCTTTTGCAGGCTCCTCCTCCCCCTCCCATCCTCTTACTGTGGGGGTTCCCCAAGGTTCAGTGCTTGGTCCCCTTCTGTTCTCAATCTCCACTCACTCCCTTGGTGACCTCATTCGCTCCCACGGCTTCAACTATCATCTCTACGCTGATGACACCCAGATCTACATCTCTGCCCCTGCTCTCTCCCCCTCCCTCCAGGCTCGCATCTCCTCCTGCCTTCAGGACATCTCCATCTGGATGTCTGCCCGCCACCTAAAGCTCAACATGTCGAAGACTGAGCTCCTTGTCTTCCCTCCCAAACCTTGTCCTCTCCCTGACTTTCCCATCTCTGGTGACGGCACTACCATCCTTCCCGTCTCACAAGCCCGCAACCTTGGTGTCATCCTCGACTCCGCTCTCTCATTCACCCCTCACATCCAAGCCGTCACCAAAACCTGCCGGTCTCAGCTCCGCAACATTGCCAAGATCCGCCCTTTCCTCTCCATGCAAACCGCTACCCTGCTCATTCAAGCTCTCATCCTATCCCGTCTGGACTACTGCACTAGCCTTCTCTTTGATCTCCCATCCTCGTGTCTCTCTCCACTTCAATCCATACTTCATGCTGCTGCCCGGATTATCTTTGTCCAGAAACGCTCTGGACATATTACTCCCCTCCACAAAAACCTCCAATGGCTACCGATCAATCTGCGCATCAGGCAGAAACTCCTCACCCTGGGCTTCAAGGCTCTCCATCACCTTGCCCCCTCATACCTCACCTCCCTTCTCTCCTTCTACTGCCCAGCCCGCACCCTCCGCTCCTCTGCCGCTAATCTCCTCACTGTACCTCGCTCTCGCCTGTCCCGCCATCGACCCCCGGCCCACGTCATCCCCCGGGCCTGAAATGCCCTCCCTCTGCCCATCCGCCAAGCTAGCTCTCTTCCTCCCTTCAAGGTCCTGCTGAGAGCTCACCTCCTCCAGGAGGCCTTCCCAGACTGAGCCCCTTCTTTCCTCTCCCCCTCGTCCCCCTCTCCATCCCCCCATCTTACCTCCTTCCCTTCCCCACAGCACCTGTATATATGTATATATGGTTGTACATACTTATTACTCTATTTATTTGTTTATTTATTTATTTTACTTGTACATTTCTATCCTACTTATTTTATTTTGTTGGTATGTTTGGTTCTGTTCTCTGTCTCCCCCTTTTAGACTGTGAGCCCACTGTTGGGTAGGGACTGTCTCTATGTGATGCCAATTTGTACTTCCCAAGCGCTTAGTACAGTGCTCTGCACATAGTAAGCGCTCAATAAATACGATTGATTGATTGATTGATTGATTGTGTGACCTTAGGAAAGTCAGCTTCCCTTACTGAGTAGCAGTTTCTAAATCTGTAAAATGTGGTTAAGATAGATTTTGTGAACCCTGTGTGAGCCAGGGACTGTTTCCAGTCTCATAACCTTGTATCCACCCCAGAGCGTAGCACATAATAAGTGCAAGATAATATTTTAATGGTATTTGTTAAGGATTTACTGTGTGTTAAGTACTACCCTTAGAGCTGGTAAATAGTAAATATTACTATTCTTATTATTAATGATGGTGGTAATAATGATATTGTTCATAGGACCAACCTGTTCCATTATTTCATGTGCCTAATTTACAGGTAATTTTATTAATGGGCTAAAGTTTCAATGACGGAGAGAGAGCAATTCATTTGCATACTTATTCAATGTGTTCTCAATCCTGAAAATTGAAAACAATTGAAATTTTGATCTCAGCCCTAACTCAATACGTTCTTTTGACATAAATCAATCAGTCGTATTTATTGAGCGCTTATTGTGTGCAGAGCACTGTACTAAGCGCTTGGGAAGCACAAGTTGGCAACATATAGAAACAGTCCCTACCCAACAGTGGGCTCACAGTCTAGAAGGGGGAGACAGAGAACAAAACCAAACATATTAACAAAATAAAATAAATAGAATAGATATGTACAAGTAAAATAAATAAATAAATAAATAGAGTAATAAATATGTACATATATATATGTATATATATATACATATATATATATATATCTGTGAGTGGCTAGAAATGTTTCCTAATAGGTGGACCCAAATGACTCGTGTCAATGGGTATTTGATAGTCATTGCCTTTCCTGAGGTTTTACCATGAGAAGCAGCATGGCCTAGTGGAACAAGCCCAGGACTGGGAGACAGAGGACCTGGGTTCTCACCCCAGCTCTGCCACCTATCTGCTGTGTGATCTTGGGCAAGTCACTTCCCTTCTCTGTCCTTCATTCTGCCCATTCTCCCTCCGTTTTAGACTGTGAGCCCCATGTTGGATGAGATTGTGTCCAACCTAATTGACTCACATATAGCCAAGCTCTAAGAACAGTGTTTCACACATAGTAAGCACCTAATAAATAATATTTTAAAAATCCCTGCCTCTGTCCCCTAGGAATCTGTGACCCATTGGCAAGAGGTGGCAAGAGGTGGAAGAGGAGGTACTATCATATTTATTTTGATAATGATGTGCATATGATCATAATTCTATTAGTTCTGACGATTTTGACACCTGTCTACATGTTTTGTTTTGTTATCTGTCTCCCCGTTCTATACTGTGAGCCCGTTGTTGGGTAGGGACTGTATATGTTGCCGACTTGTACTTCCTCAGCGCATAGTACAGGGCTCTGCACACAGTAAGCGCTCAATAAATACGATTGAATGAACGAATGATTGAATGAATGTGGGAGGTCAACAAAAGGTTAATGATTATAAATCATCATCATCATCATCATCATCATGGTATTTGTTAAGCGCTTACGATGTGCCAGGGACTGTACTAAGTGCTGGGGTGGCTCCAAGCAAATCAGGTTAGACACAGTCCCTGTCCCATGTGGGGCTCACAGTCTTAATCCTCACCTTACAGATGAGGTACTAAAGTCACAGAGAAGTGAAGTGACTTGCCCAAGGTCACACAACAGGCAGGTGGCAGAGACAGGATTAGAATCCATGACCTTCAGACTTCCAGGCGTGGGATCTATCCACTATACCATGTTGCTCCTGGGTAATGAAGATCAGTAGGCAACAGACAAGGACAACAAGGGTTTTGATTTCAGGGAATGTAATAAATGTGTTTGTTAAGCACTTACTCTGAGCCAAGCATTATGCTGAACATTGGCGTAGATACACGGTAATCAAGTCAAATACCGTCCCTCTCCCCCTACATGGAGTTCACAGTTTAAGCGGAAGGGAGGAGAGGCATTGAATCCCTGTTCTACAAGTGAGGAAACCGAGGCACAGAGAAGTTAAGTGATTTCCCCAAGACCACCCATCAGTCTGGTGGAGCCAGAATTATGACCCAGGTCTGGCAGGAAAAGTGTTTGTTTACTGTTATATTGTTCTCTCCCAAGCGCTTATTATTGTGCTCCGTACACAGTGACCACTCAATGAATCTGCCTGATTGATTCTGACTCCCAGGCCTATATTATTTCCACTAGGCTATTGTTTGTGGGTAGGAAACATGTCTACCTACTCTGTCATATTGTACTTTTCCATGTGCTTGGTTGAGTGCAGTAAGTGCTCAATAAATACAATTGATTAACTGATGGATTGCTGTTTTTCCAGTCCATGAAGAAATCCGCTCCCTTCCTGATTCACTCCGAAGCCTGCAGACATGCAAGACTGCGTTTCTTTCCACAGTAGTGGAATTTACACCTCTCGTCGGAACTCACAAAGCCACTGGAAAACAGAGAAGACATCTCAGCGCCTGTTCCCTGCTCAATAATTTCCTGATAGTTTAGAGTAAAAAAAGTACTTTTAATGTGCAATAGATTTTTAATGGTATCTGTAAGCGCTTACGATGTGCTAGGAACAGTACTAAGTGCTGTGATAAATTCAAGATGGTTTGGATGGATACATTCTATGTGAGTTCCATGTGGGGCTCACCATTTTCATTCGCATATTACAGATGAGGTAACTGAGGCAAGGAAAAGTGAAGTAACTTGTCCTAGGTTCATCAAGACTCCCTGGCAATCTGTTGATGTGAGCCCGTTGTTGGGCAGGGATTTTCTCTATTTGTTGCCGAATTCTACTTTCGAAGTGCTTAGTACAGTGCTCTGCACACAGTAAGCCCTCAATAAATAAGATTGAATGAATGAATTTCATGAGAAGCAGTATGGCTTAGCGGAAAGAGTATGGGCTTGGGAGTCAGAGGACGTGGGTTCTAATCCCAACTCCACCACCTGACTGCTGTGTGATATTGGGCAAGCCACTTAACTTCTCTGTGCCTCAGTTACCTCATCCGTAAAATGGGGATTAAGGCTGTGAGCTCCACGTGGGACAACCTGATTACCTTGTATCACCCCAGCTCTTAGAACAGTGCTTGGCACACATACGTACTTAACAAATACCACAATTAGTCATTATTATTATTTTTATTTCAGGGCATCGGCTGTCGACAGCACACCTGCTCCCAAGGAGCTGCCAATTTAAAGGAAAGTTCCCTGGGGCGGTTTCTGCCCTAAATTGTTTTCCATCGCGGCCTTCATGTCCCCGTTCCTTAGGCTGTAGATGAGGGGGTTTATAGTGGGGGCATCACAGAGCAGAAAACGGAAAGCGTCAGCTCCAGCAACGAGGGGGAGTCGAATCTTCGTTTCAAGTAGGCAGAGGAGCAGGAAATGAAGAAAAGGGTGGCGACGGCGAGGTGAGGCAGACAGGTGGAGAAGGCGTTGGCTCGGCCCTCTGCGGCCGGCATCCTCAGCACGGCCCGGAAGATTAACCCGTCCCTTCACCTTCCTCTTCCCCTCTCCCACCCAGCTCTTTCCCTCCCTTTCCCCCGACCCCACCCCTCTCCTCTCCCCTCCCCAGAATCCCTTTGTACCAGCACCAACCCTCAAACCCTCCCTTCCAACCCCCTCCCTCCCCACCTCCCCTCCTCCACCACATTCCAGTTCTCTTCGCTCATCTCCACCACTCTTTCCCCTCTCCCCACCTAAGCCCTCGCCAACTTATTCCAATCCAAACCCTCCTTCCCCTCCCTCCACAGCTGCTGCCAAATGTGGTCTTTGGGTCCCCCGCTCCATTATAGGAAAGCTCCCTTTCATCCTTGACCTCTTGATTTCCAGTTCTCTCCTCCTCCTCGCCCTAACCGAAACATGACTCACTCCGGATGACACGGTCTCTTCTGCCGCTCTCTCCATCGGACGCTCTTCTTCTCCCACTCCCCCAGACTCATCGGAAAAGGAGGAGTTGTAGGCTTCCTTCTCCCAATGTCGCTTTCTCACTATCCCTCCTCCCCCTTCCCTTTCCTTCCCCTCCTTTGAAGCCCATATTATTCGCCTCTACCACCCTCTCCAGATTCTTGTAGCCGTCATCCACCGCCCCCCTGGCCCCACCTCCAACTTTTTCAACGATTTTAACCCCTTTCTCACCTTCCTTCCCTCCTTTCCCATGTCTATTCTAATCCTCGGCGACTTCAACATCCACACGGATGCCCCTGGTGACTCCTCTGCCGCCCGCCATCTATCCATCCTTGACGCTGTCAACCTCCTGCTCCACCCCACCTCACCCACTCACCAACGTCATCACACCCTCGACCTCATCATCTCCTACCTCTGCACTATCTCCACCCTCACCAACTCTGAAATCCCTCTTTCTGATCATAACCTTCACATCTGCCTCTTCACCCACACTCCTCCCCTCGTACATCTATATTACTACCCCAACGATACCTCCACTGTCTCGACCCCATCCACCTGTCTCAGCGCATCACACCCCACCTCGCCTCCCTGTCCTCTCTTCCCAATCCTGATGACGAGATTACTACTCTCAATTCCACCCTCTGTACTCAACTCGCTCACTCCCCTTTACCTTGGCCGCTCCATCTGGACATATCCATCTGGATGTCTGCTCGCCATCAAAACTCAATATGTCCAAGACTGAACTCCTTATCTTCCTTCCCAAACCCTGCCCTCTCCCTGACTTTCCCGTCACCGTAGAAGGCACTACCACCCTTCCAGTCCCACAAGCCTGCAACCTTGGTGTCAGCTGCCTGCGATACTGTGGACCACCCCCTTCTCCTCAACACGCTATCTGACCTTGGCTTCACCGACTCCGTCCTCTCCTGGTTCTCCTTTTATCCCTCCGGTCGTTCATTCTCAGTCTCTTTTGCAGGCTCCTCCTCCCCCTCCCATCCCCTTACTGTGGGGGTTCCCCAAGGTTCAGTGCTTGGTCCCCTTCTATTCTCGATCTACACGTACTCCCTTGGTGACCTCATTCGCTCCCACGGCTTCAACTATCATCTTTACGCTGATGACACCCAGATCTACATCTCTGCCCCTGCTCTCTCCCCCTCTCTCCAGGTTCGCATCGCCTCCTGCCTTCAGGACATTTCCATCTGGATGTCTGCCCGTCACCTAAAACTCAACATGTCCAAGACTGATCTCCTTGTCTTCCCTCCCAAACCCTGCCCTCTCCCTGATTTTCCCATCTCTGTTGACGGCACTACCATCCTTCCCGTCTCACAAGCCCGCAACCTTGGTGTCATCCTCGACTCCACTCTCTCGTTCACCCCTCACATTCAAGCCGTGACCAAAACCTGCCGGTCTCAGTTCCCCAACATTGCCAAGATCCGTCCTTTCCTCTCCATCCATACCGCTACCCTGCTCGTTCAAGCTCTCATCCTATCCCGTCTGGACTACTGCATCAGCCTTCTCTCTGATCTCCCATCCTCGTGTCTCTCCCCACTTCAATCCATACTTCATGCTGCTGCCCGGATTATCTTTGTCCAAAAACGCTCTGGGCATGTTACTCCCCTCCTCAAAAATCCCCAGTGGCTACCAATCAATCTGCGCATCAGGCAGAAACTCCTCACCCTGGGATTCAAGGCTGTCCATCACCTCGCCCCCTCCTACCTCACCTCCCTTCTCTCGTTCTACTGCCCAGCCCGCACCCTCCGCTCCTCTGCCGCTAATCTCCTCACCGTACATCGTTCTCTCCTGTACCGCCATCGACCCCCGGCCCACGTCATCCCCCTGGCCTGGAATGCCCTCCCTCTGTCCATCCGCCAAGCTAGCTCTCTTCCTCCCTTCAAGGCCCTACTGAGAGCTCACCTCCTCCAGGAGGCCTTCCCAGACTGAGCCCCTTCCCTCTTCTCCCCCTCGTCCCCTTCTCCATCCCCCCATCTTACCTCCTTCCCTTCCCCACAGCACCTGTATATATGTATATATGTTTGTACATATTTGTTACTCTATTTATTTATTTATTTATTTATTTAATTTACTTGTACATATCTATTCTATTTATTTTATTTTGTTAGCATCTTTGGTTTTGTTCTCTGTCTCCCCCTTTCAGACTGTGAGCCCACTGTTGGGTAGGGACTGTCTCTATATGTTGCCAACTTGTACTTCCCAAGCGCTTAGTACAGTGCTCTGCACACAGTAAGCTCTCAATAAATACGATTGATGATGATGATGATGATGATCCTCGACTCCGCTCTCTCGTTCACCCCACACATCCGCCACAAAAACCTGCAGTTCTTACCGACAAACATCGCCAAGATCTCTGCAGTTTCCTCTCCATCCAAACCGCTACCTTGCTGGTTCAATCCCTCATCCTATCCAGACTGGATTACTGCATCAGCCTCCTCTCTGATCTCCCATCCTCCTTTCTCTCCCTACTTCAATCTATACCTCATCATCCTCTTACCCTCTTGATTGTAAGCTCGTTGTGGACAGGGAATGTGTCTATCAACTCTGTTCCATTGTACTCTCCCAAGCGCTTAGTATAGTACTCTGCACACACTAGGCGATCATTAAATACCATTGACGATGGTTAACCTCACTTACCTGCTGTAGTTTGGAGTCTTCTGGTCTCCGCTGCTTTCTACTTTTCCTCACTGATCGGTTGGTCTTAGATCCGTCAATCCTGCTACTTTGAGGTGGAGGACCTGAAAATAAGTCGGATTCTAACCATGGCGGACTCTCCCCCAGGGGCAGTACTGTTCTCTAACTCGACTTGTCTTGTCCACCGAACAGCTCTGGGGGTGGGGAGGCCCTTGGGAAAGTCCCACAAACAGGGTCAGTCCTGAACATGTCCCAGGAAGCCTCATTAAAGCTCTGCCGATCTCCGGCCCCGGGCCAACTAGGCTACCTGCCTGTTTCAGGCCGCGGGTCCTCCCCAAACAGGGAGGGAGCAGCTTCGCCTAGCGGTTAGAGCCCACACCCGTGACTCAGAAGCACCTGGATTCTAATCCCAGCTCTGCCACTTGTCTGCTGTGTGTCCTTAGGTTAGCCATTTTACTTCTCTGGGCCTCTATTTACCTCATCTGTAAAATGGGGATTAAGACCACGAGCCCCATGTGAGTTATAACCTGTGTCCAACCAGTTTGTTTCTACCACAGTGCTTAGTACAGTGCCTGACACCTAGTGAGAACTTGACAAATACCATGCCTAGTAAGGCCTGTGAAATTTCTGAAACATGCAGACTGCTCTTCTGATATTGTCATGTCTTGCTAAAGGCATCACGTATTAATAATAGTAATAATAATAATAGTATTTGTTAAGGCTTTCTATGTGCCAAGAACTGTTCTAAGCACCGGGGTACATGCAAGGTAATCAGGCTGTCCCACGTGGGGCTCACAGTCTCATTCTTATTTTACAGATGAGGTAACCGAGGCCCAGAGAAGTTGAGACTTGCCCAAGTTCACACAGCAGATTAGGACCCCCGTCCTCTCACTCCCAAGCCCGCGGTTTTAGCATGGCCTAGTGGATAGAAAGAACCCGGGCCTGGGACTCAGAAGCACCTTTGTTCTAATCCCAGGTACTACACGGTGTTTGTCCTGTACATACAACCACCGGAGGGCCCGTCACCTCCACGGACCCGGATGCTCACCCGGAGGCGATGCCCAAGGTCAGGGTGGCCAAGGGAGTGGTGTCCCTGGCCGCTCTCTATGGTCATTTTTATGTGCGACAATATACCATACTGAAGGTTATACTCAACATGAAAGAAAAATCTCCTCTGCTGTTTAACTGCCAAACAGTGCTAGGGTTCACCTTTCCAGTCGTCTGCCGGTTTTTGATTATTCCGAGTGACTGGAGGATAAATACAATCTGGAAAAAGGAATAACCTGGTTCCAACATAGATTTTCCATAGATTCCCAGGGAAGCTGACTGGCCTCCACTCCAATAAAGGCCCTCTCGGGTAAAGAGACTAGGTTTCTTGATCCAAGTAGCATCGAGCCAAGAGAAGCAGTGTGGCCTAAGGACCTGGGTTCTAATCCAGGTCCTAATCTAATCCACCACTTGTCTGTTGTGTGACCTTGGGCAAGGGACTTCACTTCTCTGGGCCTCAGTTACTTCATCTGTAAAATGGGAAGTAAGACTGTGATCACCATGTGGGTCAGGGACTTGTCTGACCCAATTTGCATGTATCCAATTCAGCGTTTAGTAAAGTGTCTGGCACATAATAAACGCTTGTCAAATACCCAAATCATAATTATTGTTATTATTATTATTAAAGATGGAGATGGGGTTTTTTTACACAAGACCAAACCGAGACAATTAAGCACCCTGAGAGAGAGAAGCACAGGGAAGCAACACAGCCCAATTGGTAGAGTATGGACCAGAGAGTTAGAGGACCTGGGTTCTAATTCTTCTTCCAGCAATTGGCTGCCATGTGACCTGGGGCAAGTCATATCACTTCTTGCCTCAACATCCTCATCTGTAAAATGGGGATTAAGACTGGAAGTCCTATCCGGGACACGAACTGTGTTCAACCTGACTAGCTGGTATGTACTTCAGTGCTTAGAATGGTCCCTGGAAAATAGTAAACACTTACCACGTACCAGTGTGAAAAAAATCAGGGAATCGTGGATTTAACAGAGTTTCAGGAAAGAGTTTTGAAGATGGGACGCCCTGTGGTCTGGTGAATATGAAGGGAGAGGGAATTCCATGCGGAGGAAAGGTGATGAGGTAGGGGTCTGAGTGTGGGGAGCTGGGAACGAAGCACAGTGAGATGGTGAGATTGGGAGGAATAGAGAATGAAGATAGGAATTCAGTAGGGGAAAATAATGATTTCACTCATTCATTCAATCGTATTTATTGAGCGCTTACTTTGTGTAGAGCACTGTACTAAGCGCTTGGGAAGTACAAGTTGGCAAGATATAGAAATGGTCCCTACCCAACAACGGGCTCACAGTCTAGAAGGGGGAAACAGACAATGAAACAAAACATGTAGACAGGTGTCAAGTCGTCAGAACAAATAGAATTAAAGCTAAATGCATATCATTAACAAAATAAATGGAATAGTAAATACGTACAAGTAAAATAAATAGAGTGATAAATCTGTACAAACATATATACAGGTGCTATGGGGAGGGGAAGGAGGTAGGGCGGGGGGATGGAGAGGAGGAGAGGAAAAGGGAGCTCAGTCTGGGAAGGCCTCTTGGAAGAGGAATGCATATCAATCGATCGATCATATTTATTGAGCGCTTACTGTGTGAAGACCTTGGTACTAAGCGCATGGGAGAGTACGATTTAACAATATAACAGGGTTGGTAGCCACGTTCCCTGCCCATGATGAGCTTACAGTCTAGAGAGAAATGTCTAAGTTGGATTGCTGCAGTTTTCAGATGGTCCCAATCCCTGGCATGGGATGAAGCTACAAACCTCAGAGGTTAACCAGAACGCTATTATCAATCACAGAAAGGGAATGATGATTAGTCTGCTGATGTTGGCATAAGAAGGAGTCCCAGAGTGGGAACCACGTGGAACTGGACAGTCATTTATGTTGCGGAGGCCGGGACCACAGGGAACCCACGATTCCGGCCTTCCGAGATTCCCGGACAGTTAGCTGTCTCAGTGGTGCCCGGTTCCCGTCCTCCCTCGGGGAATCCCCCAGGAAATAGCGGGGCTGTCATCTGAGAGGATGGAGAAGCAGAGATGTGTAGCGAGGATCCTGATAGCTCTCACCTCTCAGCCAGACTTTCCTGTCACTGCCACCAGCGTCCAGGACCGACAAGATAGAGTGAACCTCTCTCTCAGCAGAGTTCTGTGCTCTCCAGCCCAGGACAATCCCCGTGACTCCGGAGAGGAGCAGGGGAAAGGTGAGTGAAATTTCAATAAGGAACTGGATGACCAGAGTCAGAGTCACAATTTCTCCGAATTAAAAGCAGTGTCACTTAGTGGAAAGAGCATAGGCCTGGGAGTCAGGAGGACCTGGGTTCTAATCCCAGTCCTGCCAGTTATCTGGTGTGTGACACTGGGCAAGTCGCTTCACTTTTTGGGGCTCCGATCCTGTCCGCCAGGGATTCCCCTCAGAGCGGTGGCTGCTGCATCTTGGGGAATGGGGTCCATCTGGAGAAACATCTCAGTGTCCGCGGGAGAGCGGAGAGGGGCTGAGGGCTCCTAAATGTCCCTCCTTGGCTGACCGAACCCAGGAATCCGATGGGAGATGGGGACCAGCCCAGCCTGGAAGTGGTCGGCGACCTCCAGCCCCACGCTGCCCCTGTGAGTGTGCCCTGTGGTGGGGATTGAGTGGTGGGGAGAGGCCAGCAGCCTGTAGTGAGTCTGTGGAGAAGCTCGCATTCAGCCTCCAGGTTGAGCTTCGGACCAGGGCAGCATTGCAGGCGAGTTTGGAGGAGCAGAAACCTGGCTTCAGCAGGGATGACTCAGTAGCAGGTACCACAGCACAAGCCACTAGTACTGGAATCACTTCCTCTGCTCAGTTCCTCAGTCGCATGGTCTTTGTACCTGGACCAGCACTCATCTGCTGTTTGTTCTAGGACACCCTCGCTGATATCACTTCATTGGCCCTCCGTCGTCCTTCCCTCATCCCTCCATCACCGCTCCATCGTCCCTCCATCATCCTTCCATCGTTCCTTCATCAACGCCCAATCATCCATCCATTCCCCCTGGATTGTCAGCTCGTTGTGGGCAGGGAATTTGTCTACCACCTCTGTTGGATTGTCCTCTCCTTAGCGCTTTAGTGCAGTGCTTTGCATACAGTAAGCGCTCAGTAAATACCATCGATTAACCATTTCTCCCGACCTTCTGCCATGCCAGAGGCGAAGTATGTAATTGGGCTCTCAAGCCAGACCCTTCCATGTTAAGACAGACTACACTCTGCAATTCATTTTCCTCGTACAGAGAAATCTGCAATCGGATTCCCTGGACCTGCAGCTTTGTGTAGGTGTGTGCGTGCATCTGCGTGTGTGCTCAGGGCAGGGTAGGATAATCAGGGAGGAAACCCCAGACTTTAGGGAAGGGAGCCATCTGGGTTGGGAACAGTGGGGAATGTTCTACATCTCTCCCTAGGGAATAGGTTTGGGGGTCAGGGAAGAGCCAAATAAGTGACTAGATACGTTTACGGGTGTATGTGTCTACCAACGTGTTTGTATTGTACTCTCCCAAGTGATTAGAACAGTGCTGTTCACACAGTAAGCACTCGATAAATTCGATTGGCTCTGTGCGACAGTCAGTATGTGGGACAACCCCGGTCTGTGAGTGAGCAGAAATACATGTGAGGGTATTATGTGTTTGGATACATGTATGTTTAGCTGTGATTTTGAGTGTGAGAATGAATTTGTGTGCTCCAGGGCGCCTTGTAGAGTTGGTATATCCTTGCCTTTTTTGTCCCCTGGGGGCTCGATAAACACTGTTATTACTATTATCAGCCAGTCACTCAGCTTAATACAGTGCTCTGAACACATTAAGCGTTCAGTAAATATGACTCAATGAATGAATATTTGTTGAGCAAAGAGCACAGCTCTGTGCGTAGAACACTGCATTAACTGCTTCGAAGAGTACAATGTAACAATATAACAGACACACGCCCTACACACAACGAGCTTACAGTCTCTGTACATATCCATAATTTGTTTTAACATCTTTGTCTCAATATAGACTGTAAGATTGTTGTGGGGAGGGAACATGCAGCGTGGCTCAATGGAAAGAGCATGGGCTTTGGAATCAGAGGTCATGGGCTCAAACCCCTGGTCAGCCAATTGTCAGCTGTGTGACTTTGGGCAAGTCACTTAACTTCTCTGTGTCTAAATTACCCCATCTTTAAAAAGGGGATTAAGACTGTGAGCCCCCAGTGGGACAACCGATCACCTTGTAAACTTCCCAACGCTTATAACAGTGCTTTAAACATAGGAAGTACTTAATAAATGTCATCATTATTAACAACTCTGTTACATTGCATTCCACCCAACTATTTAGTACAGTGTTCTCCACACAGTAAATGCTCAAAAACACGAATTCTAAATTGCTTGCTTGATTGATTCTACAACTTCTACTAGGGCTTTTGCTGCTATTACTGCTATTATTACTGTGACTGCTTTCCCCTCTTTTATCTTTGTCATCTTGTTATCCCTACTTGGAAAAGTATGGTATTAATCCTTCATTGGAATTCCCATCTTGTCACATGCAAGTCTTCTACCAAGTTTCTAGGTCATTTTGTAATTAATAATTCTCTTCCAGTATAAAGTAAATTGGTCCTCTCATAGAATCACCGGCAAATCTCCTGATGATTTCTTCACCTCATCAAGTTCTATGTCCTGTGCAGGGAGTTATCATCACTTACCAATGACCAACATCTGCACAGTGAGGGAATTCCTCCTGCTGGGTTTCTCGGAGGTCCGGGAGCTGCAGACGGTCCATGCCACGCTGTTCTTCCTGATATACCTGGCGGCCCTGACGGGGAATCTCCTCATCGTCTCTGTCACCTCCCTGTACCGGCGCCTCCACACTCTCATGCACTTCTTCCTCGGGAACCTGTCCTTCATTGACCTCTGCCTACTCTGGGTCACCGTCCCAAAGTCCATCCACAACTCCCTGAGCAACAAGAGATCCATCTCCTTAGTCGGCTGTACCGTCCAAGTCTTCCCTGTGATTTGGTTTGCTGTCTCGGAGTTGTCCGTAGTCACGGTGATGTCCTAGGACCGCTACGTCGCCATCTGCCTCCTCCTGACCTACGAGGTCGTCACGGCTCGAGGGGCCGGTTGGAAGAAGGCCACCACCTCCTGGCCCAGCGGGGGCCTGTTTTCAGCAAGGCGTTCAGCTGGGCTATTCTCTCTCTCCTTCTGCGGGTCCAAAACCGTCCCCCAGTTCTTCTGTGATGTCCCTCATCTGCTAAAGATCACCTGCTCCGAGGACCACGTCGCCATCAAAGTGCGCATCACCACCGCATTAGCCTAAGGCGTCGGCTGTTTCATTTTCATCATCATCTCATACGGGTGCATCTTTCCGGGCCATGCCGAGGATGCCGGCTGCCGAGGGTCAGGCCAAAGCCTTCTCCATTTGCCTGCCCCATCTCGTCATCGTCACCTTTTTCTTCTCTGCGGGTGTATTTGTCTATATCAAGCCTCCCTCAGAATCCTCTTTGCTCGCGGACCTGCTGGTGTCCGTGTTCTGCACGGTGTTGCCTATGTTCCTGAACCCCTCACCTACAGCCTGAGGAACCGGGACATGGAGGCCGCCATGGGCAGGATCCTAAAAGGGTCACTCACCTAGCCACTGCTCAAGGACAAAATGTCTCTTTCTTTGTGCAACTAATCTCACACCACCACTTAACCAAGGAATTGCCCTTGGACCTAGCCAGATACTTAGTGGTCCTACAGGGTTTACAGAAAACACTGTACATTGATGAATTTTCAAAGTCTGGGTGGGAGGAGGCTTGGACAGAAGTAGGACAGACTAAAGTAAGACTGAAAATCCTGTGTTGGGGAAGCATCATGGCCTAAAGGAAGGGGAGTCCCTGTAGACTGTAAGCTCATTGAGGGCAGGGAATGTGTTTAACAACTCTGTTAAACTGAAATCTCCCAAGGATTTAGTAAATCCATTTTGGGGACTGTTCTAATTCCTGCTCTGCCACTTGTCTTCTGTGTGACCATGGGCAAGCCATTTAGTTTCTCCATGCCTCAGTGACCTCATCTGTGAAATGGGGATTTAGACTGTGAACCCCATGTAGGACAACCCAATTAACTTGTATCTACACCAGTTGTTAGAATAGTGCTTGGAACATAGAAAGAGCTTAAGAAAGACCATAATTTTTTTTTAATTTTATCATGGCCTAAAGGAATGGGGATCGCTCTAGACTATGAGGTCATTGTGATCGGGGAACGCATTACCAACTCTGTTATATTGAACTTTTTTAAGCTCAAAAATGCAATTGATTGATTGATTGAGACTTGGGTTCTGATGCCAGCACTGCTACTGGCTTGCTTTGTGAACTAGGGGCAGTGAATTAACCTTCATAGGATCTCTCTTCCTCTTATACTCTGAGCCTCTGTGGGACAGAAATTGTATCTGAACTAATCTGTTTGTTTCTACTCCAGCAAGTGGAACAATTCAGGCACACAACCTGTTAATAAATACAATAATGATATCATTATTAGTAATGACTATGAAAATATAATGATATGCTCTTTAGAATGACTCTGGGGGTGGGAATGAAAGTTGGAAAACGGGAAGTAGTATGGGAAACGGGAAGAAAGGATGACTGCAGCTCCATCTGTCTTATCAAATCCGTGCTCTTTCATCAATCCATCTTTCCTTCCTTCGATTCACCAGTCCTTCCAACCATTCATCTATCCATCCATCCATCCGTCCGTCCATAGCACGGGCTTGGGAGTCAGAGGTCGGGGGTTCTAATCCCCATTGCGCTACTTGTCTGCCATGTGACTTTGGGCCAGCCACTGCACTTCTCTGTGCCCCAGTTACCTCATATGCAAAAATGGGAATTGAGACTGTGAACCCCTTGTGGGACAGAGATTGTGTCCAACCTGATTACTTTGTACCCACTCCAGGACTTAGCAGAGTGCTTGACACATAGTAAGCGTTTAACAAAGACCACACCTATTACTATTATTATTGTTAATGGCATTTATTGACCATATGCTGGGTGCAAAGTACTGTAGTACATTCTCAGGAGAGTTGAAAAGAGATCGAGTTGTATTGTTCCTCCTCCCCAGGAGATTATGATCTGATGGGGGCGATAGACCCAGAACAAATTACGTAGAGGAGGAAGGAGAGAAGGGAAAGATGAGAAAGTGGATGAATGCTTGATTCAAGAGTACAGTTTATACGGTCAGTATGAATAGAGATTCAGCGGATTTGCAATCAGGACAAGTCAGAAGAAGCAGCATTGCCTAGTGCGAAGAACGCGGGCCTGAGATTCAAATGGACACGGGTTCTCAACTCACTTCCACCACATGTGTGCTGTGTAACCTTGGGCCGGGTCGCTAACTTCTCTGTTCCTCACTTCCCTCATCTGTAAAATGGGGATTGAGATGTGAGCCCCAAGGGGGACATCGATTCTGTCTAATATGATTAGTTTGTAACTTCTCCATCACTTAATACAGTGCCTGATACACAGAAAGTGCTTCACAAACACCATAGGAAAAAGTTACGGTTAGCTGATTGACTGAAAGATTGAGTGCATCAGGTTGTGAATTAAACAAAGATGAAAGCATTCACAGTGCTGAAAGACTGTCGTTGAAAACAGGAACCGTTGGGATGCTAGGATGCAGATGCCGCCGTTTCCATGGGAACCCCGAGGGCTGGCACCATGGCTGATATTGCAGGGACCGGGCCCTTGATTCCCAGGAGCCTCAGGAACCACGTGACATGAGGGCGCTTGGCTTTCCTAGGCCACGAGGTCCCTTGGCAGCGCTATGAGCCATCCTGCAGGGATCCCCCTCGGAGCAGCTTTATCTACAGGATAAAGCCCTGTAGCTTTATCTACAGGGCTGGAGGCCTGTCTGGAGAGCTTCTCAGGGTCTCGGGGAGAGCGGAGAGGGATTGAGGGCTCCTCTCTGTTCCTTGCTGATTGACCAAATCCATGAGTCCGAGGGGAAAGAGGCGACCAGCCCAGGCCTGCAGAAGTAAACGACCCACAACCCCACGTTGCCCCGGTAAGGGTGACGGGGGGTGAGTGAGATGGAAGGGCAGGATGGGACGTGTATGCGGATTGAAGACACTCTGGGACCAAGTTGGGTTTTCAGACCAGGGACGCGGCCTCCAGACGTCAACAGTGCTAGCAGGTGGGGAGGTGTTTTCCCGTTCAGTAACCATCAACCATCGGAAGCCTCGCCTCCCTGCTCCTCAAAACTTGCTACCATGCCAAATAACGCCAGGCTACAGGGCTCCAGCGCAGCGTCAGCACTGCGCAAAGTCACCTTGGCCTTCAGGAGATCCCAGAATACCTTGCAGAGGGTAAATGACAGGCAGGGCTTAGAGATTGTGACCAGCTTTGGACAGCGACTGGCACTATCAGCAATACCTCCCTGTAAGAGTTCTTCCCAAATGTTGGGAAATGTCAAATAGTGGGACAGGTTGGAATCCCCGCCCTCATGGGCTTTCCAGCCTACTGGGCAAGGTTGACGTAGTCTAATTTACTATCAATCAATTGTTCTTGAATAATACTGATTGAGCACTTATTGTATGCACTAAGCACTTGGAGAGTAATAATAGTACTACTTGTTAAGCTCTTACTATGTCCCAAGCACTGTCCTAAGCCCTGGAGTAGATACAAGTTAGGCAGGTTGAATATAGTCTTCATTCCACATGGGGCTCACAGTCTTTACCCCCATTTTACAGATGAGGTAACTGAGATTCAGAGAAGTTAAATGAATTGCCCATACTTACACAACAGACATGAGGCTGAGCCGCAATTAGAACCCAGGTCCTTCTTACCCCTTCTGACTCCTAAGCCTGTGCTCTATCCACTTTAGAAAACCATACGAGACACATTCCCTGCACCTTCTAAAAGGAAAGAAAGAATGGAAAGTTGAATATGCAATTATTGCGTGCCATTTTACAGATGAGGAAACTGGGGCCCAGAGAAGTGAATCGACTTGCCCAAGGTTCATCATCAAGAAATGGGACAGAGTCAGGATTAGAACTAAAGTCCTCTGATTTC
This sequence comes from Tachyglossus aculeatus, assembly GCF_015852505.1. Taxonomy (NCBI): domain Eukaryota; kingdom Metazoa; phylum Chordata; class Mammalia; order Monotremata; family Tachyglossidae; genus Tachyglossus; species Tachyglossus aculeatus. The sequence continues at coordinate 1,022,700 of NW_024044853.1, read as the reverse complement.
CACTAAGCTATGTTTGGGAGAGTACAACAGAAGAGAGCTGGTAGATGTGTATGATGGCCTCCAGGAGCCCACAGTCAAGAAGAGAACTCCTGGGCCCATGCTTTCTCCACTAGATGAGGGTGGGCATGAGGTGATTCACGCTTGAGTTAGGTGAAGTGGATTTAGAGGGTTGAGAAATGAACAGGAGAAGCTGGTTGGAGTTGTGGGGGGTGGGCGTGGAGATTTTGGAGTTCTCAGGATTCGGAAAAACTGTGCTCTCGCTGATTTTGAGTGAATAAGAGAGGGAGGTCCAGGCTAGGATGGAGACAAGAGAATCGATTGTGAGTAACAATTAGAAAGTTTCTTTGAGAGCTGAGAAGACGCGTTAAAAAGTGGAAAGGGGGTGAAGTGCAGTCATACAGCGGAGACCCTTCAAACCGATTTTGTGTTTTTGTTGCTTGTGAAAAGACACAACTTGTCATGAGAGGAGGTTGAGGAGAGTAGCAATGTAGGCTGAGCGATGCTTTAGGAAGGTACAAAGTGAATGATGACGTATGCTTGTGTTTGTGTGTGTACAAGTGTGAGTACAGATATGTGAGAAAATGGAATCATTTTGGAGAAGACGTGTCTCTATGGTATTGTTATTGTTTGTTTGTTGTATGATACCGTTAAGGGCTTATCATGTGCCAGGAACTGCCATTAACCGCTTCGATCTATGGATAATTCATCCTTCTGCTTTGAGCATCATCTGCCCATCTTATGGTCGCTTCTGCCTGGTAATTGTTAAATGCTCTCTATGATGTCACCTTATGCTTATTTTATTATTCCCATCGAATAATAATTGCTAACGTCTCTCGATGATGTCGTCACCTGCTTATTTTACTCCAATCACATGTTAATTGTTACCTGCTTTCTGCGATGTCATCATCTGCTTATTTTCTGCCATCACATGGTAGTTGTTATCTGCTCTCCGTGATATCATCATCTGTCTATTTAATTATTGCCATAGCACATTAAATGATAACTACCCTCTGTGATGGCATCACCTACTTATATCATTGCTACTGTTTTAATTGCTACTGCATTTCAATTGTTTACCTCCCGCTGTGCTGTCATTTAGGTTGCTGACCTCACCATGAAATATCAGTTCCCCTGTTCCCAACTGCCATTCCCATTCCTCACCTTCCCCTTCCCCTCTCCCACCCAGCTCTTTCCCTCCCTCCACCACCACCCTTCCTCCTCACCCCATACCCAGGATCCCTCTGTACCAGCGCCAAACCTCAACTCCTCCCTCCCAACCCCCTCCCTTCCTTCTTCCCCGCCCCCACCCCATCCCAGTTCTCCTTTCTCATCGCCACCCCTCTTCCCACTCTCCCCGCCCAGGCCCCCGCCAACTCATCCCCAATCCAAACCATCCCCAACCCTCGCACCCTATCCCCTCCATCCACAGCTACTGCTACGTGTGGCCTTTAGAACTCCCGCTCCATTATAGGTAAGCTCCCTTTCATCCTGGAATTATTCCTTTCCTGCCCTCTATTCCTCCTCTCCCTAGCTGAAACAAAGCTGTCTCCAGACGAAACGGTCTCTTCTGCTGCTCTCTCCAGTACTCTCTTCTCCAACTCCCCCAGACTCACCGGAAAAGGAGGAGGTGTCAGTTTCCTTCTCGCCCCCAAATGCCGCTTTCGCACTGTCCCTCCTCCCTCTTCTCTTTCCTTCTCTTCCTTTGAAGCCCACATTATTCGCCTCTACCACCCCCTTCAGAATCTTGTAGCCGTCAGCTACCACCCCACCGGTCCCACCTCCAATATCTTTAACGATTTTGACCCCTTTCTCGCCTATCTTCTCTCCTTTTCATGCCAACCCTGCTCCTTGGAGACTTCAGCATTCACATGGATATCCCTGGTGACATTCTGCCGCCCGCCTTTATCTCTCTTTGACGCTGCTAACCTCCTGCTCCACCCCACCTCGCCCACTCACCAACGTGGACACAACCTTCTACCTCATCATCTCCTACCGCTGCACTATCTCCAAGCTCACCAGCTCTGAAATCCCTCTCTCTGAATATAACCTTCTCACCTGCCTCCTCACTCACACTCCTCTCCCCTGTAAATCTATATTACTACCTCACAGAGTCCTCTGCTCCCTCGACCCCATCAATCTTTCTGAGCGCCTCAAACCCCACCTTGCCTGCCTTTCCTCTCTACCCAATCTTGATGATAAGATTACTGCTCTTAACTCTACCCGCTCTACTCAGATCGACTCATTCGTTCGCCTTTCCCTTCGCTGCTCTTCTACCAATAACCCACAGCCCAGGAACACTGCCACTGTCCGCCTCCTTCGCTCTTAGGCTCGAGCTGCTGAACGCTGCTGGCGAAAGTCTAAACACCAAGCCACTCTCGTTCACTTCAGGTTTATTCTTTCCTGCCTTAACTCTGCCCTCTCCTCTGCCGTACAAAACTATTTCTCCTCCATTATTGACACACATGCCCATCATCTCCGTCAGCTCTTCCGGACACTTAACTCCCTTCTCAGGCCCCCGTTCCTCCCCCTCCTGCTTCCCTCACCCCCAACGATCTGGCCTCCTACTTCATTAGTAAAATTAACTCCATCAGGTCTGATCTCCCCAACGTCACTCATACCCCTTCTCAAACACCCCTGCTCTCAACACTCTCTGCTACTCTACCACCCGTCCCAGCAGTATCGTCAGATGAGATCTCCTCCCTTCTTTCAAGTGCTACTCCGGCCACCTGTGCTTCTGACCCCATTCCCTCTCATCTTATGAAATCTCTCGCCCCGTCCCTCCTCCCCTCCTTAACTGCCGTCTTCCCCGCTCACTCTCCACTGGTTCCTCCCTCTCTGCCATCAGATATAACCACGTCTCCCCCACCCTAAAAAAAAATCTCTTGACACCACCTCCCCCTCTAGTTCTCGTCCTATCTCTCTCCTACCATTCCTTTCCAAACTCCTTGAACGAGTCGTCTACACCAGCTGCCTCGAAGTCCTCAACGCCAGCCCTCTCCTTGACCCCCTGCAATCTGGCTCCCGTCCCCTACATTCCACCGAATCGTCCCTCTCAAAGGCTACCAATGACCTCTTCCTTGCCAAATCCAACGGCTCTTATTCTATCCTAATCCTCCTCGACCTCTCAGCTGCCTTCCACACTGTGGACCACCCGCTTCTCCTAACCACGCTATCCAACCTCGGCTTCACAGACTCTGTCCTCTCCTGGATATCCACTTATCTCTCCGGCCGTTCATTCTCTGTCTCCTTTGCGGGCTCCTCCTCCCTCTCTCATCCCCTTATCGTAGGGGTACGTCAAGTGTCAGTTCTTGGTCCTCTTCTGTTCTGTATTTACACTCACTCACTTGGTGAACTCATTCGCTCCTACGGCTTCAGCTACCATCTCTACGCTGATGACATCCAAATCTACATCTCTGCCCCTGCTCTCTCTCCCTCCCTTCAGGCTCGTGTCACCTCCTGCCTTTAGGACATCTCAATGTGGATGTCTGCCCACCATCTAAAATTCAATATGTCCACGACTGAACTCCTTATCTTCCCTCCCAAACCCTGACCTCTCCCTGACTTTCCCATCACTGTACATGGCACTACCATCCTTCACATCTCACAAGCCCGCAAGCTTGGTGTCATGCTCGACTCTGCTATCTCGTTCACCCCTCACATCCAATCCGTCACCAAAACCTGCCAGTCTCACCATCGCAAGATCCGCCCTTTCCTCTCCATCCAAACCGCTACCCTGCTGGTTCAATCTCTCATCCTATCCCGACTGGATTACTGCTTCAGCCTCCTCTCTGATCTCCCTTCCTCCTGTCTCTCCCCACTTCAGTCTATAATTCACACTGCTGCCGGGATCATCTTTGTGCAGAAACGCCCTGGGCATGTTACTCCCCTCCTCAAAATCTCCAGTGGCTACCAGTTAACCTACACAAAAGACGAAAACTCCTCACTCTTGGCTTCAAGGCTCTCCATCACCTCGCCCCCTTCTACCGTACCTCCCTTCTTCCTTTCTACAGCCCAGCCTGCACCCTCTGCTCTTCTGCCGCTAACCTCCTCAATGTGCCTCGTTCTCACCTGTCCCACCGTCGACTCCTGGCCCACGTCCTCCCCCTGGCCTGGAATGCACTCAAAGCCCTACTGAGAGCTCACCTCCTCCAGGAGGTCTTCCCAGACTGAGTCACCTCCTTCTTCTCCCCCTGCCCATCCCCCCACCCTACCTCCTTTCCCTCCCCACAGCACCTGTATATATGCTTGTACAGATATATTACACTATTATACTTGTACATATTCATAATTCTATTTATTACATTTTGTAATATGTTTGGTTTTGTTGTCTGTCTCCCCCTTCTAGACTGTGAGCCCGCTGTTGGGTAGGGACCGTCTCTATATGTTGCCAGGTTTACTTCCCAAGCGCTTAGTACAGTGCTCTGCGCATAGTAAGCGCTCAATAAATACGATTGAATGATTGAATGAATTAATCACAGGGTTGGATACAAGATATTGAGGTTGGTCACAGTCCATGCCTGATGGGGTGATCACAGTTCTAAGCCCCATTTTTCAGATGAGGTAACTGAGGCACAGAGACGGTAAGGTCCTGGCCCCAGGTCTCGCAGCAGACACGTAACAGAGACAGGATTAGAATCTAGGTCCTTCCATATACCAGGGCCATTTTCTCTTTACTAAATGGATGAACTTATGTGTAAAGGCACTTCTTGTTTGACACTAAAACCAACGAAAAAATTTCCTAACAGTCATGAACATATCTTTATTTTCTCCCAACTCCGCTATCTGATATTCATTTTTGTTTCTGTCTCCTTAACTAAAAATAATTATCTTAATATTTATTAAGTGCTTACTATGTGCTAAGGAAAGTATTCAGTGTTGGAGAAGATTCAGGGCAACCTGGTAAACACAGACCTTAACCCATAAGGTATTCGCTGACTAAGTAAGAGGGAAAACAGGTAACGATTCCCCATTTTACTATTGAGAAAACTGAGTCGTAGAGAAATTGTCACTTTCCCATGACTATGCAGCAGACAACTCGTGGAGTTGGGATTAGAACCCAGGTCCTCTGACTTCCAGGACTGTGTTCTCCCCAATAGTACACCCTGCTTCTACACAGGTCGAATCTTGGTGCTTCCAATAGAATTGAAGCTCCTTGGGGGCAGTGATCATATGTACAAATACCATGTCCTCTGTAGGTATTCAATACATAGAATTGATTGACTCAGTCTTATTCCTTTACCCGCAACATCAATGTCTTTAAATTGAAGTCTTCCCTCTTCCTGTGCAGGGAGTCCACATCATTCCCCAGCAATGTTCAATGTCTCCACGGTGAACTCAAACATCATTTTGAATTCAGTAACTGTCTCCTCTCCATAGAGAATCACCAGCAAGTCAATTTCTTCACTCATCCCATTAACTGACTTTAACTTTGGCTCTTCCCTCATCCATTGCAGAAAGTCAATGCTGCCGCCCCAAAATGCCCAATATCTCCACGGTAAGAGAATTCCTCCTGCTGGGATTCTCAGACATCCGGGAGTTGCAGCTCGTCCACGCCGCGCTGTTCTTCCTGGTCTCCCTGGTCTCCCTGGCGGCTTTGATGAGGAATCTCCTCATCATCACCGTCACCGTCCTCGACCGGCGCCTCCACACCCCCATGTATTTCTTCCTCAGGGACCTGTCTGTCGTCGACCTCTGCCTCATCACCGTCATCGTCCGAAATTCTGTCTTCAACTGCTTGACCAATCGCAACTCCATCTGCTTCTTGGGCTGTGCCGCTCAGGACTTCCTGGTGGTTCTGTTTGTCGGTTCAGAGTTTCCCATCCTCACAGCGATGTCGTACGATTGCTACACAGACATCCGTCACCCCCTGCATTATGAGAACATCCTGACCAACACGGCCTGTGGAAAGATGGCAACAGCCTCCTGGCTCAGCGGGGTGTTGTTGAGGGTCTTTTATTTAGCTTCGACTTCCTCTCTGAGCTTCTGTGGGTCCAACATCGTCCAGCAGGTCTTCTGTGACGTCCCCACTGTGCTGAAGATCTCCTGCTCCGAGGACCATGTGGCCATTGATGTGACCGTCACCTGTATGGTAGCTTAATGTTCTGGCTGCTTTGTCTTCGTCATCATCTTCTACGTGCGCATCTTTCAGGCTGTGCTGAGGATGCCAGCCACCGATGGCCGGGCCAAAGCCTTCTCCACCTGCCTGCCTCACCTCGCCGTTGTCACCATCTTCCTCGCTACGGCAGCCATTGCCTACCTCAAGCCCGTGCCTGACTCCCCCTAGCCCCCGGACCTGCTGGTGTCCGTGTTCTACACCATGGTGATCCCCACCCTGAACCCTGTCTGAGGAACCGGGACATGCTTGCCAAATCCAACGGCTCCTACTCTGCCCTAATCCTCCTCGACCTCTCAGCCACCTTTGACACTGTGGACCACCCCCTTCTTCTCAACACGCTATCTGACCTTGGCTTCACAGACTCCGTCCTCTCCTGGTTCTCCTCTTACCTCTCCGGTCGTTCTTTCTCAGTCTCTTTTGCAGGCTCCTCCTCCCCCTCCCATTCTCTCACTGTGGGGGTTCCCCAAGGTTCAGTGCTTGGTCCCCTTCTGTTCTCAATCTACACGCACTCGCTTGGTGACCTCATTCACTCCCACGGCTTCAACTATCATCTCTACGCTGATGACACCCAGATCTACATCTCTGCCCCTGCTGTCTCCCCCTCACTCCAGGCTCGCATCTCCTCCTGCCTTCAGGACATCTCCATTTGGATGTCTGCCCGCCACCTAAAGCTCAACATGTCGAAGACTGAACTCCTTGTCTTCCCTCCCAAACCATGCCCTCTCCCTGACTTTCCCATCTCTGTTGACGGCACTACCATCCTTCCCGTCTCACAAGCCCGCAACCTTGGTGTCATCCTCGACTCCGCTCTCTCATTCACCCCTCACATCCAAGCCGTGACCAAAACCTGCCGGTCTCAGCTCCACAACATTGCCAAGATCCGCCCTTTCCCCTCTATCCCAACCGCTACCCTGCTCATTCAAGCTCTCATCCTATCCCGTCTGGACTACTGCATCAGCCTTCTCTCTGATCTCCCATCCTCGTGTCTCTCTCCACTTCAAACCATACTTCATGCTGCTGCCCGGATTATCTTTGTCCAGAAACGCTCTGGGCATATCACTCCCCTCCTCAAAAATCTCCAGTGGCTACCAATCAATCTGCGCATCAGGAAGAAACTCCTCACCCTGGGCTTCAAGGCTGTCCATCACCTCGCCCCCTCCTACCTCACCTCCTTTCTCTCCTTCTACAGCCCAGTCCGCACCCTCCGCTCCTCCACCGCTGATCTCCTCACCGTACCTCGCTCTCGCCTGTCCCGCCATCGACCCCCGGCCCACGTCATCCCCCGGGCCTGGAATGCCCTCCCTCTGCCCCTCCGCCAAGCTAGCTCTCTTCCTCCCTTCAAGGCCCTGCTGAGAGCTCACCTCCTCCAGGAGGCCTTCCCAGACTGAGCCCCTTCCTTCCTCTCCCCCTCGTCCCCGTCTCCATCCCCCATCTTACCTCCCTCCCTTCCCCACAGCACCTATATATACATATATATATATATATATATATATATATATATATGTTTGTACATATTTTTTTACTCTATTTATTTAATTTATTTGTACATATCTATTCTATTTATTTTATTTTGTTAGTATGTTTGGTTTTGTTCTCTGTCTCCCCCTTTTAGACTGTGAGCCCACTCTTCGGGAGGGACTGTCTCTATATGTTGCCAATTTGTACTTCCCAAGCGCTTAGTACAGTGCTCTGCACATAGTAAGCGCTCAATAAATACGATTGATGATGATGATGATGATGAAGTCCGCCCTGTGGAGAGTCGTAGAGGGGAGATTTCTCTTCCCTCTTCTAAGGGCTAAAATGCATGTTTCCCTTTGCTGACTATCCCATTCCCTATCAGGTTTCTCACCGCGGGGGTATCCATATAAAGTATCCAAAAAGGAAGCCCAGCGTCTGAGGATTTGTCAATGTTTGGGACAGAGGTTGATAAGACGTGTGTGACTGTAAGCCCCGTGTGGGCAGGGATTATCTCTCTTTATTCTGAATTGTACTTTCCAAACGCTTAGTACAGTACTCGGTATACAGTAAGCACTCAATAAATATGACTAACTGAATGAATGAGTAAATGACTGACAAGTGATTGTTTGGGCGGCATCATGGCTTAATGGAATAAGCATGGAGCTGGGAGTCATGAGATTCGGAAGGTCTGCCCCGTTCTGCCACTGACCTGCTTTGTGGCCTTGGTCCAGCCAGATCCAGGCTTTAGGTCTCTCTGTAAAGTCGAGATTTAATATATCAATAAATCAGAGGGTGACAAGGGAGCAGGGATGCAATCATGGAAACTGTCCCCGACATTTGACTGCCTGTTTATTGTTTTGATGTCTGTCTTCTTCCTTCTACACTCTGAGTACGTTGGGCGCTGGGATCATCTCCATTTAGTGCTTTCCAAGTGATTAGTACACTGGTGTGCACACAGTCAGCACTCACTAAATATGATTGAATGAATGAATGAATTTGACTGAGAAAGTTTTGTCTCTAATCCATTCATTCATCCATCCATCCTTCCAACCATACATCTGTCCATCTGTCTGTCTGTTCACCCATCCGTCTATCCATCCGTCAATCCATCATCATCAATCGTATTTATTGAGCGCTTACTATGTGCAGAGCACTGTACTAAGTGCTTGGGAAGTACAAATTGGCAACATATAGAGATAGTCCCTACCCAACAGTGGGCTCACAGTCTAAAAGGGGAAGACAGAGAACAAAACCAAACATACTAACAAAATAAAATGAATAGATATGTACAAGTAAAATAAATAAACAAATAAATAAATAGAGTAATAAATATGTACAAACATATATACATATATACACGTGCTGTGGGGAAGGGAAGGAGGTAAAATGGGGGGATGGAGAGGGGGACGAGGGGGAGAGGTAGGAAGCGGCTCAGTCTGGGAAGGCCTCCTGGAGGAGGTGAGCGCTCAGTAGGGCCTTGAAGGGAGGAAGAGAGCTAGCTTGGCGGATGGGCAGAGGGAGGGCATTCCAGGCCAGGGGGATGACGTGGGCCCGGGGTCGATGGCGGGACAGGCGAGAACGATGTACGGTGAGGAGATTAGCGGTGGAGGAGTGGAGGGTGCGGGCTGGGCTGTAGAAGGAGAGAAGGGAGGTGAGGTAGGAGGGGGCGAGGTGATGGACAGCCTTGAAGCCGAGGGTGAGGAGTTTCTGCCTGATGCGCAGATTGATTGGTAGCCACTGGAGATTTTTGAGGAGGTGAATAATATGCCCAGAGCGTTTCTGGACAAAGATAATCCGGGTAGCAGCATGAAGTATGAATTGAAGTGGAGAGAGAGACATCCATCCACCCATCCATCCATCCACCCATCCATAATAATAATAATAGTGGTGTTTGTAAAGCTCTTAGTAAGGGCCAGGCACTGTGCTGAGGTGGATGCAGCCTAATCAGGCTTTACACAATCCCTATCCCACCTGGGGCTCACAGTCTTAATCCCCTTTTTACAGATTAGATAAATGAGGCACAGAGAAGTGACGTTCTCTGCCCAAGGACACACAGCAGACAATCCACCCATCCATCCATCCATCTATCTACCCATCCACCCTTCCATCCATCCATCCAGCCAACAACCCATCGATGCATCCATCTATCAATTCATCCGTCCATCAATCAATCATTGATATTTGTTGAATGCATCTTGAGTGTAAAGTACCGTAGTGAACACTTCAGAGAGATCAAATAAATCAAACAACATCCCTGCTTTCCAAGAGCTTAGAACCTAACAAGGAAGATAGAAACAGAACTAATTAATGGGAGAACGAAGAAGAGAAAGGTTCGAGTATAAATAGATGCCTATACGTTTAAAGAGTACATTTAAGTAAAGCCACTATGTACAAAACTATAATGGTGGTATGAGTGTCAAAATGGAGAAGTGGTTTAAGATGCGGATTGCTAGTTGGGAGAAATGACATAAGGAGAAGAAAAATGAATAGTGCGAGGCATCCTGGAAGTGGTGGGTTGATGGGGAGGCTTTGAAGATGGGAAAAGCTGTGCTTTGATGGACTGGAAGGGGAAATGTGGGCTGACAGATTATTTCCCCGTTTTCCATCACTGAGATATTTTGAAAAGGGACAGGACCATTCAGAAGAGAGAACGCAGTGACCTCCTCCCCCAATTTGGTACACTGTCTCAACTCTGAGATAGAAGGGGACGAACCCTTAGCTACAACCTATTCTTTCTGAAAACAGGAATTTTCCCTTCATGTCCATCCAGCCAGTATCAGTGATTCCTTCCCATCACCCTATTCTCAGAACCCCTCAGCACCTCCCATACTGATAATAATATCAATAATACTAAGTGCATTTGTTAAGTGCTTACTATGTGTCAAGCACTGTTCTAAGCGCTGGGGAGATACAACGGAATCAGGTTGTCCCACCTGGAGTTCACAGTGTTATTGGCAGTGCCAAGGGATACATTTGCTTCAAGCAAAGAATCTCCACTTTGTTTTCCCTAGCTTAGGAGGTCTTCAGGGCCACCAAGGAGAACATTTGAGATGGAAAAGAGGAACTTTGCTCTACGAGGAAAATCTCCTGCTGTAGTTTCTCTATCTATGGTTTTCAAGGCCTGAAAAGACAATGTTGGAGTTAAAAAAGGAAAAGTTTGTTTCATGAAAAAACATTCCTCTTATTTGTCCACCCAAGGTTTTCAAGGCCTCGAAAGAGAGTAGTTGAGGTGCCAAAGAAGAAATCTATTTACCTGCAAATGCACCTTCTGGTCCTTTCTCCACCTCGGACCTTCAAGCCCTTTTAATTGAGAATGAATAAAGAGAACATTTGAGGAGAAAAGGGAGAAACTTTCTGCATCTGAACAAACATGGCTTTTCTTTCTCTGACTGAGGGTTTCGAGGCCTCCGAAAGAGGTTATTTGAGGTGGAAAAGTAGAAGGTTTTTCTCATGTACACAATCTTCAACTGACACTTTCCTAAGGTCTTCAAAGCCTCAAAAGAGAATCTTTCCAGGGAAAAAGGAGAACTTTGCTTTACGCAAATCATTTCCTACTTTCATTTTATTCATAAAGTTCTTGAGGACCTTAAAAAAATGTTATATGGCATTGAAAAAAGAGGAATATTACTTCATGTAAAAACTGTCCTGCTTATTTGTCTACCTTAAGTCTTCAAGGCCTTCGAAGTGCATCTGGGAGGTGAAAACTGATCCATTTGCTGCATGCAAACAATTTCGAACTTTAATTCCCATAAGGTCTTCAAGGCGTTACAAGAGATTGATTTAGGTGAAAAGGGAGAAATGTGCTTTATGTGGCAGATACGTCTCCTGGTCATTGCTCCACTTCAGGCCTTCCAGGCGTTTTCACTGAGAAAGAATAGGGACTATTTGAGGTTCAAAAAGGGAACGTTTCTTCATTCAAACCATTTCCAGCTTTTATGTCTCCGTCTGAGGTCTTCAAGTCCTCCAAAGGAAATAGGTGAGGTGAAAACAGAGAAATGTGCTTCATGTAAAACCATCTCCTGCTTTCATTTATCTACCTAAGTATTCAAGACCTGAAAGGTAGTTACTTGAGATGAAAAGGGGAAATGTCCTTCATGAAAAGCCATGCAGCTTAGATTTATCTACCGAAGGTCTTATAGGTCAGCAGAGAGCATATTTGAGGAGCATAAGGAGAAATATGCTTCGTGCAAACGATCTCCAACTTTTACTTCTCTACCAAAGGTCTTCAAAGCCTGAAAAGAGAATATCTGAGGTGAGGAAGGGGGAAACTGCCTTCATGCAAACCATCCCCAGCTTTTATTTCTCAACTTAAGGACTTCAAGTCCGCAAAAAAAGAGAATATTTGAGGTGCAAAGGGAGAAATTTGCTTCCTGTCAAGTTCTCCAGCTTGGGGTTTTCTACCCAAGGTCTTCTAGGCCAGATGAGAGGGCATTTGGTATGAATAAGGAGAAATTTGGTTCATGCAAACCATCCCCAGCTTTTATTTCTCTGCTTAAGGTCTTCAAGGCCTTATAAAAAGAGAATATTTGAGGTGGAAAGGGAGAGACCTGCTTCCTGCAAAGACCTTCATCTTTGATTTCTCTACCCAAAGCCTTCAAGGCCAAAGGAGAGAGTATTTGAGGTGCATAAGGAGAAATGTGCTTCATGCAAATGGACTCCAGATTTTGCTTCTCTGTCTAAAGTCTTCAAGGCCTCAAAAGCAAGTACTTGAGATGAAAAAGGAGAACATTTCCTTCTTCCAAACAACCTCCAGCTTTGATTTCTCTATCGAGAGTCTTCAAGCCGTCACCCAAACCTGCCGGTCTCAGCTCGGCAACATTGCCAAGATCCGCCCTTTCCTCGCCACCCTGCTCGTTCAAGCTCCCTGCTACCCTGCCTGCTAACCGCTACCCTGATCGTTTAAGCTCTCATCCTATCCTGTCTGGACTACTGTATCAGCCTCCTCTCCGATCTCCCATCTCTTGTCTCTCCCCACTTCAATCCATACTTCATGTCGCTGCCCGGATTGTCTTTGTCCAGAAACGCTCTGGGCATGTTACTCCCCTCCTCAAAAATCTCCAGTGGCTACCAATCAACCTGCGCAACAGGCAGAAACTCCTTACCCTCAGCTTCAAGGCTCTCCATCACCTCGCCCCCTCCTACCTCACCTCCATTCCTTCCTTCTACAGGCCAGCCAGCACCCTCTGCTCCTCTGCCGCTAATCTCCTCACCGTGCCTCGTTCTCGCCTGTCCAGCCGTCGACCCCCGGCCCACGTCATCCCTCTGGCCTGGAATGCCCTCCCTCCCAGCATCCGCCAACTAGCTCTCTTCCTCCCTTCAAGGCCTTACTGAGGGCTCACCTCCTCCAGGAGGCCTTCCCAGACTGAGCCCCCTCTTTCCTCTCCCCCTCCTCCCCCTCTACACCCCCACGCCTTACCTCCTTCCCTTCCCACAGCACCTGTATATATGTATATGCGTTTGTACATATTTATTACTCTATATATTTCTTTTACTTGTACATATCTATTCTGTTTATTTTATTTTGTTAATATGCTTTGTTTTGCTCTCTGTCTCCCCCTTCTAGTCTGTGAGCCCACTGTTGGGTAGAAACCGTCTCTATATGTTGCCAAATTGTACTTCCCAAGCGCTTAGTACAGTGCTCTGCAAACGGTAAGCGTTCAATAAATACGATTGATTGATTGATTCAAGCCCAGAAAAGAGAATATGTGAGGTGGACAAGGAGAAATTTGTTACATGCAAAGAGTCTGCAGCTTTGATCTCTCTACCAAGTGTCTTGAAGGCCCTGGAAGATGATATTTGAGGTGAAAGGAGAAAGTTTCATTCAGTCTCCCAGTTTGTATTTCTCTAACGTCTCCAAAGAAAATATATCTAGTGCAAAAGGAGAAATTTGCTCTATGCAAACAATTTCCTGCCCTGATTTTTCTAAACCTGATCTTCAAGGCCAGAAAAAATATGTATATACGGGGTTAAAGAAGGAAAATTTTGCTTCATGCAAATACTGTCCCGCGTATTCATCCTCCTTATGTTCTCAAGCTCTTTGAAAGAGAATACATGAGGTGAAAAACGATAATTTTTCATCCTGCAAGCAATCTCCAGCTCTTATTTCTGTAAGGTCCTAGGTCTTTAAGGCTTAAAAAGAGAATATTTGAGGTGAGAAAGGAGAAATAAGTCTCATGCAAACAAAATCTAGCTTTTAATTCTCTCAGGTCCTCAAGGCCTCCGGAGATAGTATGTGGCATTAAAAAAAGAGAATTTTGCTTCATGAAAAAAATGTCCTGCTTTTTTTTCAACATAAGGACTTCAAGGCCTTTCCAAGAGAATATATGGGGTGTAAAATGATTAGTTTACTTCATGCGAACAATCTCCAGTTGTTATTTATGTAAGGGATTGGTCTTCAAGGCCTCCAAAGAGAACATTTGAGGAGGAAAAGGAGAAATTTGGTTCATGTAAGGCAACTCTCGTTTTGATTTCTCTAAAAGACTTCAAGACCTCCAAAGAGAATACTTGAGGTGGGAAAGGAGAAATTTTCTTCGTAGAAACAAACTCTAGTTTTAGTTCTCTAAAGTCTTCAAGGCCTGAAGAGATAGTATTTGGCATTAAAAAAGGAGAATTTTGCTTCATGCCAAAAAAATCCTGCTTATTTGTCAACCTAAGGGGTTCGGGGCTATCCAAGAAAATATATGAGGTGAAAAAGGATCGATTTGCTTCATGCAAAAGTCTCCAGCTATTATTTCAGTATACAAGGTCTTCAAGGCAAAGTTTCAAGGGCAAATACACTTCCTGTGCAATACTCCAACTCAGGTCTTCAGGGCCTTGTAATTGGGAGTATCAGAGATGCGAAAGGAGAAATTTGCTTCCTGCAAACTCTCTCCAGCTTTTACTTCTCTAAGTTCTTCAAGGCCTCAAAAGAGAATATTTGAGGAGGGAAAGGAAAAACTTTGCTTCATGCAAACAACATCCAGCTTTTCGTTTTCTACCTAAGGGCTTCGAGGCCAGAAACGAGAATAGTGGAAGTGAAAGTGGAGAAATTTGGATCATGCAATCCAACTCTAGTTTTGATTAATAAAGACTTCAAGGCCGCCAAAGAGAATATTTGAGGAACAAAAGCAGAAATTTGCTTCATGCAAACCTTCTCCAGCTTTTACTGGAAAAAGGAGAAACTTTCATGCAGACAATCCCCAGTTTGTATGTCTCCAATGCCTTCAGGGCCTCAAGGGAGAATATTTCAAGTGAAAAGGGGGAAATTTGCTTTAAGCAAAACAATTTCCTACCTTCATTTTTCTAAATCAGATCGTCAAGGATTTCAAAAAAAATACGAGGTTAAAGAAGGAAAATTTTGCTTCATGAAAAAAACTGCCTGCTCAGTTGTCCACCTTTGCAAGAGAATATATGAGGGGAAAAATGCTTAGTTTACTTCATGTAAACAATCTCCAGATGTTATTTCTGTAAGGTCTTAAGTCTCAACACCTCCAAAGAGAATATTTGAAGTAAAAAGGGATAAATTTGCATCATGCTGTCCAACTCTACCTTTTATTTCTCTAAGGTCTTCAAGGTCTGAAGAGATAGTGTATGGCACTAAAAAAGGAGACTTTTGCATCATACAAAAAAGTCCTGCTTAACTGACAACCTAAGGTCTTCAAGACCATCAAAGAGAATATGGCTTCACAGACTCCGTCCTCTCCTGGTTCTCCTCTTATCTCTCCGGTCGTTCTTTCTCAGTCTCTTTTGCAGGCTCCTCCTCCCCCTCCCATCCTCTTACGGTGGGGGTTCCCCAAGGTTCAGTGCTTGGTCCCCTTCTGTTCTCAATATACACTCACTCCCTTGGTGACCTCATTCGCTCCCACGGCTTCAACTATCATCTCTACGCTGATGACACCCAGATCTACATCTCTGCCCCTGCTCTCTCCCCCTCTCTCCAGGCTCGCATCTCCTCCTGCCTTCAGGACATCTCCATCTGGATGTCTGCCCGCCACCTAAAGCTCAACATGTCGAAGACTGAGCTCCTTGTCTTCCCTCCCAAACCTTGTCCTCTCCCTGACTTTCCCATCTCTGTTGACGGCACTACCATCCTTCCCGTCTCACAAGCCCGCAACCTTGGTGTCATCCTCGACTCTGCTCTCTCATTCACCCCTCACATCCAAGCCGTCACCAAAACCTGCCGGTCTCAGCTCTGCAACATTGCCAAGATCCGCCCTTTCCTCTCCATCCAAACTGCTACCCTGCTCATTCAAGCTCTCATCCTATCCCGTCTGGACTACTGCACTAGCCTTCTCTCTGATCTCCCATCCTCGTGTCTCTCTCCACTTCAATCCATACTTCATGCTGCTGCCCGGATTATCTTTGTCCAGAAACGCTCTGGACATATTACTCCCCTCCTCAAAAACCTCCAATGGCTACCGATCAATCTGCGCATCAGGCAGAAACTCCTCACCCTGGGCTTCAAGGCTCTCCATCACCTCGCCCCCTCCTACCTCACCTCCCTTCTCTCCTTCTACTTCCCAGTCTGCACCCTCCGCTCCTCCACCACTAATCTCCTCACTGTACCTCGCTCTCGCCTGTCCCGCCATCGACCCCCGGCCCACGTCATCCCCCGGGCCTGGAATGCCCTCCCTCTGCCCATCCGCCAAGCCAGCTCTCTTCCTCCCTTCAAGGCCCTGCTGAGAGCTCACCTCCTCCAGGAGGCCTTCCCAGACTGAGCCCCTTCTTTCCTCTCCCCCTCGTCCCCCTCTCCATCCCTCCGTCTTACCTCCTTCCCTTCCCCACAGCACCTATATATATGTATATATGGTTGTACATATTTATGACTCTATTTATTTATTTATTTATTTATTTTACTTGTACATTTCTATCCTACTTATTTTATTTTGTTGATATGTTTGGTTCTGTTCTCTGTCTCCCCCTTTTAGACTGTGAGCCCACTGTTGGGTAGGGACTGTCTCTATGTGATGCCAATTTGTACTTCCCAAGCGCTTAGTACAGTGCTCTGCACATAGTTAGCGCTCAATAAATACGATTGATTGATTGATTGATTGATCTGTGGTGAAAAAGGAGGAATTTGCTTCACGCAAAAAATCTCCAGCTTTGATTTCTCTATACGAGGTCTTCAAAGCAGATATTCCAATTCAGATATACTTCTTGTGCATTCCTCCAACTTTTATTTGAGAATGAATAGAGATTATGTGGAAGTTTAAAAAGAAGGTCTTCAAGACATCAAAAGCAAATACTGGAAGGAAAACAGAGAAAATGGGTTTCATGCAAACTACATCCAGATTTTATTTCCCTACCCTAAGGTTTTTAAGGCCAGAAAATAGAAGAATCAAGTAGCGAAAGGAGAAACTTGCTTCATGCAAAAATCGTCTCCGGCTTTTACTTCTCTGTCTAGGGTCTTCAAGGATTCAAAAGAGAATATTTCAAGTGGGAAAGGAGAAACCTTGCTTCAGACAAACCACCGCCAGTCCTTATGTCACTGCCTAAGGTCTTCAAGGCCAGAAAAGAAAGTATCTGAGGTGAAAATGTCCCTGTCCTTTTGCGGGTCCAACGTCGTCCAGCAGTTTCTCTGTGACGTCCTCTCCCTGCTGAAGATCGCCTGCTCCGAGGACCTAATCACCATCGACGTAAGCATCACCGCCGCATTAGCGTTAGGCGTCGTCTGCTTCATTTTCATCATTGTGTCGTTTGTGCATCTGCTTCCTTTTCATCATTGTGTCGTATGTGCACATCTTCCGGGCTGTGATGAGGATGCCGACCACCGAGTGCCGGGACAAAGGCTTCTCCACCTGCCTTTCTCACCTCGTCATCATCACTCTCTTTGTCATGACTTATTTCTGTGCTTACTTGAAGCCACCCTCAGATTCCTCCTCAGTACTGAACCTGTTGGTGTCAGTATTCTACAATGTGGTGCCCCCGCCCCTGCCCTGATCCCCCTCATCTAAAGCCTGAGGAACTGGGACGGGAAGGCCGCCATGGGCAGGATCCTTAAAGGGTCCCTCACCTAGCCTCCCCTCTGGGACAAAATCTCTCTTTCCTTGTGCAAATAATCGAACACCACCAATTAACCAAGGAATTGCCTTGCCAGATACTTAGCTAGCCAGACACTTAGCTGTTCTATAGGGTTTAAAGAAAACGCTGGGCGTTGATGAATGGTCAAAGTATGGGAGGGTGGCAGATAAGACTGAAGTAGAACTGACAATCCAGTTTTGGGGAGGCATCATGGTCTAAAGGAAGGGGAGTCTCTGTAAACTGTAAGCTCATTGTGGGCAGGGAATGTTTTTAAGATCTCTGTTAAACTGAAAAGTCCCTAGTGCTTAGTCAGTAAATCTTGTTTTGGGGTGGTTCTAATCCGTGCTCCGTCACTTGTCACAGTTTTGGGGGTCAGAGGTTCTGGTTCTATTCCCGGCTCTGCCACTTATCAGCTGTGTGACCTTGGGAGAACCACTCTCCGTGCCTCAGTTACGTCATCTGTAAAATGGGGATCAAGAAAGTGAACCCCATTTGGGACAACCCGATTACCTTCTATCTACCCCAGTGCTTAGAACAGAGCTTCGCACTTCGCAAGTGCTTAACGAAGACCATAATTTTTTTCTTAATTTTATCATGGCCTAAAGGAATGGGAATCGCCCTAGACTGCAAGCTCATTATGGTCAGGAAACCTGTCTAACAACTCTCTTATATTGAACATTTCCAAGTCCTTAATTCAGTGCTGGGCCCAGAGTAAGTACTCAATAAATATGATTGATTGATTGATTGAGACTTGGGTTCTGAGGCCAGCTCTGCTACTGGCTTGTGTGACCAAGGGCCAGTGATTTAACATCCCTAGGATCTCTCTTCTTCTTACACTCTGAGCTCCAGTGGTACAGGAATTGTGTCTGAACTGATTCATTTGTTTCTACTCCAGCAAGTGAAACAATTTAGGCACATAACCTCTAAATTTGTGCAATAATGAGATCATTATTACTAATGTCTATGAAAATAATAAAATGATAGAATCTTTAACATGACTCTGGGGGTGGGGATGAAAGTTGGAAAATGGGAAGAGGTATGGAAGAAGGGAAGAATGCATTACTACAGCTTCATCTGTATTGTCAAATTCATCCTCTCTCATCAATCCTCTCCTCTCCCCCTCCTCCCCCCATCCTCCCCGCCTTACCTTTTTCCCCTCCCCACAGCACCTGTATATATGTTTGTACATATTTATTACACTATTTATTTTACATGTACATATTTATTCTATTTATTTTATTTTGTTAATATGTTTTGTTTTGTTGTCTGTCTCCCCCTTCTAGACTGTGATGAGCCCACTGTTGGGTAGGGACCGTCTCTATATGTTGCCAACTTGTACTTCCTAAGCGCTTAGTACAGACTCTGCACACAATAAGCGCTCAATAAATACGATTGAATGAATGAATCAATCAATCAATCCATCTTTCCTTACATCTATCCATACATACTTCCAACCATTCATCCATGCATCCATCCATCCATCCATCCACCGCAAGGGCTTGGAAGTCAGAGGTGGTTCCGTTACTTGCCTGCCATGTGACCTTGGACAAGTCACTTCACTTCTATGTGCCTTAGTTACCTCATCTGTAAAATGGGGATTGAGACTGTGAGCCCCATGTGGGACAGGGACTATATACTCCAGCACTTAGAACAGTGCTTGGCATATAGTAGGTGCTACACAAGGACCATGAATATTACCAATAATATTATCAATGGTATTTATTGACCACATACCGGGTGCAAAGCACGTAGTAAGCTCTCAGGAGAGTTGAAAAGAGACAAAATAGCATTGTTCCTGCTCTCCAGGAGATTATGATCTAATGATCTAATGTGGGAGATAGACACAGAATAAATTACATAGGGAAGGAAGGAGAGAAGGGAAAGATGAGAAAGTGGATGAATGTTTGATTCAGGAACACAGTTTATATATTAGGTATGAACAGAGCTTCAGCGGATTTGCAATCGAGACAAATCAGAAGAAACATCGTTCTTTAGTGGGTAGAGCGAGAGCCTGGGATTCAAATGGACAATGGTTCTGATCCCGGTTCCACCACCTGTCTACTGTGTAACATTGGGCCGGATCGCTTAACGTCTCTGTGCCTCAGTTCCCTCATCTGTAAAATAGAGATTGAGATGTGAGGCCCACGGGGGACATGGACTCTGATTAGCTTGCAACTACTCCAGAACTTAGTATAGTGCCTGATATATAGTAAGCACTTCACAAAGACCGTAAGATAAATTTACAGTAGGCTGATTGACTGACAGATTGAGTGTATCATTTTGTGAATTAGACATAAGTGAAAGCTTTCACAATGGCCTAAGACTGTCGTTGAAACCAGGAACCGTTGGGACGCGGGGATGCAGATTCAGCTGTTTACATGGGTACCCCGGGAGTCAGCACCATCGCTGGTGCTGCAGGGACAGGGCCTTTGTCTGTCAGAAGCCTCAGGAACCACGTGCCCAGAGGGTGCCTGGCTTGTCCAGGCCACGATTTCCTTTGGCAGGGCCCCGAGCCAACCTCCAGGGATCTCCCTCGGAGCAGCTCCTGCTTTATCTACAGGGACGGGGGCCCGTCTGTAGAGATTCTCAGGGTCTGAGGGAGAGCGGAGAGGGAAGGGCTCCTCTCTGTTCCTTCCTGCCTGACGGAACCCAGGAGTCTGAGGGGAAAGAGGGGACCAGCCCAGGCCTGCAGAGGTCAGCGACCCCCAGCCACATCCTGCCCTGGTGAAAGTGATCGGGGCTGAGTAGGATGGAAGAGCAGGTTCGGGGAACGAGGATAAGGATGGAAGAGATAGAATCAGTCTGGAGACTAATTTGGGGTTCTGACCAGGGCCATAGCCCCCAGCGGGGGAGGGGTGCTGTCAGGAGGGTAGGTGTTTTCCAGTTCAGTAACCCCAAACTTTCAGACACCTCTCCTCCTTCCTTTTCAAAACTTGCCACCATGCCAACTACTTCCCAGGCTGCAGCGCTCCAGCACTGCGTCAGCACTGTGGACAGTCCCCTTGGCCTTCAGTGAGTCCCATAATCCTTTGCAGACGGTCAATGACAGTTAGGGCT
This sequence comes from Tachyglossus aculeatus, assembly GCF_015852505.1. NCBI lineage: Eukaryota > Metazoa > Chordata > Mammalia > Monotremata > Tachyglossidae > Tachyglossus > Tachyglossus aculeatus. The sequence goes on along the minus strand of NW_024044853.1, from coordinate 1,002,071 downwards.
GAGAGAGTGTGACCAGCCTTGGACAGACACTGGCACTATCAGCAATTCCTCCCTGTAAGAGTTCTTCCCAAATGTTGGGAGAAGAGAAATAGTGGGAAAGATTAAAATCCCTGCCCTCCAGAATTTTCCAGACTACTCGTCTAGGTTGACACAGCATAATTTACTATCAATCAATTAATCTTGGATCATATTGACTGAGTGTTTATTATGATCACTAAGCTCTTGGAGAGTAATTATAATAATAGTAGTACTTGTTAAGCTCTTACTATGTCCCAAGTACTGTCCTAAGCCCTGGGACAGATACAAGTTAAGCAGGTTGGAATCAGTCCTTGTTCCACAAGGGGCTCACAGTCTTAACCCCCATTTTACAGGTGAGGTAACTGAGGCTCAGAGATGTTAAATGACTTGCCCTTGGTCACACAGCAGAGAAGAGGTGGAGCCAGAATTAGAATCCAAGTCCTTCTGACTGCTTCTGACTCCCAGGCCCGTGCTCTATCCACTTTATACCACCATAACAGACACATTCCCTGCCCCTTCTAGAAGGAAAGGAATAATGAAAAGATGAATACGCAGTTATTGTGTGCGATTTTACAGATAAGGAAAGTGAGGCCCAGAGGAGTGAAGCGATTTGCCCAAAGTCGCTCAGTAACAATGGGACAGAGGCAGGATTAGAACCAAAGTCCTCTAAGCTATATTTGGGAGTGTACAACAGAACAGAGCTGGTAGATGTGTGTGCTGCCTACAAGGAACTCACAGTCAAGAAAAGGACTCCTGTGCCCATGCATTTTCCACTAAATGAGGAAGTAAATGAGTTGTTCTTGCTTGAGTTAGGTGAAGGGAGTTTAGAGGGCTGGGAAAAGAATCGGAGAAGCTGGTTGGAGAAGGGGGGATTTTAGCAGTGCTCAGAATTCAGAAAAAAACTGTGCTCTCTCTGATTTTGAGTGGACAAGAGATTGATGTCCAGGCTAGGATGGAAACGGGAGAGTCATTCATGAGTAACAACTAGAAAGTTGCTTTGAGAGCTAGGACATGTTGCACAATTGAAAGGGGGTGAAGTGCAGTCATAGGGCAGAGAACATTCAAGCCGATTGTGAGATTTTGTTGCTTGTGAAAAGACACAACTCGTCATGAGAGAATTTGGAAGAGAGGAGAGAGTTAGGCTGAGCGATACTTTAATAAAGGACTAAAGGAATGATGAGGTATGTTTGTGTTTGTGTATGTATAAGTGTAAATGCAGATATGTGAGCAAATGGAATCAGTTTGAAGTATACTTTTTACTGTCGTTGTTTGTTTTATGGTATCATTAAGGGTTTATTATGTGCCAGGTGCTGTACTAAGTACTGGGGTAGATACAAGCTAATCAGGTTGGACATAGTCCATTCCCCATAGGTTGCTCACAGTTGTAATCCCCATTTTTCAGATGAGTTAACCTAGGCACAAAGAAGATAAGTGACTGGCCCCAGGTCACACAGCAGACAAGGAGTTGAGACAGGGTAAGAATCCATGTCCTTCTGTTTACCAGGCCCATTCTCTCTCCACTAAATGGATGAATCTATGTGTAAAGGCACTGTTTGTTTGACTATAAAACCAGCGAAAAAAAATCACAACAGTCATGTACATATCTTTATGTTCTCTAACCTCTGCTATCTGCTATATATTTTACTTTCAGTCTCCTCAACCAAATATAATTCTATGGATACTTTGTAAGTGCTTACTGTATGTCAAACAAAGTATTAAGGGCTGGGGGAGATTCAGGACAACTTGGTAGAAAACATTCCATGTTCCACGAGGGATTCACAGACTACGTAGGAGGGAAAACAGGTATCGAATCTTCGTTTTACTATTGAGAAAACTGAGGCGTAGAGAAATTGTCACTTTCCCATGACTATGCAGCACGGAACTGATAGAATTGGGATTAGAATCCAGGTCGTCTGACACCCAGGCCTGTGTTCATCCCATCAGTGCACGGTTCGAAGCTTGGTGTTTCCAATAAAATGGAAGGTCCTTGGGTACAGTAATCATATGTACTAATACCGTGTCCCCTGTAGGTACTCAATAAATAATATTGATTGACTTAGTCTTATTCCTTCACCCCCGACATCAATGTCTCTAAATTGAAGTCTTCTCTCCCTGTGCAGGGAGTCGACATCATTCCCCAGAAATGTTCAATGTCTCCACAGTGAACTCAAAGATCGTTTTGAATTCAATAACTGTCTCCTCTCCACAGAGAAGCACCCAGCAACCGTCCTGTCAATTCCTTCACTGATTCCATCAATGAATTTTAACTTTCGCTCTTCCCTGATCCATTGCAGAAAGTCAGTGCTGCTTTCCAAAAATGCCCAAAGTCTCCAAGGTGACAAAAGTCCTTCTTCTGGGTTTCGCAGAGATCCGGGAGTTGCAGATAGTCTATGCCGCGATGTTACTCCTGGTCGAATGGGCGGCCCTGACGGGGACTCTCCTCATCGTTGCCATCACCGCCCTAGACCAGCGTCTCCACTCATTCATTCATTCATTCATTCATTCATTCAATTATATTTATTGAGGGTTTACTAGGTGCACAGCACTGTACTAAGCGCTTTGGAAGTACAAATTAACAACATATATAGAGGGTCCCTATCCAGCAACGGGCTCACAGTCTAGAAGGGGGAGACAGACAACAAAACAAGTACACAGGTATCAATACCAGCAGAATAAATAGAATTATAGCTATGTGCACATCATTAATAAAATTGAGTAATAAATACGTACAAATATACACAAGTGCTGCGGGGAGGGGAAGCGGGTAGGGCAGAGGCAGGGTGCAATGGGACGGGGAGGAGGAGAGGAAAAGGGGGCTTAGTCTGGAAGGTCTCCTGGAGGAAGAAAGCTCTCAGTAGGGCTTTGAAGGGAGAAAGATAGCTAGTTAGACGGATGTGTGGAGAGAGGGCATTCCAGGCCAGACGTAGGATATGGGCCAGGGATCGACGGTGGAGAAGGCGAGAACGAGGCACAGTGAGGAGGTTAGTGGCAGAGGAGTGGACTGTGCAGGAAGGAGTATAGAAGGAGATAAGGGAGGTGAGGTAGGAAAGGGCGAGGTGATGGAGAGCTTTGAAGCCAAGAGTGAGGAGTTTTTGCGTTATTCGAAGGTTGATAGGCAACCACTGGAGATTTTTGAGGAGGGGAGTGACATGCCCAGAGCGTTTATGTAGAAAAATAATCCGGGTGCAGAGTGAAGAATTGAATGAAGCGGGGAGAGACAGGAGGATGGGAGATCAGAAACGAGGCGGATGCTCTAATCCAGTCAGGATAGAATGAAAGATTGAACCAGCAAGGTAGGGGTTTGGATGGAGAGGAAGGGGCGGATCTTGGCAATGTTATGGAGGTGATACCGGCAGGGCTTGGTGACAGATTGGATGTGTGGGGTGAATGTGAGAGCGAGTCTAGGATGTGGTGTTTTGGATTGCAGATTGGATGTGTGGGGTGAATATGAGAGCAGAGTCTAGGATGTGGTATTTTGGCCACAAACCCCAGGTTTGTGGGGTTGTGAGACGGGAAGGATGGTAGTGCCATCCACAGTGACGGGAAAGACAGGGTGAGGACATGGTTTGGGAGGGATCATAAGGAGCTCAGTTTTGGACATGTTGAGTTTTAGATGGCGGGAAGACGTCCAGATGGAGATGTCCTGAAGGCAGGAGGAGATACGAGCTTAGAGGGAGGAAGAGAGAACAGGGGTCGAGATGTAGATGTGTGCGTCATCAGCGTAGAGATGATAGTTGAAGCCTTGGGAGCGAATGAGTTCACTAAGCGAGTGAGTAAAGATGGAGAACAGAAGGGGACCAAGAATTGATCTTTGAGGAACCCCTATAGTAAGGGCATGGGAAGGGAAGGAGGAGCCCTTGAAGGAGACTGAAAAGGAACGGTCAGAGAGATAAGAAGAAAATGAGGAGCGGACGGATTCCTTGAAGCCAAGGTTGGATAGCATGCTGAGGAGAAGGGAATGGTCCAAAGTGTCGAAGGCAGGTGAGAGGTCGACGAGTATTAGGATAGAGTAGGAGCCATTTTCTTTAGCAAGAAGGTGGCCATTTGTGACCTTTGAGAGGGCAGTTTCAGTGGAGTGTAGGGGATGGAAGCCAGATTGGAATGGGGCTAGAAGACAATTGGAGTTGAGGAATTCGAGGCAGCGAGTGTAAACGACTCGTTCTAGAAGTTTGGAAAGGAAAGGTAGGAGGGAGATAGGGCGATAACTAGAAGGGGCAATGGGGTCAAAAGAGGGTTTTTTTAGGATGAGGAGACATGGGAATGTTTGAAGGCAGAGCGGAAGGAACAGGTGGAGAGTGAGCGGTTGAAGATGGAAGTTAAGTAGGGGATAAGGGAAGGAGCGAGAGTTTTCATAAGATGAGAAGGAATGGGGTCCGAAGTACAGGTGGATGGGGTGACACTTGATAGGAGAGAGAACATCTCATCTGAAGATACTGCTAGGAAGAATGTCATCAAGTACTTGTTTCTCAGGAACCTGTCCGTCCTCGAACTCTAACTCATCCCCATCCCCATCTTCAACTCTGTCCTCAACTCCTTGACCAACTGCAACTCCATCTTGTTCTTGGGCTGTGCCGCTCAGGCCTTCCTGGTGGTCCTGTTTGCCGTCACAGTTTCTAATCCTCACGGCGATGTTCTACAACAGCTATGCCACCATCAGCCACCCCCTGTGCTATGAGATCATCATGACCAACACGGCCCCTGGACAGATGGCGGTTGCCTTCTGGATCAGCGGGGGTCTTGTATTCAGGTTCGACTTTCTCCGTGATCGTCTGTGGTTCCAATATCGTCCAGCAGTTTTTCTGTGACATCCCCACCCTGCTGAAGATCTCTTGCTCCGAGGAATACGTCGCCATCGATGTGTGCATCACCAGTGGGGTAGCTTTAGGTGTCTTCTGCTTCACCTTCATCGTCATCTCCTACATGTGCATCTTCTGGGCCGTGCTGAGAATGTTGGCCGCCGAAGGCCGGGCCAAAGGCTTCTCCACCTCCTTGCCCCGCCTCGTTGTCTTTACCGTCTTCCTCTCTATGGCCGTCATCTCGTACCTCAAACCCTCAGACTCCCCCTCGGCCCTGGACCAGATAATGTCCGTGTTCTACACCGTAGTGCCCCCCTACCCTGAACCCTCTCATCTACAGCCTGAGGAAACGCTACCTGAAGGCCGCGCTGGGGAGAGTCTCAAAGGGAAGATTCCTCCTCCCACCTCTAAGGGAAAAAATGTCTTTTACCTTTGCTAACTATCCCATTCCTCATAAGGGTTCTGACCGTGGGGGTATGCATATAAAGAGCCGTCCAAAGAGAAATTCCAGCGCCTGAGGATTTGTCAATGTCTGGGACAAAGACTGATAAGACATGTATGACTGTAAGCCCCGTATGGGCAGGGATTGCCTCTCTTTATTCTGAACTGTACTTTCCAAGCGCTTAGTACAGTGCTCGGCACGTGGCAAGCACTCAGTAAATATGACTGAAGTAATGAATAAATGACAAGTGATTGTTTGGGCAACAACATGTCTTAGTGGAATGGTGGAATGAGCATGTCGCTGAGAGTCATGAGATTTGAAAGGTCTTCCCGTTTCTGCCACTGGCTAGCTGTATGACCTTGGTCCAGTCACGTAACCACTTTGGGTCCCTCTGTAAAATCGGGATTCAATATGTGCTCTCTCTTTTTCTTATAATCTGAGCCCCTGTGGGAAAGGAAGAGTGTCCGAACTGATTTGTTTGTTTCTACTCCAGCACATGGCAGTCTGTTGCAAGTAAATTCTCAATAAATTCGATAATGATAATGTTGCTGCTACTACAGATAATAACACTAATTCTATGAATTTTAAGATAATTCTTGGTGGTCATGAAAATCAGAAAATCGTAGGGTGACAAGGGAGAAGGGATGCAATTATGGAAACTGTCCCCCACATTTGACTGCCTGTTTACCTGTTTCGATGCCTGTCTCCCCCCTTCTAGACTGTGAGCCCGTTGTGTGCAGGGATTATCTCTATTGGTTGCTGAATTGCACTTTCCAAGCTCTTAGTAAAGTGCTCTGCGCACAGTAAGCGCTCATTAAATACGATGGAATGAATGAATGAATTTGACTGATCAAATCCTTGCCTCGAATCCATTCGTTCTTCTATCCATTCATCCTTCCATCTGTCTATCTGTTCATTCGTCTGTCTATCCATCCGTCCGTTCGTCCATCCATCCATCCATTCATGCATCCATCCATCCATCCACAGTAATAATAGTGGTATTTGCTAAGTACTTACTATGTGCAGGCATTGAACTATGTGCTGGGGTTGATACAAGCTAATCAGGTTTTACACAGTCCCTATCCCACAAGGGGCTCACAGTCTCAATTCCCACTTTACAGATGATATAACTGAGGTACAGAGAAGTGAAGTGTCTTGCCTAATGTCACACAGCAGACAAGCTACCCATCCACCTATCTATCTATCGATCCATCTAGCCACCCACCCTTACATCCATCCATCCATCCAACAACCCAACCATCCATTCTTCTATCAATCTATCCATTCATCTATCAATCTATCCATCCATTAATCAATTATATTTACATCCTGGGTGTACTGTAGTCAGCCCGTCAGAGACATCTAAAGCAATTACACACCATCCCTGCTTTCCAAGAGCTTAAAATTTAAGAGGGGAGATAGACTCAGAATTAATTAATGAGAGGATGAAAAATAGAACGGAAAGAATGGTAAATCGATGTCTATGTGCTTCAAGGGTACATCTTATCTTATATTTTAATAGGAGGACTGACGAAACCTACAATTATGTCACACAACTGAGGACTCCTCAGAGATGGTAGGAGCAGGAAGACTAGGAATCGGTGGTATTTTTCCAGGCGGAGACTTTGGAGAGGTCCCAGTTGCAAGACAGAGACCTGAAAGAGCTCCTGGCACTGCAGATGATAAATGCAGTAGCACAGTAGAGGACAGTCTTTATGAGCATCCCGGACCAATTAGGTACCACCAGTTTTCCCTTAGGACATGCTGTCACTATGCACTCTGGAGCCATCATGATTAGGGAATCAGGGAATGCTCTTCCAACAACATGTAGTCGGTCTGAATAGAATGCATTGTGATGTTGGAAGTAACAGCTATGCGCATGCGTGTAGAGTTGGTCTGAGTTTGTGTACTACATTGTCAGCAGCCTACCACAGTGCTCTTCAAGTGTGTAACCCCCTGTGCTTTTGGAGAATTGATTGTATAGATCTTTGTGGTTATATCTACATTACCGCTCACATGCACAGTCTTACCACCAATAACATGTTTATTGAATCTGTAAGACAGATACTCTGTAGGACAGAGAAGCAGCCGGGCTCAGTGGACAGGGCACAGGCTTTGGAGTCAGAGGTCGTGGGTTCAGTTCCCAGCTCCGCCAATTGGCAGCTGTGTGAGTTTGGGCAAGTCACTTCTCTGTGCCTCATTTCCTTCATCTGTCAAGTGAGGATGAAGACTGTGAGCCCCACGTGGGGCAACCTGATCACCCTGTATTTCCCCAGCGACTAGAACAGTGCTTTGCACATAGTAAGCGCTTAACAAGTACCATCATTATTATTATTATTATCTTATAAAAGCCACTTTTATAAAGCCACACCGAACTATAATGGTAGGTGTGAGTGTAAAAATGGAGAAGTGGTCTAAGATGCTGATTGGTAGTTGGGAGAAGATGACTTAGGTAGAAGAAAAATAAATCGTGTGAGTCATCGTGGAAGTTATGGGATGACGGAGGGGTTTTGAAGATGGGGAAAGCTGTGCTCTAATGGACTGGATAGGGGCGGAAGGAAATGTGGACTGACAGATTATTTCTCCATTTTCAAACACTGAAATATTTTGAAAGGGGACTGGGCCAATCAGAGGAGAGAATGCAGTGAACTCCTCATCCCAGTTTGGTTTCAGCTCTGAGATAGAGAGGGCTAATTCCTATTCCCTCTGAAAGCAGAGATTTTCCCGTCGTGTCCAGCCAACCGGTATAAGTGATTTCTTCCCATCACCCCGTCTCAGAAACCTTCAGCCCATCCCAAACTGATAATAATAATGACAATAACAGTAATTGCATTTGTTAAGCAATGTTCTAAGTGCCTGGGTAGACACAGCCTAATCAGGCTGTCTCACATGGGGTTCACAGTCTTAATCCACATTTTCCGAATGAGGTAACTGAGGCCCAAAGAAGTAAAGTGTCTAGCCAAAGGTCACATAGCAGACACATGGCGGAGCCGGGATTAGAACCCACGTCCTCTAACTCCCAAGCCTGTGCTCTTGCCACTAAGCCATGCTAGTTCTCATGCTGCTTCTCTGAGTTGATCACCCAGGGGAAGTGTGTTAGGATGGATTTAGCGTTATTTCTCGTTCTCTCTAGATTTGCAATCAGAAGACATCAGAAAATACAACTGATTAAATGACCGGCTGATTGTTTGAGGTCATGAACAAGATGGCTCTCAGAGAAACAGCGTGACCTAGACGATAGAGCATGGACCTGGCAGTGAGAATGACCTGGGTTCTAATCTCGGCTCTGCTACCTTTCTGCTGTGTGACCTTGGGCAATTCTCTTCACTTTTCTGGGCCTCAGTTCCGTCATCTGAGGGAATCATGAAATGGGGTTGGAGACTGGGCCCCATGTGGGATAGGGACTGTGTCCAACCTGATTAGCTTGTATCGCATCCCAGGACTTAGTACAGAGTGTGTCACATAGTAAGCGCTTAATAGATACCATTGAAGAAAAAAAAAGAAGCTGAAGCGCCCTCCGTTGAACCAGATGGTCACTAACAGTGGGAACCGTTAGGAAGGTGCTGCCATGAAAATCCTGCAGACACGTACCATCATCGGTTCTTCATCTCTGTGGAGCTTCAAAAACTGTGGGGGCGGGTCTCCGTGATCTGATCCTCCGGGGACCACCTTCGGAGCAGCGGTGGCTTTATCTATGGGGACGGGGGCACCGTCTAGACAGCGCGACTCAGTATCCACAGGAGAGTAAAGAGGGGCTGTTGGCTCCTCGCAGTCCCTCCGTGGCCAGGAGTCCAAGGAGAGAGGGGGACCAGCCCAGCCCAGAGGGAGTCGGAGGTCCCCCAGCCCCACGCCCCACTCTGGTCCGTTGAGAGTGACCGGGAGTGGGGAGGGGTAGGGAAGGACGATCAGGCTAAACGTTGTGAGTGCGAGGGTCACTCTGGGAAGACATTCGTACCCGGGTTCAAGGGTGGAAGTGGAACGAGGGCTGCTCAAACAAGCAGAGAGGAAACATTTGCCCCTACGGAAGCCCCCTGGTCCCCTGCATTCACCGCCCAAATCCCTGCTTCCATGGCGTCTGGGCTAGGCATTATGGCATGGTTTCAGCCCCAGGCCGTGTTGACTTCAACAATCAGCACAACCCTCCGGGCAGGGGCAAGAGGGTATGATTGAGACTGCACCAGCCAGATGCTTCATCACCAATTCCTCCTCACAGAACTTCCCCTGCAAATCCTGGGAGGATGAAAGAGAGAATCAGTGTGGTCTACTGAATAGAGCATGGGCTGGGAGTCAGAGGACTTGGGATCTAATAACGACTCCACTTCTTTTCATTTTTTAATGGCATTTGTTATGGGCTTACTATGTTTCAAACATCTTTCTAAGCACTGGGCAAGTTAATCAGTACCCTGTACCTCATGGGCTCACAGTCTGAGCAGGAGGGAGAACAGGAGACCTGAGGTACAGAGAAGATAAGTGACTTGCCCAAGGTCACACAGTAAGCAATTGGCAGAGCTGGAATTAGAGCCCAGTCCCATGCTTTATCCACTGGGCCAGGCAGCTTCTGTACTGGGTGATTTGGGGCAGGTCACTTCGGCTTTCTGTGCCTCAGTTCCCTCATCTGTAAGATGAGGACTGTGACTGTGAGCCTTCCATGGGACGGGGACTGCGACCCACTCAATTTCTTGTATTCACTACAGAGTTTAGTACAGGGCCTGACACATAATTAGAACTTAAGAAATACCATAAAAAGAGAGGTAAAAGACATGATCTTTGCCCTTAAAGACTTCCCAATGTAATAGGCTAGATAGGCGAAATGTCATTTACAACTGGGAGGAGAAAAGAATGGAACAATGGACATGTGGATGAGAAGCAACCTGGCTTAGTGGAAAGAATATGGGCGTGGGAGTCAGACGTTGTAGATTCTAATCCCAGCTCTTCCACTTGTCAGCTGTCTGACTTCAGGCAAGTAAATTCACTTCTCTGTGTCTCCGTTACCTCATCTGTCAAATGGGGATTAATACTGTGCACCTCAAGTGGGACAGCGTGATTACCTTCTATCTCCCCCAGGGCATAGAACAGTGCATGGTGCATCGTAAGCGCTTAACAAATAGTATCGTTATTATTACTATTATTAGGGCTTGATCATCATATTTTTGAGTGCTTAATGTGTGCAGGGCACTAAGATGGGTGCTGAGGAGAGTACCGTAAAAAAGACTTGGTAGATATGTTCCCTGCCCACAAGGAGCTCACCATCTAGGGGGAAAGAAGACATTAACCAGTCAACTAATCGAAAACGTTTATTGAGCGCTTATTGTGTCTATTAAATGCTTGGAGGAATATAATATGAAAAGGTTGGTAGACATGTTTTCCCAAGGAGCTTACAGTCTAGAATAATGACCCTTACCTTCAGTAGCAATATCCCGATGATCTGTGGATGCATTAATTCTGGAGATGGTCACTGACTTATGTTGGGAAGAAGTGAATTAGCTAAATCCACCATGAGAAGGTCGGATTCCAGAGGGATTTTGAGGTTGGGATGTCTGCGGACTGGGGAATTGAGAAGAATGGAGTTCCACATTGAAAGCGAGTCATGGTAAAAAGGTTCTTTTTGGAAGGTTAGTTGAAGAAAGCGGATAATGAGTAGGAGAGTTAGAACAGGTGGATGGCACCGAGATCAGAGATCAGGCATTCAGTGAAGTCAACCCAACTACAATCCGTTATTCCTCTAGACTGTAAGCTCGTTGTGGGCAGGGACTGTGTTTATTATTCAATTGTACTCTTCTCAGCATTCAGCACACAGGAAGCTCATAATAAATATTACTGACCGAATTCATTTTCCACTTTAGAGGAGCTGCTGCAATAAGGTTCCCTGTGCTAAAAACTGTGTGTTTGTGTGTGTATATGCGTGCATGCAAAGTATTAGTAGAAGCAGCGAACAAGTTCAGGCAGTGGAGAGGGATGAACATGAAGATAGAAAAAGATCTTCCACCAGACTGTAAACTCGATGTGGGCAGGGAATGTGTCTACCAACTCTGTTGGGGTGGTCAAGGGGAGACAATCTCAGGAATTCCCTTTAAATCGACCAAAATAGTGTGAAAATCCGGATTTTTCCTTATCACTGCTGGATAAATAACTCAAAGATCATTTTGAATTCAATAACTGTCTCCTCTCCATAGAGAATCACTAGAAAATGTCCTGTCAGTTTCTACACTCATCCCATCAGTGGACTCTAACAATGGACTCGTCCCTCTTCCACTACAGAAAGTCAAAGCTGCCACCCCAAAATGCCCAATGACTCCAGGGTGACGGGATTCCTCCTGCTGGGGTTCTCGGAGATCCGGGAGCTGCAGCTGGTACATGCCACGCTGTTCCTCCTGGTCTACCTGGTGGCCCTAATGGAGAATCTCCTCATCGTGGCCATCACCGCTCTCGATTGACGCCTCCACACCCCCATGTACTTCTTCCTCAGGAACCTGACCGTCCTCTACCTCAGCCTTATCTCCGTCACCGTCCCCAAATCCGTCACCATCTCTATGGCTAATAACAGCTCCATCTCCTTCCTGGGCTGTGTGACTCAGCTCTTACAGGTGATCTTGTTTACCGCTTTGGAGTATTTTGTCCTAACGGCGATGTCCTATGACCGCTACACCTCCATCTGCCTCCCCCTGTACTACGAGGCAATCATGGCCTGTGAGAAGAGGGTGGCCACTAACCGGTTCGGCGGGGGGTTGTTTGTGGTCCTATTTTCAGCTTCGACCTTCTCATTTTCCTTCTGCAGGTTCAACTCGTCCAGCAGGTCTTTCCCGTTTCGTCCCCTCCATGCTGACGATCACCTGCTCCGAGGACCCCGTCGCCATCGACGTAAGCGTGCTTAGGATGCCGGCCGCCGATGGCCGGGCCAAAGCTTTTTCCACCTGCCTGCCTCACCTCGCCGTTGTTATCATTTTCATTTTGACAGCTGTCACCACCAATCTGAAGACGCCCTCAGACTCCTCCTCGACGCTGGACCTGCTGACGTCCGTGTTCTACCGGGACATGAAGGCCGCCATCAGAACAGCTCTAAAGTGTTGGTTTTCCAACTCTTTTCTCTGGAACAAAACTGTCTCTTTGTGTTACTATTGCCATCACGCCCCTCACTAAGACATCCTACAGAGGGGTGCATATTAACAGTTGTCTTTTCTGGTTGAAAGAAGGCTTTCTAAGAGTCCGGAGTGACGTCTGATAAGATCAGTGTGTGATGGACAATTCCACCTCAGAGGGTATTGCTCTGAGGTCGATACAAGCTAACAGGTTGGAGCCAGTTTATATCTCACAAGGGGCTCAATCTTCATCGCCATTTTACAAAAGTGGGAACTGAAACCACAGAGAAGTGAAGTGACTTGCCCAAGATCCCACAGTAGACAAGTGGAGGAGTTGGGATTTTCACCCATATCCTCTGACTCCCGGGCCTGAGCTCTAACGACTTGTCTATGCTGCTTCTCTTGAGTAAGTCATTTAACCTTTATAATTAACAAAATTATTTTTTCCTTCGCAGACCACTGAAGCTCTCTAAAATCTATCAGTCTCAGGTGATGTGGAAAAATTTCCTCCTTGTGTTGCATTCCTTACTATCGGTGTCTTCTTCTGAATAAAGTTTTTCTATCTGACTTCCTACTTTCCTTTCTCAGAGTGAACGTGTTATCAGTGCTGTGACTTGTGAAGTGAAGTAGTGTGATCTACTGGGAAGAGCATGGGCCTAAGAGTTATTCATTCAATTGTTTGATTGAACACTTATTGTGTGCAGAGCACTGTCAGACCGCAAGGGTAGACTGTAAGCTCATCTAAACTGCCAAGGCTGTGCCACAGGGCCAGAACCCGGCAGTGGGTGCATGGTAACCACAGTTGGGAGGTGGGTAAGCAGCGTGGCTCAATGGAAAGAGCCCGGGCTTTGGAGGCAGAGGTCATGGGTTCGAATCCCGGCTCCGCCATATGTCTGCTGTGTGACTTTGGGCAAGTCACTTCACTTCTCTGAGCCTGAGTTCCCTCATCTGCAAAATGGGGATGATGACTGTGAGCCCCACGTGGGACAACCTGATCACCTTGTATCCCCTCTAGCGCTTAGAACAGTGCTTTGCACATAGTAAGCGCTTAACAAATGCCATAAAAATAATAATAATAATGACAATAATAATAATAATGGTATTTGTTAAGTTCTTACTATGTGCCAGGCATTGTATCAATCACTGGGGTGGATACAAACCAATCAGGATGGAGGGGCTTGTGATGGTTGAAATCACTGCACTGGACAATGCTCCCCTCCTGCAAGCCTCCTGCCTGGTCGGGAGATGCGGCAATGGACTAAACCCGAACATAGGTCCCGAGTGTCAGCATCTCCTCAAATTGGCTCCGACTCTTCCATCGGCCTCCTTGTCCCTCCCTGTCCCTATATCCCCCCTTCACCAAAGTCACTCTCAGTGGGGCAATATGGGTCTGAGAGTCCCTGACCTCCATCTCCCCTTGGTCTTCTGGGTGGGGCAGGTTATGAAGTCTCGAAAAGTCTGGCTACTGCACTTGGCACACAAGAAGTGGTCAATCAATTGCAGTGGTAGACTACTGGATGGATGAATGAATGGATGATTGGATAGATGGTTGGATGAGGGAAAATGGATCTGAGCAGTTATATGGGATCTATATCCATCTTGTACTCCCCTTCTTCCAACAGTCATACCTACCCTAAGAGTACACCTTATTCCCCACCTCTTTAAAGCTTTACTGAAGGGCAACTCGTCCGAGAGGACTTCCTTGGATAAGTCCTCTATTCCTTTTCTTCCACTCCCTTCTGTGTTGCCCTGATTTGCTCTCCTTATTCATCCCCCTCCCAGCCCCACATCACTCCCTGATTTCCTCTCTTTATTCATCCCGCGCCCAGCCCCACATCACTTATGTCCATATCTGTAATGTATTTATTCATATCAATGCCTGTCCCCAACTCCAGACTGTAAGCTCATTGCGGGCAGAGAATGGGTCTGTTATATTGTTATACTATGCTCTCCCAAGTGCTCTGCACACCGTAAGCACTCAACAGATATGATTCACTGACTCCTAAATAATTTTTATTAATCATCATCATCTTCAGTCAAATGTATTTATTAAGTACTTTCTATGTACAGAGCACTGTACTAAAATCATGGGAGAGTACAGTACAACAAAATCAGCCAGCACGTTCCCTGACCATAACAAACTCACAGTTTAGACCATCTAATTGAAAATTGAATATTTGGTCAGCACACTGGATAAAATCACCCAGACCTGGGACAGTTGGGAGGCTGAAATGTCTCAGATATTAGATCGGGATTCCAAAGGTAAATGGCTATCCCTCCTACCCCCAATTCTTTACGAAAAATCAAAACAATGCAAGGAATCATTCTGGTCCATCCATCTGGATTCTAATCCCGGCTCTGCCACTAGTCTGCTCTGTGACCTTGGGCAAGTCCCTTCACTTCTCTGAGCAACCGTTACTTCATCTGCAAAATGGGTATTGAGACTGTCAGCTCCACGTGGGACAGGTGGCTGCATTCAACCCAATTGGCTTGTATCCACCCCAGTGCTTAGTACAATGCCTGGCACAAAGAAAGTGCTTAACAAATACCATAATAATAATAATGATAATAACAATAATAATCATGACCATTAAACCACCGGGAAGATACTAGAAAGCAATTATGAGATCTCTCAAAATATACTGCTGCAAGAATCTGAAGTGGGTAGCTTGATCTAATCCAGGAAGTATAAATTCATGGGCTCATGTTCATAATAATAATTAATTATCATAATCCTAATTATCAACATTATCATTATAGTCTTTATTAACAATTTATTCATTCATTCATTCAATCGTATTTACTGAGCGCTTACTGTGTGCAGAGCACTGTACTAAGGGCTTAGGAAGTACAAGTTGGCAACATACAGAGACGGTCCCTACCCAACAGCGGGCTCACAGCCTAGAAGGGGGAGACAGACAACAGAACAATACATATTAACAAAATAAAATGAATAGAATAAATGTGTACTAATAAAATAAATGAATAGAGGAATAAATACGAACAAACATATATACATATATACAGGTGCTGTGGGGAGGGGAAGAAGGTAAGGCGGGAGGGATGGGGAGGGGGAGGAGGGGGAGAGGAAGGAGGGGTCTCAGTCTGGGAAGGCCTCTTTCGGGAGGTGAGCTCTCAGTAGGGCTTTGAACGGAAAAGACAAAAGGCTGTAACAAGTGCTGTGTAGAAACAAAACGAACAGCTCAGACAAAGTCCCTGGCCGTACGAAGCTCAGCATATAAGAGAAGGAGAAATCATGTATCAAATCCTCACGTTACAGAGAGACTCAGAGTTGGTCACCCAAGGTCACACAGCTGTTCAATGGAGGGGTTTGCATTAGAACTAAATTGTCATGACTCCCAGTGGCATGATCACTCCCCTCTAGACTTTAAGCACCTCGTGGGCAGGAAACGAGCCTACCAAACCCTTTCTTTATGTTTCCCTCCAAAACCCATCCTCCTCTTGATTTTCCCGTCACCGCAGATGACCTACCATTCTTTCTGTATCTCAAGCCCACAACCCTGCCATTATCCTCGGCTCCTCTCTCTCATTCAACCCACAAATTCAATCCATCACTAAATCCTGTAGGTTCCACCTTCACAACATCGCTAAAATCTGCCTTTGCCTCTCCATCCGAACTGCTATCACGTTAATTCAATCCCTGAGGAAAGAAGTTGAGGAAAGAAGTGAAATGACTTGCCCAAGGTCACATCGCAGACAAGTGGTGGAGGCAGAATAAGAACCGAGGTCCTCTCACACCCAGGTCCATGCACTATCAACTAATCTATGTTGCTTCCCTGTGCTTCCTAGTCTCTGGTTGCTTAACCTTCTCGGTCTGGGCCCATGTAAAAAGCCCCCCTCTCCATCTTCAATGATAATAATAATAATAGTAATAACAATAATAATAATAATAATTGATAAGTGTTCATTATATGCCAGGCACTGTACTAAGTGCTGGGATTCGATACAAGCTAATCAGGTGGGACAAAGTCCCTGTCTCACATGGGGGTCACGGACTCAATCCCCATTTTACAGATGAGGGAACTGAGGCCCAGAGAAGTGAAGAGACTTGCCTAAGGTCACACAGAAGAAAGGTAGCATCCTGATACCTTCCCCCTGGCTGGCTTGGTGAATTTTTTTCTGGCCTTGAAGATCGGATTTAGAGAAATCAGCGCAGGAAACTGTTTGAATAAAGCAAATTTCTCCTTTTGCACTAGATATATTCCCTTTGGAGACGTTAGAGAAATACAAACCTGGAGATTGCATGAAACTTTCTCGTTTTTCACCTCAAATATCCTCTCCCGAAGACTTGAAGACCCTTAGTAGAGAAATGAAAGCTGCAGACTCTTAGCATGTAGCAAAGGTCTCCTTTCCACCTCAAGTATTCTCTTTTCTGGGTTTGAAGACCCTCGATAGAGAAATCAAAGATGGAGGTAGTTTGCAAGGGAAATGTTCTCCTTTTTCATCTGAAATACTTGCTTTTGAGGCCTTGAAGACTTTAGACAGAGATGAAAAAGTGGGAGTCGGTTTGCATGAAGCAAATTCCTCCTTATGCACCTTAAATACCCTCTCTTCTGATCTAGAAGACCTTGGGTGGAGAAATTGAAGCTGGAGGTCTTTGCAGGAAGCAAATTCCTCTTTTTCCACCGCAAATATTCTCTTTTTTTAAGTCCTTGAAGACCTTAAGTAGAGAAGTAAAAGCTGGAGATGGTTTGCACGAAACAGATTTCTCCTTATGCACCTCAAATACTCTCTCTTTTGGCCTTGAAGACCTTGGATAGAGAAATTAAAGCTTAAGGTCTTTGCAGGAAGCAGATTTCTCCCTTTCCACCTCATATATTCTCTTTTTTAAGATCCTGAGGACCTTAAGCAGAGAAATAAAAGCTGAAAATGGTTTGCATGAAGGCAATTTCCCTTTCCGCACCTCAAATATTCGCTTTTCAGGCTTTGAAGACCTTCGGTAGAGACATAAAAGCTGGAGATCGTTTGCACGAAGCAGATTCCTCCTTATACTCCTCATATTTGCTCTCTGCTGGCCTTGAAGACCTTCGGTAGAGAAATCTGAACTGCAAGGCTTTGCATGAAGCACATTTCCCCTTTTTCATCTCAAATAACTACTTTTCAGGTCTTGAAGATTTTGGTAGACAAATGAAAGGAGGAGATGGTTTTACATGAAGTACATTTCTCTGTTTTCACCTCATCTATTCCCTTTGGAGGCCTTGAAGACTTCAGATGGAGAAATAAAAGCTGAAAATGGTTTGCATGAAGCAAAATTCTCCTTCTGAACCTCAAATAGCTTCTGTTCGTTCACAGTGAAAAAGCCTGGAAAGCCTGAAGTGGAGCAATGAACAGGGGATGTATCTGTCACATGAAGCAATTTCTCCCTTTTCATCTAAATCATTCTCTTGTAAGGCCTTGAAGACCTTACAGGAATTGAAGCTCGAAATTGTTTACATGCAGCAAATGGATCATTTTTCACCTCTCAGATGCCCTTCGAAGGCCTTGAAGACCTAAGGTGGACACATGAGCAGGACAGTTTTTACATGAAGTAAAATTCCCCTTTTTTCTAATGCCATATAACATTTTTTCAGGCCCTCAAGAACTTAGTGAATAAACTGAAAGCAGGAAATGATTTGCATAAAGCAAAGGTTTTTTTCCCTGGAAATATTCTCTTTTGAGGCCTTGAAGACCTTAGAAAAGTATCAAATGAAGATTGTGTTCACGTGACAAACCTCCTTTTCCCCCTCAAATACCCTTTTTCAGAGGCCTCGAAATCCTCAGTCAGAGAAGGAAAAGCCAAGATTGTTCACATCCAGAACGTTACTCCCTTTTCGCCTCAAATATTTTCTTTATTAATTCTCAATTTAAAGACCTTGAAGGTCTGACGTGGAGAAAGAACCAGGAGATGTATTTGCAGGGAAACAGATTTCTTCTTTGGCACCTCAAGTACTCTCTTTCGAGGCCTTGAAGACCATAGGTGGAAGGAAAAAGAGGGGTGTTTTTTCGTGAAGCACAATTTTCCTTATTTAACCCCAAATATTGTTTTTTCAGGCCTTGAAAACTTTAGATAGAGAAACTACAACAGGAGATTTTCCTCTTGGAGCAGCTTTCCTCTATTTCACCTCAAATGTTCTCCTTGGTGGCCCTGAAGACCTCCTAAGCTAGGGAAAAACAAAGTGGAGATTCTATGCTTGAAGCGAATTTCTCCTTTGGCACTGCCAAAACGTCTGTGAACCTCAGGTGCGACAACCTGATTCGTTGTATCTACCTCAGCGCTTAGAACAGTGCTTGACACATAGTAAGCACTTAACAAATGCACTCGTTATTATTGGTATTGTTATCAGTTTGGGAGGGGATGAGGGGTTCTGAGATTGGGGTGATGGGAAGGAATCACTGATTCTGGCTGGGTGGACTTGAAAGGAAAATTCCTGCTTTCAGAAAGAATAGGTTGTAGCCCCTTCTATCACTGAGTTGAGACAGTGTACCAAACTGGGACGAGGAGGTCACTGCGTTCTCTCTTCTGAATGGCCCTGTCCCCTTTCAAAATATCTCAGTGATGGAAAATGGAGAAATAATCTGTCATCCCACATTTCCTTCTCCCCCTTTTCAGTCCATCAGAACACAGCTTTCCTCATCTTCAAAGTCCCTCCATCCTCCCGCCACTTCCAGGATGCCTCTCATGATTCATTGTTCTTCTCACTAAGTCATTTCCCCCAAATACCAATCAGCACCTTAAACTACTTCTCCATTTTTGCACTCATACCCACCATTATAGTTTTGTACATAGTGGCTTTGATAAAATGTACTCTTTAAACGTATAGTCATTTATTTACCATTCTTTCCATTCTCTTCTTCGTTCTCCCATTAATTAGTTCTGTGTCTATCTCTCCTGTTAGATTTAAAGCTCTTGGAAAACAGGGATGGTGTCTAATTTATTTTGATCTCTCTGAAGTGTTCTCTACAGTACGTTACACCCAGGATGCATTCAACAAATATCATTGATAGATTGATGAATGTATGGATTGAGAGATGGATGCATGGATGGGTTGTTGGATGGATGGATGGACGGGTGGGTGGGTAAATGCATGGATGGGTGGGTGGATTGTCTGCTGTGTGACCTTGTGATGGCGGCGGTTGTTCCGGATGGCTACCAAGTCGCCGGGCGACTAAAGAATTAGTCAGACAGCATGTGACTGCCGAGAGTTATAATAAAGTTTTTATTGGTAAAGCCGAAGACCGAATACGGGGTAACGCACCCGGCGGGCTCATTTCCTTAAGGGAAAAGGCCCTGAAGACCGAATAGGGGGTAATGCACCCGGCGGGCTCATTTCCTTCAGGAAAAAGGCCCCGAGTGCCTGATACAGCGGGCTTATAGACCGCTGTTGGTGATCACAGTGATTGGTAGATTTGAAAACAATGGGGACTGGATTGGTGCAAATTTGTTCCAGATTTGGTGCAGAGCAGGGCGGAGTCTATCGCCTTATTTGGTTTGGTTCCTGGACCCAGCCACTGGGCTGCAGGGTCTAAGGCCCATACCAGATATGGCAACAGAACCGCGTACATTCAAACAATATCTGCAACCTTTCCATGGTGCAAGAGGGGCCCCCATCATTCCCCCCTCAAAGACATACTACCCTTATTCCTAAGGGGTTGCTGAGGGTCGATGGTCCACCTTCTGGAGCGGCTTCATGCTGACAGTGGGCGATGAACTCATAACTAGATGTGTTCAGGGTCGTATGGGTGTACCGCAAACCAGCCGTGAGCTCGACGGCGAGATGGCGGTGGTGTCACAGTAAGGGTGATTTCTCATAGAGCCTGTACGATGGGGTCGGCGTCCCACTCAGGGTCCTCAGTTGACTTCTGTCCCGTGGGTTGGTGCTCCTCCCCGTGGAGCCAGAGGTCGCCGATTCGGTCACAGGTGTATTGTGAGGGAGTGTCCTTCTGGGGAGAATCAGAAAAATCTGGGACAAGAGGTGTCCTCGGTTTTGGTGCGGGCTGCCTGTCGAGCAGCTGAGTCTGCAAAACGATTTCGCTTGATTATTTCTGTATTCCCCTTTTGGTGTCCCCGACAGTGAATTACAGCCACTACCCAGGATTCCCAAACTGCTGCAAGTAGCTGGAGGATTTCCTCTGCATGTTTGATAGGGGTTCCTTGGGCAGTAATGAGACCTCACTCTTTCCAAATAGTCCCATGAACATGTAAAACATGGAAGCCATATTTGGAGTCAGTAAATATGTTAAGACGCATCCCCTCCCCCACTTCCATAGATTGAGTTAGGGCTACTAGTTCTGCTTTCTGCACAGAGGTTCCTGGAGGGAGGGACCATGCCTTGATGACCTCGTGGAGGCTTGCCACCGCGAACCCTGCATATTGGAATCCCTGGTCCTTGTAACTAGACCCATAACCTCAGGTATGTCAAGAAGGAGGGCATGATATTGCAGCAAGCTGCCTCCCGTGAGCCAACGCTCACCCCTATTTCCTAACCCTGCTAGGACACGATGTGGAGTATAGGCGGTAAGGGTTTAGACCGAAGTCAGGTTTCTGCTCTTCTGTACCGCTATGGTAGTGGCCGCTACCGCATGGAGACATGCTGGCCAACCAGAGGCAACACTATCCAACCACTTGGAAAAATATGCTACCGCCAGAAAGTCTGACCCCAAAGATTGACCTAGAACCGCGGCACAGTGGTGTCGCCGCTCATCTACATATAAGGCAAAGGGTCTGGGCTAGGTCAGGCAAGGCTAAGGCTGGGGCCGAGGAATGTTTCCGTTTGAGAGTTCGAAATGCGTCCATCTGTTCACCACCCCACTTCAGCGGCTCGTCCTCTGGCCCAGCAAGGGCATCATACAAAGGCTTGGCCAGGATCCCGTAGTTTGGAATCCAGATGCGGCAGAAACCGGTCATTCCTAAATAGGCACGTAACTTGCGCTTGGTCTGGGGAGCTGGGATTTGCAGGATAGCTTCTTTTCTCTCTGGGCTTAGGGTCTTCCCTAAAGGGCTTAATACATTACCCAGCTATCGAACCTCTTGTTTGCAGGCCTGTAATTTCGAAGGGGAGACTCGGCACCCAGAACAGGCCAGGTGGTTAAGTGTCCGGACAATGTTCTCCTTCGCGTCCTCCTCAGTCGGGCTGCAAATGAGGAGATCATCCACGTATTGAATGAGGGTGCTCTCACGTAATTCAAGGTCATGGAGATCTCGGCCCAAGCATTCCCCAAAAAGGTGAGGGCTATCCCGGAATCCTTGCAGAAGGACTGTCCCGGTGTACTGACGTCCCAACGTTTCCCTTGGTCCAGTCCAATCAAAAGCGAAAATATACTGGGACCCTTTACTCAAGGGGATACAAAAGAAGGCATTCTTCAAATCTATTACCGAGAACCAGTTAGTATCCCCCGGTACCTGTGCAGGAGAGTGTATGGGCTCGCGACTATTGGGTGTATAGGGGTCGTAGCTGCATTCACCCTCCGCAGGTCCTGGACAAAGCGATAGGTCCCATCTGGTTTCTTTACCGGGAGGACAGGGGTGTTGCAAGGAGAATGGCATGGCACAAGTAACCCGTGCTCAAGAAATCGTTCGATAATTGGTTGGATCCCTGCCTGCGCCTCTATTGGGAGTGCATACTGGCGTTGGTGTGGAAAATCGGAGGGATCCTTTAGGCGCACCTCGACTGGGATTGCATTGATGGCTCGGCCCGGGAGACCTTTATTCCAAACGAGGGGGTCATCTTTTTCCACAAAGTACTCAGGTAAGTCCACCATATTGGCTGTGGCAATGAGGATGCCAACTGGACGGACCAATAAAACAGAGATCCCAACTTGGTCATGATATCCCTCCAGAGTAAGGGTGCGAGGATGGAAGGAATAATAAGGAATCTATGTTCAAACAATTCCTGCTTGTATAGACATGGTAAGGAGTGAGTTTGGGGACAAGATTTTGAGATGCCGTCGATCCCCTCCCGGAAGGCTCCTCTCCTCAGAGCGCTGCCATAGACGCCCGGGACTCCGTTCCCAAGAGGCCTGCCCGCCCGCCATCACACCGCGCGGCCTTGCTGCTCCCGGAAGGATCCTCTCCACAGAGCGCCACCATAGACGCCCGGGACTCCGTTCCCGAGAGGCCCGCCCGCCCGCCATCACACCGCGAGGCCCCCGCTGCTCCCGGACAGATCCTCTCCTCAGAGCGCTGTCATAGACGCCCGGGACTCCGTTCCCGAGAGGTCCCCCCGCCCGCCCGCCATCACACCGCGTGGCCCCCGCTGCTCCCGGAAGGCTCCCCTCCTCAGAGCGCCCCCATTGACGCCCCCTTCTTCCACCCCACCCCCAACTTAAGCTACCTTCCGTACAGTGCCCCCCATCCCCCCCTACCCCGTCCGGTCCTGACTGACTCTCCCCACACACACCCCGTGAAAAAGGCCCTTGTTAGCACCAAGTTACGTTAACGACAACCTCAGTGGCACCTATTCAGCCCTCCCTTGCTAGTTGGGTGTTCGCTCCTCTCATCATCATCATCATCAATCGTATTTATTGAGCGCTTACTGTGTGCAGAGCACTGTACTAAGCGCTTGGGAAGTACAAGTTGGCAACATATAGAGACAGTCCCTACCCAACAGTGGGTTCACAGTCTAAAAGGGGGAGACAGAGATCAAAACCAAACATACTAACAAAATAAAATAAATAGAATAGATATGTACAAGTAAAATAAATAGAGTAACAAATATGTACAAACATATATACATATATACAGGTGCAGTGGGGAAGGGAAGGAGGTAAGATGGGGTGGATGGAGGGGGGACAAGGGGGAGAGGAAGGAAGGGGCTCAGTCTGGAAAGGCCTCCTGGAAGAGGTGAGCTCTCAGTAGGGCCTTGAAGGGAGGAAGAGAGCTAGCTTGGCGGGTGGGCAGAGGGAGGGCATTCCAGGCCCGGGGGATGACGTGGACCGGGGGTCGATGGCGAGGCAGGCGAGCACGAGGTACGGTGAGGAGATTAGCCGCAGAGGAGCGCAGGGTGCGGGGTGGGCTGTAGAAGGAGAGAAGGGAGGTGAGGTAGGACGGGGCGAGGTGATGGAGATCCTTGAAGTCCAGGGTGAGGAGTTTCTGATTGATGCGCAGATTGATTGGTAGCCACTGGAGATTTTTGAGGAGCACTTGCTAAATTCCGCTGACAACGATTAGACATAGTCCAGGTCCCAAATGGAATTCACCGTCTCCAATTTGGAGAACAAAGGAGAGAGAAGTCCGGTTTTGGAAATGAGAGAGATATTTCCTTCCTCTTCGTCACCAGAGAAATCACAGCCAGAACACATTCTGATGACCATCCCTTGGCTCCTAACTTGGTGCAGGCAAAGCAGGCTTCTCACGCTCTGGACAGGGATTCCCTGCAGCCATCTGCTGCAAATCTCGATCCTCTCCCCAGGTATCTCTGCTCCCTGACCCCCCTTAACAGGTCCACTCTACTCCAGCACATAATAGTTTGTATCTGCTCTCTGTGACATCATTATCTGCCAATTTTATTATTGCCATAGCATATTAATTGTTCACCTACACCCTGTGATGCCATCGCCTTCTAATATCATTGCTACTGTTTAATTGCTTCTGCGCCTCTATTGTTAACCTCCCGCTGTACTGTCACTCGCCCTGCCGACTCACCATGAACTTTCAATTCCCTTGCTCCCAACTGCCATTTCCATTCCTCGCCTTCCCCTTCCCCTCACCCATCCAGCTTTTTCCCTCCCTCTCCCCCACCAAGACCACTCTCCCTCACCCCCTACCAAGGATCCCTCTGTACCAGCGCAGGTCCTCCACTCCTCCCTCCCAGCCCCCTCACGCCCCTCCTCCCCGCCCCCACCCCATCCCAGTTCTTCTTTCCAATCGCCACCCCTCTTACCACTCTACCCGCCTAGGTCCCTGCCAACTCATCCCAATCCAAACCCTCCCCACCCCTCGCACCCTTCCCCCTCCCTCCCCTCCTTCGACAGATGCTGTCAAGTGTGGCCTCTGGACCCCGAGCTGCGTTTTAAGTAAGATCCCTTTCATCCTGGACCTATTCCTTTCCAGCTCTCTACTCCTCCTCGCCCTAAATGAAACATGGCTGTCTCCGGACGACACGGTCTCTTCTGCTGCTCTCTCCAGTGGAGGCCTCTTCTTCTCCCACTCCACCAGCCTCACCGGAAAAGGAGGAAGTGTCGGTTTCCTTCTCACCCCCCAATGTCGCTTTCGCACTATCCCTCAACCCGCTTCCCTTTCCTTCCCTTCCTTTGAAGCCCACATTATTCGCTTCTCCCAACACCTCCAGATTCTTGTAGCCGTCATCTACCGCCCTCCCGGTCCCACATCCAACTTCTTTAACGACTTAGACCCCTTTCTCACCTTCCTTCTCTCCTTTTCCATGCCCACTCTGATCCTCGGAGACTTCAACATCCACATGGATATCCCTGATGACTCCTCTGCCTCCTGCCTTCTATCTCTCCTTGACGCTGCCAACCTCTTGCTCCACCCCACCTCACCCACTCACCAACTTGGTCATACCCTCGACCTCATTATCTCCTACAGCTGCACTGTGTCCACCCTCACCAACTCTGAAATCCCTCTCTCTGATCATAATCTTCTCACCTGCCTCCTCACTCAAACTCATTTCCCCTGTAAATCCATATTACTCCCTCACAGAGATCTCCGCTCTCTTGACCCCATCCATCTTTCTGAGCGCCTCACACCGCACCTCGCCTCCCTCTCCTCTCTACCCAGTCTTGATGATCAGATTACTGCTCTCAACTCTACCCTTTCTACTCAGCTAGACTCACTCGCTCCCCTTTCCCTTCGCCGCTCTCGTACCACTAACCCACAGCCCTGGATCACTTCCACTGTCCGCCTCCTTCGCTCTTATGCTCGAGCTGCCGACCGCTGCTGGCGAAAGTCTAAACACCATGCCAACCTCGTTCATTTCAAGTTTATCCTTTCCTGTCTTAACTCAGCCCTCTCCTCTGCCAGACAAAACTATTTCTCCTCCCTCTTTGACACCCATGACCATTACCCCCGCCAGCTCTTCCATACATTCAACTCCCTTCTCAGACCCCCGGTTTCTTCCCCTCCTCCTTCCCTCACCCCCAACGATCTGGCTTCCTACTTCATTAACAAAATTAAATCCATCAGGTCCGACCTCCCCAAAGTCACTTCCCCCCTTCTCCAACCCCCCGACTCTCAACACTCTCTGCTATGCTACTCTCCCATCCTTCCCAGAAGTATCCTCAGAGGAGCTCTCCTCCCTCCTCTCAAGTTCTACTCCGGCCACCTGTGCTTCTGACCCCATTCCCTCTCATCTCATGAAATCTCTCGCTCCATCCCTTCTCCCCTCCTTAACTTCCATCTTCAACCGCTCACTCTCCACTGGTTACTTACCCTCTGCCTTCAAACATGCCCATGTCTCTCCCATCCTAAAAAAACCTCTCTTGACCCCACCTCACCTTCTAGTTATCTCTCCATATCCCTCCTACCATTCCTTTCCAAACTCCTTGAACGAGTTGTCTACACGCGCTGCCTCGAATTCCTCAGCACCAACTCCCTCGTCGACCCCCTCCAGTCTGGCTTCCGTCCCCTACATTCCACGGAAACTGCCCTCTCAAAGGTAACCAATGACCTCCTGCTTGCCAAATCCAACGGCTCATACTCCATCCTAATCCTCCTCGACCTCTCAGCTGCCTTCGACACTGGACCACCCCCTTCTCCTCAACACGCTATCCTACATTGGTTTCACAGACTCCGTCCTCTCCTGGTTCTCCTCTTATCTCTCCGGTCGTTCATTCTCAGTCTCTTTTGAAGGCTCCTCCTCTCCCTCCCATCCCCTTACTGTGGGGGTTCCCCAAAGTTCAGTGCTTGGTCCCCTTCTGTTCTCGATCTACACGCACTCCCTCGGTGCCCTCATTCGCTCCCACGGCTTCAACTATCATCTCTACGCTGATGACACCCAGATCTGCATCTCTGTCCCTGCTCTCTCCTCCTCTCTCCAGGCTCGCATCTCCTCCTGCCTTCAGGACATCTCCATCTGGATGTCTGCCCGCCACATAAAACTCAACATGTCCAAGATTGAACTCCTTGTCTTCCCTCCCAAACCCTGCCCTCTCCCTGACTTTCCCATCTCTGTTGACGGCACTACCATCTTTCCCGTCTCACAAGCCCGCAACTTGGGTGTCATCCTCGACTCAGCTCTCTCATTCACCCCTCACATCCAAGCCGTCACGAAAACCTGCCGGTCTCAGCTCCGCAACACTGCGAAGATCCTACCTTTCCTCTCCATCCATACCGCTACCCTGTTCGTTCAAGCTCTCATCCTATCCCGTCTGGACTACTGCATCAGCCTTCTCTCTGATCTCCCATCCTCGTGTCTCTCCCCATTTCAATCCATACTTCATGCTGCTTCCCGGATTGTCTTTGTCCAGAAACGCTCTGGGCATGTTACTCCCCTCCTCAAAAATCTCCAATGGCTACCAGTCAATCTGCGCAGCAGGCAGAAATTCTTCACCCTGGGCTACAAGGCTCTCCATCACCTCGCCCCCTCCTACCTCACCTCCATTCTCTCCTTCTACAGCCCACCCCGCACCCTCCGCTCCTCTGCCGCTAATCTCCTCACCGTACCTCGTTCTCGCCTGTTCCGCCATCGACCCCCGGCCCACGTCATCCCCCGGGCCTGGTATGCCCTCCCTCTGCCCATCCACCAAGCTATCTCTCTTCCTCCCTTCAAGGCTGTACTGAGAGCTCACCTCCTCCAGGAGGCCTTCCCAGACTGAGCCCCTTCCTTCCTCTCCCCCTCGCCCCCCTCCATCCCCCATCTTACCTCCTTCCCTTCCCCACAACACCTGTATATATGTATATATGTTTGTACATATTTATTACTCTATTTATTTGTTTATTTTACTTGTACATATCTATTCTATTCATTTTATTTTGTTAGTATGTTTGGTTTTGTTTTCTGTCTCCCCCTTTTAGACTGTGAGCCCACTGTTGGGTAGTGACTGTCTCTATATGTTGCCAACTTGTACTTCCCAAGCGCTTAGTACAGTGCTCTGCACACAGTAAGCGCTCAATAAATACGATTGATTGACTGATTGACTGATTCATTGATTGATCCCCACCACCCTTACGTCAGATGGATGGGTAGGACCGCGAAAGCTGGGAAGGACAGAATAAGTGGCCCCCGTATCGATAACAAAATTTATAATCTTACCGGACACTTCTGCGCTCACCCTGGGTTCGGCCATGGAGATGGTTCCTGTGGGGGCCTGACCGTTCCCTGGGCCCCGTGAGTCCCGACTCTTAGACATGCCAACAGCCAAGAACTGACAAGCATCCGGGTCTGCGCTCGCCTCCAATAGTGGGCAGTCTCGCTTCCAGTGCCCGTGTCTCCAGCAGAGGGGGCACGGTCCAGGTGGCTGGCGGCTGTGACCAGGCCTCCGTGCCTGGTGGCACTCCCGAGCCCAATTTCCAGACTGGTGGCACACAAAACAGGGCTTCCCAGTCCCTGGGCCACAGGCAAGCACCGTGGCCAAATCGGGTAACCTTCCAGGGTGGACCGACCCTTTGTCAGGGCCGCCACAAGTAACTGGGTCTGCTCCCTGCCCTTCACTTTTGACCTGTGGTCCTTCTCATCCCATGCTGCCCGGTCACGTTTGTTAAAAACTCTAAGGGCAGCCTCTAACAACTGATTCGTGGGGGTTTGTGGCCCCAACTGCTCCTTCTGTAGTTTTCGGTGGATATCTTCAGCCAATTAATAAAATACAGATTTAGAATGACACTTCCCTCTACCGAGTCGGGATCAAGCTGGGTGTACTATCGATTAGCCTCCTCCAGCCTGAGTCTAAACATGGCACGGTTCTCGGTAGAGTCCTGGGTAGTCAGACCCAATCATAGTTAACTTGCTTCCTAATTCCTTTCTCCATGCCTGCCATTAGGCATGTAATAATATGATCCTGGAGCTGTCTATCAGTACTCTCCCCCTGATAACTCCACTCTGGTTTGGAGCAAGGGCCAGCTATCAATCAATCAATCAATCAATCATATTTATTGAGCGCTTACTGTGTGCAGAGCACTGTACTAAGCGCTTGGGAAGTACAAGCTGGCAACATATAGAGACAGTCCCTAACCATCAGTGGGCTCACAGTCTAGAAGGGGGAGACAGAGAACAAAACCAAACATACTAACAAAATAAAACAAATAGAATAGATAGGTACAAGTAAAATAAATAAATAAATAGAGTAATAAATACGTACAAACATATATACGTATATACAGGTGCTGTGGGGAAGGGAAGGAGGTAAGACGCGGGGGATGGAAAGGGGGACGAGGGGGAGAGGAAGGAAGGGGCTCAGTCTGGGAAGGCCTTCTGGAGGAGATGAGCTCTCAGTAGGGCCTTGAAGGGAAGAAGAGAGCTAGCTTGGCGGATGGGCAGAGTGAGGGCATTCCAGGCCCGGGGGAGAACGTGGGCCGGGGGTCGATGGCGGGACAGGAAGGCTGAGTAGGTGCGAATGAGGTTGTCCTTAATGTAACTTGGTGATAACAAGGGCCTTTTTCCCGGGGTTGTGGGGGGAGGGATTCAGTCAGGACAGGACCTGAAAGGGGGGTTGAGGGGCACTATAAGGAAGGTCGCTTAAGTGGGTGGGGGTGGAAGCAGGGGGCGTCTATGGCGGCGCTCGGAGGAGAAGAGCCTTCCGGGAGCAGCGGGGTCCATGCGGTGTGACGGCGGGCGGTCCCCTCGGGAACGGAGTCCCGGGCGTCTATGGCGGCGCGCTCTGAGGAGAGGATCCTTCCGGGAGCAGCGGGGGCCACGCGGTGTGATGGCGGGCGGGCGGGCCTCTCGGGAACGGAGTCCCGGGCGTCTATGGCGGGCCTGTCTGGCGCTCTGAGGAGAGGATCCTTCCAGGAGCAGCGGGGGCCACGCGGTGTGATGGTGGACGGGCCTCTAGGGAACGGAGTCCCGGGCGTCTATGGGGGCACTCTGAGGAGAGGACCCTTCCGGGAGCAGCGGGGGCCACGCGGTGTGATGGCGGGCGGGAGGGCGGGCCTCTCGGGCTATAAAGCAACAGGTTAAGATCTTCCCATGACAGATTGTACTGCAGGGTCAAACTCCGGAATTCTTCCCGAAAGCACTTGGGGTCCGCAGAATATTGTCCCAATTTCCGTTTTGCCATTTCCAATTCGCTCAAAGAGAACGGAGCCTGTACCCGCACTATCTTTCCCCTCTCCCCTGCAACCTCCCTCAAGGGGAGTATCCTTTCCCCTCCGTCCGGAGGGGCGTAGTGTGTGCCTCCCCGGGTGCTGGAAGGCCTTAGGGCCCACGAGGTGGACAGGTATGAAGGAGGACATACCAAAGGCTTTGGCCTTGTATTGGTGGTGCTTCCCATTCCCTCAGGGGGCAGAGAGGGGGCCGAAGGTACCTGAGATTCCCAGCCAGGGTGGTGGGGGGAAGCCATCCTCCCGGGGCCCCCTGCAGAGGAGAGGATCATCCAGTATATCTAAGGAATTGGACCTTAGGCCTGGACCCCCTGGAGGGGCCCAGGAAAAACACATGCGGCAGTTTTTTTTTTCTTCAGGGCTTTGGAACAAACCCATCAATGCTTGGACATACTGGATTTCTGACCATTTCTCTAACCGCCTGCAATATAAGAGGTCCAGCTGGAGAATGGTATTATAATGTAGTGACTCATATTCCGGCCAGACCTCCTGATCCTCTAATTTATACTGGGGCCATTTTATGGTGCACAAAAAAAATCAGTTACTGGCATTTTAAATAGGCCAAAACAAATTTCTCCTTAGTAAAACGTTCCTCTTTTTAGGCGATCGAAAAGAAAAAAAAAACTTCCCATAATGGGTGGAAAACGTTCCTTTTTTGAGGTTCTGTGTCTGTTTCGGGTTAAGACCGACCCGGCCAGCCTTTCTTCCCCACTAGTGAACGTGGGGACTAGAGGGTGCCTCCGCGAGAGCGGACAAGAACAATTCTGGTTCTGTGTCTGTCTCGGGTTATGTCCGAGTGCCGCATGGCGTCCCACAGGCTCTCGAATACCCGGACCGTCTCCTGAAGAGAGGTCCTTTTCCCAGACCGACCCGGTCAGCCTTCCTTCCCTCCTAGTGTACCCAGGAACTAGAGGGTGGCTCCGGAAGAGCAGACAAGAACAATTCCGGCTCTGTGTCTGTCTCGGGTTATGCCCGAGCGCCGTCTGGCGTCCCACTCGCCCAAGCTGTGGTCCCTCCAACTCAAGGTGTCCCCTGATGAGAAGTCCCTTCCCCGGACCGCCTCCTGATGAGAGGTCCTTTCCCCGGACTGCCTCCTAACGAGAGGTCTTTTCCCCGGACCGACCCGGTCGGTCCTTCCTTCCCCTCTAGTGTACCCGGGAACTAGAGGGTGCCTCCGCGAGAACAGACAAGAACAATTAAAAAAAAAAGAACTCACCACTCCGATGGCTTCAGGCTGTGCTGTGGTCAGCCAGGACGGCGGCAGTCACATCTACTGGATCTCCCCGTACGGGCCACCAAAATGATGGCGGCGGTTGTTCCCGATGGCCACCAAGTCGCCGGGCGACTAAAGAATTAGTCAGACAGCATGTGACTGCCGAGAGTTTTAATAAAGTTTTTATTGGTAAGGCCGAAGACCGAATAAGGGGTAACGCACCCGGCGGGCTCATTTCCTTAGGGAAAAAGGCCCCGAAGACCGAATAGGGGGTAACGCACCCGGGGGGCTCATTTCCTTAAGGGAAAAGGCCCCGAGTGCCTGATACAGCGGGCTTATATACCGCTGTTGCTGATCACAGTGATTGGTAGATTTGAAAACAGTGGGTACTGGAGTGGTGCAGATTTGTTCCAGATTTGGTGCAGAGCTGGGCGGAGTCTATCTCCTTATTTGGTTTGGTTCGTGGACCCAGCCAGTGGGCTGCAGGGTCTAAGGCCCATACCAGATATGGCAACAGAACCGCGTACATTCAAACAATATCTGCACCCTTTCCATGGTGCATGAGGGGCCCCCATCACTAGGGCAAAGCACTTCATTTCTCTGTGCCCCCGTTATCTCATCTGTAAAATGGGGGTTGAGACTGTGAGCCTCACGTGGGATATGGAATGTGTAAAACCTGATTAGCCTGTATCCGACTCAGCACTTAGCATAATGCTTGGCCTTTAGTAAGCACTTTACAAATACCATTCATTAATTCATTCAATCGTATTTATTGAACACTTACTGTGTGCAGAACATTGTACTGATTGGGAAGTACAAGTTGGCAACACATAGAGACGGTCTTAGACAGTCTAGAAGGGGGAGACAGCCAGCAAAACAAAACATATAAACAGGTGTCAAAGTCGTCAGAACAAATAGAATTAAACCTAAATGCACATCATTAACAAAAGAAATAGAATAGTAAATATGTACAAGTAAAATAAATAGAGTAATTAATCTGTACAAATATATACATATATATATGTGTGTGTCTACATATACATATATATGTATATATATATATATATACAAGTGCTGTGGGGAGGGGAAGGAGGTAGGGCAAGGAGGTTGGGGAGGAGGAGAGGAAAATCAATCAATCGTATTTATTGAGTGCTTATTGTGTGCAGAGCACTGTACTAAGCGCTTGGGAAGTACAGGTTGGCAATATATAGAGACGGTCCCTACCCAACAGTGGGCTCACAGTCTAGAGGGGGCTCAGCCCCCTAGAAAAAGGAGGCTCAGTCTAGGAAGGCCTTTTGGAGGAGGTGAGCCCTCAGTGGGTATTTGAAGGGAAGAAGAGAGCTAACTTGGTGGATGTGTGGAGGGAGGGCATTCCACTGGTTCCTTCCCCTCTGCCTTCAAACATGCCCATGTCTCTCCCATCCTAAAAAAACCCTCTCTTGACCCCACCTCACCTTCTAGTTATCGTCCCATATCCCTCCTACCATTCCTTTCCAAACTCCTTGAACGAGTTGTCTACACGCGCTGCCTAGAATTCCTCAACAACAACTCTCTCCTCGACCCCCTCCACTCTGGCTTCCGTCCCCTTCATTCCACGGAAACTGCGCTCTCAAAGGTCACCAATGACCTCCTGCTTGCCAAATCCAACGGCTCCTACTCTGTCCTAATCCTCCTCGACCTCTCAGCTGCCTTTGACACTGTGGACCACCCCCTTCTCCTCAACACGTTATCTGACCTTGGCTTCACAGACTCCGTCCTCTCCTGGTTCTCCTCTTATCTCTCCGGTCGTTCTTTCTCAGTCTCTTTTGCAGGCTCCTCCTCCCCCTCCCATCCTCTTACTGTGGGGGTTCCCCAAGGTTCAGTGCTTGGTCCCCTTCTGTTCTCAATATACACTCACTCCCTTGGTGACCTCATTCGCTCCCACGGCTTCAACTATCATCTCTACACTGATGACACCCAGATCTACATCTCTGCCCCTGCTCTCTCCCCCTCCCTCCAGGCTCGCATCTCCTCCTGCATTCAGGACATCTCCATCTGGATGTCCGCCCGCCACCTAAAGCTCAACATGTCGAAGACTGAGCTCCTTGTCTTCCCTCCCAAACCTTGTCCTCTCCCTGACTTTCCCATCTCTGTTGACGGCACTACCATCCTTCCCGTCTCACAAGCCCGCAACCTTGGTGTCATCCTCGACTCCGCTCTCTCATTCACCCCTCACATCCAAGCCGTCACCAAAACCTGCCGGTCTCAGCTCCGCAACATTGCCAAGATCCACCCTTTCCTCTCCATCCAAACCGCTACCCTGCTAATTCAAGCTCTCATCCTATCCCGTCTGGACTACTGCACTAGCCTTCTCTCTGATCTCCCATCCTCGTGTCTCTCTCCACTTCAATCCATGCTTCATGCTGCTGCCCGGATTATCTTTGTCCAGAAACGCTCTGGACATATTACTCCCCTCCTCAAAAACCTCCAATGGCTACCGATCAATCTGCGCATCAGACAGAAACTCCTCACCCTGGGCTTCAAGGCTCTCCATCACCTCGCCCCCTCTTACCTCACCTCCCTTCTCTCCTTCTACTTCCCAGTCCGCACCCTCCGCTCCTCCACCACTAATCTCCTCACTGTACCTCGCTCTCGCCTGTCCCGCCATCGACCCCCGGCCCACGTCATCCCCCGGGCCTGGAATGCCCTCCCTCTGCCCATCCGCCAAGCTAGCTCTCTTCCTCCCTTCAAGGCCCTGCTGAGAGCTCACCTCCTCCAGGAGGCCTTCCCAGACTGAGCCCCTTCTTTCCTCTCCTCCTCGTCCCCCTCTCCATCCCCCCGTCTTACCTCCTTCCCTTCCCCAAAGCACCTGTATATATGCATATATGGTTGTACATATTTATTACTCTATTTATTTATTTATTTTACTTGTACATTTCTATCCTACTTATTTTATTTTGTTGATATGTTTGGTTCTGTTCTCTGTCCCCCCCTTTTAGACTGTGAGCCCACTGTTGGGTAGGGACTGTCTCTATGTGATGCCAATTTGTACTTCCCAAGCGCTTAGTACAGTGCTCTGCACATAGTAAGCGCTCAATAAATACGATTGATTGATTGATTGATTGATATGATCACTGCCCCCAAGGAGTTTCAATTCTATTGGAAGCACCAAGATTTGACCTGTGTAGAAGCAGGGTGTACTATTGGGAAGAACACAGGCCTGGGAGTAAGAGGACCTGGGTTCTAACCCCAACTTTACGAGTTCTCTGCTGCATAGTCATGGGAAAGTGACTTAATTTCTCTACGACTCAGTTCTCTCAATAGTAAAATGGGGAATCGTTACCTGTTTTCCCTCTTACTTAGTCAGTGAATACCTTATGGGATAAGGTCTGTGTTTACCAGGTTGCCCTGAATCTCCTCCAACACTGAATACTTTGCGTAGCACATGGTAAGCACTTAATACATATTAAGAGAATAATTTTTGGTTGAGAAGACAGAAACAAAAATGAATAGCAGATAGCAGAGGTCAGAGAAAATAAATATATGTTAATGAATGTTGAGAAATTTTTTCAGTAGTTTTAGGGTCAAACAAGCAGTGCTTTTACATATAAATTCATCCATTTAGTAGAGAGAGAATGGGCCTGGTATATGGAAGGACCTGGATTCTAATCCTGTCTCCATTCCTTGTCTGTTGCGTGACCCGGGGCCAGTCACTTACCTTCTCTGTTCCTCGGTTACCTCATCTGAAAAATGGGGTTTACAATTGTGAGCACCCTGTGAGGGATGGACTACGACCAACGTGAATAGCATGTATCCACCTCTGTGCTTAATACAGTACCTGACACATAATAATCCCTTAACTATATCAGAAAACAAGCAACAATGCTAACACAAAACCACGTATTCTCCAAGCTGATTCCATTTGCTCACATATCTGTATTTACAGTTGCACACACGCAAACACAAACATGCGTCATCATTCATCTAGTACCTTCCTAAAGCATCGCTCAGCCTACATCTCTTATCAACCTCCTCTCATGACAAGTTTTGTTTAATCACAAGCAAAAAAAACTCACAATCGGTTTGAAGGCTCTCCGCCGGATGACTGCACTTCACCCACTTTCCATTGTTTAACACGTCTTCTCAACGCTCAAGGAAAATTTCTAGTTGTTACTTGTGATCGATTCTCCCGTTTCCATCCTAGTCTGCAACTCCCTCTCTTATCTACTCAAAATCAGAGAACACAGTTCTTTCCGAAATCTGAGTACTGCTAAAATCTCCACCCCACCCCCCACACCGACCTGCTTCCCCGGTTCATTTCCCATCCCTCTAAATCCACTTCACCTAACTCAAGCGTGAATCACGTCATGCCCGTCCTCATTTAGTGGAGAAAGCATGCGCCCAGGAGTTCTCTTCTTGACTATGAGCTCCCGAAGGGCAACATACAAATCTACCAGCTCTGTTCTATTGTACTCTCCCAAACATAGCTTAGTGGGAATCAGAAGACTTTAGTTCTAATCCTGGCTCTGTCTCTTTGTTTGATGAGGAAGCCTGGACAAGTCGTTTCACTTCTCTGGCCCCCAGTTTCCTCATCTGTACAATGGCACGCAATAATTGCATATTCATCTTTCCAGTCTTCCTTCCTTCTGGAAGGGGCACGGAATGTGTCTGTTTTGGTGTTCTAAAGTGGCTAGAGCACGGGTCTGGGAGTCAGAAGGGGTACGAAGGACCTGGGTTCTAATTGCGGCTTAGACTCATGCCTGTTGTGTAAGCATGGGCAAGTCATTTAACTTCTCTGAACCTCAGTTACCTAATCTGTAAAATGGGGGTAAAGACTGTGAGCCCCATGTGGAACGAAGACTGTATTCAACCTGCCTAACTTGTATCTACTCCAGCGCTTAGGACAGTGCTTGGGACATAGTAAGAGCTTAACAAGTACTATTATTATTACTCTACAAGTGCTTAGTGCACACAATAAGTGCTCAATCAGTATTATTCAAGAATGATTGATTGATAGTACATTAGACTGTGTCAGCCTTGCCCATTAGGCTGGAAAGCCCATTAGGGCGGGGATTCCAATCTTTCCCACTATTTGTCATTTCCCAATGTTTGGGAAGAACTCTTACAGGGAGGAATTGCTGATAGTACCAGTCGCTGTCCAAAGCTGGTCACATTCTCTAAGCCCTGCCTGTCATTTACCCTCTGAAAGGTATTCTGGGATCCCCTGAAGGCCAAAGTGACTGTGCACAGTGCTGACGCTGTGCTGGAGCACTGTAGCCTGGCGGTATTTGGCATGGTAGCAAGGTCTGAGGAGCAAGGAGGAGAGGCTTCCGATGGTTGATGGTTACTGAACTGGAAAACACCTCCACACCCTACCTTATGCCTACCTTACGCCCCAGACTGACTCCATCTCTTCCATCCTCATACTCGACCCATCCTGCCCTTCCATCCCACTCATCCCCAGTCACTCTTACCAAGGCAGCGTGGGGCTGTGGGTCGCTGTCTTCTGCAGGGCTGGGCTGGTCTCCTCTTTCCCCTCAGACTCATGAGTTCTCTCAGCCAGGAAGGAAGAGTGAAGAGCCCTCAATCCCTCTCCACTCTCCCCTAGACACTGAGAAGCTCTCCAGACAGGCGCCCTCCCGGTAGATAAAGCAAGAGCCGCTGCGAGGGAGATCCCTGAAGGATGGCTCTGGGCCTTGCCAAGGGACCTCGTGGCCTGGATAAGCTATGCACCCTCTGGTCACATGGCTCCTGAGGCTCCTGGGAATCAAGGGCCCGGTCCCTGCAACATCAGTTATGGTGCCGGCCCTCGGGGTTCCCATGGAAATAGTGGCAGCTGCATCCTAGCGTCCCAACGGTTCCTGGTTTCAACGACAGTCTTTAGCCACTGTGAATGCTTTCATCTTTGTTTAATTCACAACCTGATACACTCAATCTGTCAGTAAATCAGCTCACTGTAACTTTTTCTTATGGCCTTTGTGAAGTGCTTATTCTATATCAGGCACTGTACTAAGTGCTGGAGTAGTTACAAGCTAATCAGATTAGACAGTGTCCATGTCCCCCGTGGGGCTCAGATCTCATTCTTCATTTTCCAGATGAGGTAAGTGAGGCACAGAGAAGTTAAGCGACCCGGCCAAGGTTACACAGCAGACATGAGGAACCGGGTTGAGAACCCATGTCCATTTGAATCCCAGGCCAGCGTTCTTCCCACTGGCAATGCTGCTTCTTCTGACTTGTCCTGATTGCAAATCCGCTGAAGCTCTGTTAATACTGACCATGAAGACTGTACTCTTGAATCAAGCGTTCATCCACTTTCTCATCTTTCCCTTCTTTCCTCTTCTACGTAATTCATTCTGTATCTATCGCCCCCATTAGATTATAGTCTTCTGGAGAGCAGGAATAATACAATTTTATCTATTTTCAACTCTTCTGAGAGCTTACTACAGTGCTTTGCACCCAGGATGTGGTCGATAAATACCATTCATAAAGATAATAGTAATAATTGTGGTGTTTGTTAAACGCTTACTGTGTGTCAAGCACAGTTCTAAGTCCAGGATTAGATACAAAGTAATCAGGTTGGACACAATCCCTGGCCTACAAGAGGTTCACAGTATCAATACCCATTTTGCAGATGAGGTACCTGGGGCACAGACAAGTGAAGTGAATGGCCCAAGGTCACATGGCAGACAAGAAGAGAAATGTGGATTAGAACCCGCGACCTATAAATCCCAAGTCCGTGCCCCGGACGGATGGATGAGTGGATGGATAGATGAATGGTTGGAAGGATGGATGGAAGGAAGGAAAGTTGTATTGATGAGACCATGCATTTGGCAGGACTGATGGAGCTGCAGTCATCCTTTCTTCCCTTCTCCCATACTGCCTCCCATTTTCCAACTTTCATTCCCACCCCCAGAGCCATTCTAAAGAGCATATCAATATATTTCCATAGTCATTACTAATAATTATATCATTATTGCATTTATTAATAGGTTGTGATATAAACCTATATGTGCCTAAATTGTTCCACTTGCTGGGGTAGAAACAAAAGCATCAATTCAGACACAATTCCTGTCCCACAGGGGCTCAGAGTGTAAGAGGAAGAGAGATGCTAGGCGGGTTAAGTCACTGACTTCACAAAGGAAGTCAGTAGCAGAGCTAGCATCGGAACCTAAGTCTCAATCAATCATATTTTTTGAGCACTTACTCTGGGCCCAGCACTGTACTAAGCACTTGGAAAAGTTCTATATAACAGAGTTGGTAACACGTTCCCTGACCACAATGGGCTTACAGTCTAGAGCGATCCGCATTTCTTTAGGCTATGATAACATTTTTTTAAAAAAAGAATTATGGTCTTTCTTAAGCTCTTGCTATGCTCCAAGCACTATTCTAAGAACTGGGGTAGTTACAAGTTAATTGGGTTGTCCCACATGGAGTTCACAGTCTAAATCCCCATTTTACAGATGAGGTCACTGAGGCACGGAGAAACCAAATGGCTTGCCCAAGGTCGCACAGAAGACAAGTGGCAGAGCAGGGATTAGAACGGTCCCCAAAATGGATTTACTAAAAAGTTGGGAGAGTTCAGTTTAACAGAGTTGTTAAACACATTCCGTGCCCACAATGAGCTTACAGTCTACAGGGACTCCCCTTCCTTTAGGCCATGATGCTTTCCCAACACAGGATTTTCAGTCTTACTTTAGTCTGCCTTACTTCAGTCCTAGCCGCCTTCCTCCCAGACTTTGACAATTCATCAATGTACAGCGTTTTCTGTAAACCCTGTAGGACCACTAAGTATCTGGCTAGGTCCAAGGGCAATTCCTTGGTTAAGTGGTAGTGTGAGATTATTTGCGGAAAGAAGGAGACATTTTGTCCTTGAATAGTGGCTGGGTGAGTGACCCTTTCAGGATCCTGCCCATGGAGGCCTTCATGTTCCGGTTCCTCAGGCTGTAGCTGAGGTGGTACAGGGAAAGAGGCACCACCGTATAGAACACGGCCACTAACAGGTCCACGATCAAGGAGAACTCTGAGGGAGGCTTGATATAGACAAATACACCCGCAGAAAATAAAAAGGTGAAAATGACGAGGTGGGTCAGGCAAATGGAGAAGGATTTGGCCCGGCCCTCGGCAGCTGGCATCCTCAGCATGGCCTGGAAGATGCACACGTACGAGATGATGATGATAATGAAGCAGCCGACGCCTT
Source organism: Tachyglossus aculeatus (assembly GCF_015852505.1). Lineage (NCBI taxonomy): Eukaryota > Metazoa > Chordata > Mammalia > Monotremata > Tachyglossidae > Tachyglossus > Tachyglossus aculeatus. Next base: position 963,138 of record NW_024044853.1, on the reverse strand, counting down.
ATGCTGATGCAGTGAGGATGTTCACGTCAGTGGCGAAGTGGTCTTCGGAGCAGGTGATCTTCAGCAGAGGAGTAACGTCACAGAAGAAATGGGGGACGATTTTGGACCCGCAGAAGGAGACGGAGAATATCCCAACTGAACGCATTGCTGCAAAAATGCCCCCGCTGAGCCAGGAGGCAGTGGCCCTCTTCTAACAGGACCCTCGAGCCATGACGATCTCGTAGTTTAGGAGGAGGCAGATGGTGATGTAGCGGTCATAGGACATAACCGTGAGTACGGACAACTCCGAGACAGCAAATCAAATCACAGGGAAGGCTTGGACAGTGGAGCCTACTAAGGAGATGGATCTCTTGTTGGTCAGGGAGTTGTGGGTGGACTTGGGGACGGTGACCCAGAGGAGGCAGAGGTGGATGAAGGACAGGTTCCTGAGGAAGCAGTGCATGGACGTGTGGAGGCGCCGGTAGAGGGAGGTGACAGAGACGATGAGGACATTCCCCTTCAGGGCCGCCAGGTAGACCAGGAGGAATAGCGCGGCGTGGACCAGCTGCAGCTCTCGGAACTGCGAGAAACCCAGCAGGAGGAATGCTCTCACCATGTAGATGTTGGTCATTGGAAGGTGATGATGACTCCCTGCACAGGACAAAGACCTGGATGAGGTGAAGATATCATCAGGAGTTTTGCCGGTGATTCTATGATAGGAACAATTTATTTTATATTTGAAGAGAATTACTAATTACAAAATGACATAGAAACTTTCATTCATTCAGTCAATCGTATTTATTGAGCGCTTACTGTGAGCAGAGCACCGTACTAAGCGCTTGGGAAGTAAAAGTTGGCAACATATAGAGACGGTCCCTACCCAACAGCGGGCTCACAGTCTAGAAGGGGAAGACAGACAACAAAACAAAACATATTAACAAAATAAAATAAATAGAATAAATATGTACAAGTAAAATAAATAAATAGTGTACTAAATATGTACAAACATATATACGTGTATACAGGTGCTGTGGTGAGGGGAAGGAGGTATGGTGGGGTAATGGGGAGGGGGAAGAGGGGAGAGGAAGGAGGGGGCTCAGTCTGGGAAGGCCTCCTGGAGGAAGTGAACTCTCAGTATGGCTTTGAAGGGAGGAAGAGAGCTAGCTTGGTGGATGTGCAGAGAGAGGGCATTCCAGGCCCGGGGGAGGACATGGGTTGGAGGTCGACGGCGGGATAGGTGAGAACGATTCACGGTGAGGAGGTAAGCCGCAAAGGAGCGGAGGGTGCGGTCTGGGCTGTAGAAGGAGTGAAGGGAGTTGAGGTAGGCAGGCGGGGGCGAGGTGATGGAGAGCCTTGAAGTCAAGAGTGAGTTGGTTTTGCCTGATGTGTAGGTTGATTGGTAGCCACTGGAGATTTTTGAAGAGGGGAGTACCATGTCCAGAACGTTTCTGCCCAAAGACAATTCGGGCAGCAGCGTGAAGTATAGATTGAAGTGGGGAGAGATAGGAGGATGGGAAATCAGAGAGAAGGCTGATGCAGTAATCCAGTCGGGATACGATGAGAGATTGAACGAAGAGAGTAGCGGTTTGGATGGAGAGGAAAGGCTGGATCTTGGCGATGATGCAGAGGTGAGACCGGCAGGTTTTGGTGACGGATTGGATGTGAGGGGTGAACGAGAGAGCGGAGTCGAGGATGACACCAAGGTTGGGGGCTTGTGAGACCGGAAGGATGGTAGTGCCATCTACAGTGTTGGGAAAGTCAGGGACAGGACAAGGTTTGGGAGGGAAGATAAGGAGTTCAGCCTTGGACATGTTTTGTTTTAGATGGCGGACAGACATCCGGACGGCGATGTTCTGAAGGCAGGCGGAGATACGAGCCTCGACGGAGGGAGAGAGAGCAGGGGCAGAGATGTAGATTTGGGTGTAATCAGCGTAGAGATAGTTGAAGCCGTGGGAGCGAATCATTTCACCAAGGGAATAAGTGTAGATAGAGAACAGAAGGGGACCACGAACTGACCCTTGAGGAATCCCTAAAGTGAGGGGATGGGAGGGGGAGGAGAAGCCCGCAAAAGAGACTGAGAATGAACGGCCGGAGAGATAAGAGGAGAACCAGGAGAAGACAGAGTCTGTAAAGCCAAGTTTGGATAGCGTGTTGAGGAGAAGGGGGTGGTCCACAGTGTCGAAGGCAGCTGAGAGTTCGAGGAGGATTAGGAGAGAGTAGGATCCGTTGGATTTTGCAAGCAGGTAATCATTGGTGACCTTTGAGAGGACAGTTTCTGTGGAATGTAGGGGACGGAAGCCAGATTGGATGGGATCGAGGAGATAGTTGGCACTGAGGAATTCGAGGTGACGCGTGTAGACGACTCGTTCAAATTGTTTGGAAAGGAACGGTAGGAGGGAGTTAGGGTGATAACTAGAAGGTGAGGTGGGGTCAAGAGAGGGTTTTTTTAGGATGCGAGAGACGTGGGCATGTTTGAAGGCAGAGGAGAAGTAACCAGTGGAGAGTGAGCGGTTGAAGTTGGAAGTTAAGTAGGGGAGAAGGGACAGAGCGAGAGATTTCATAAGATGAGAGGGAATGGGGTCAGAAGCACAGGTGGCCGGAGTAACACTTGAGAGGAGGGAGGGTATCTCATCTGAGGATACTGCTGGGAAGGATGGGAGAGTAGCAGAGAGGGGTGAGAGTCGGGGGGCTGGAGAAGTGGGGGGAGTGACTTTGGGGAGCTCGGACCTGATGGATTTAATTTTATTAATGAAGTAGGAGACCAGATCTTTGGGGGTGAGGGAAGGAGGAGGGGGAGGAACAGGGGGCCTGAGAAGGGAGTTAAATGTACGGAAGAGCCGACGGGCATGATGGGCATGGGTGTACATAAGGGAGGGGAAATAGGTTTGTCTAGCAGATTAGAGTGCAGAGTTAAGGCAGGAAAGGATAAACCTGAAGTGAACGAGGTTGGCATGGTGTTTAGACTTCCGCCAGCAGCGTTCAGCAGCTCGAGCATAAGTGCGAAGGAGGCGGACAGTGGCAGTGATCCAGGGCTGTGGGTTAGTTGTACGAAAGCAGTGAAGGGAAAGGGGAGCGAGAGATTCGAGTTGACTAGAGAGGGTAGAATTGAGAGCAGTAATCTGATCATCAAGATTGGGTAGAGAGGAAAAGGAGGCGAGGTGGGGTGTGAGGAGCTCAGAAATACGGTCGAGAGAGCAGAGGTCTCTGTAAAGTAGTAATATAGATTTACAGGGGAGAGGAGTGTGAGTGAGGAGGTAGGTGAGAAGGTTATGAACAGAGAGAGGGATTTCAGAGTTGGTGAGGGTGGAGATAGTGAAGCGGTAATAGATGATGAGGTCGAGTGTGTGACTAAGTTGGTGAGTGGGCGAGGTGTGGTGTAGAAAGAGGTTGGCAGTGTCGAGGAGAGATAGAAGGCGGGCGGCAGAGGAGTCACCAGAGATATCCATGTGGATGTTGAAGTCTCCGAGGATCAGAGTGGGCATGACAAAGCAGAGAAGGAAGGTGCAGAAGGGGTCAAAATCGTTAGAGAGGTTGGAGCTGAGGCCGGGGGGAGGTAGATGATAGCTACAAGAATCTGGAGGAGGTAGTAGAGCCGAACAATTTGGGCTTGAAAGGAAGGGAAGAAAAAGGACGGGGTAGGAGGGATAGTGTGAAAGCGACATTGAGGGGCGAGAAGGAAACCGACACCTCCTCCTTTTCCGGTGAATCTGGGGGAGTTAAAGAAGAAGAGGCCTCCACTGGAGAGAGCGGTAGAGAGACAGTGTCGTCCGGAGACAGCCATATTTCAGTTAAGGCGAGGAGGAGTAGAGACCTGGAAAGTCATAGGTCCAGGATGAAAGGGAGCTTACATATAACGGAGCGGGGGTTCCAGAAGCCACACTTGGCAGCAGCTGTGGTGGGAGGGGAGGGAGGGGGAAGGATCCGAAGAGTGGGGCGGGTTTGGATTGGGATGAGCTGGCGGCGGCCTAGGCGGGGAGAGTGGGAAGAGGGGTGGCGATGGGATAGGAGAAGTGGGATGGAATGGGGCCCGGGAGGAGGGGAGGGAGGGGGCTGGGAGGGAGGAATTGGCGCTGGTACAGAGGGGTCCTGGGTAGGGGGTGAGGGGGAGCGGTGGTGGTGGGGGAAAGGGTGGGAAAAAGCTGGGTGGGAGGGGGAAGGGGAAGGTGAGGAATGGGAATGGCAGTTGGGAGCAAGGGAATTGATCGTTGATGCTGAAGTCAGCAGGGTAAATGACAGCACAGCGGGAGGTTAACAATTGGAATGCAGAAGCAATAACGCAGTAGCTCTGATATAAGTAGGCCATGGCATCACAGAGGGTAGGTAACAACATGCTATGGCAATAATCAAATAGGCAGATGATGATGTCAGGGAGAGCAGATAACAACTATGTGATGGAAAAAAATAAGCAGGTGATGACATCGCAGACAGCGGTTAACAATTAATATACGATGGCAGTAAAGTAAGCAGGTGATGACATCTTCGAGAAACGTTAGCAATTAACATTCGATGGGAATAATGAAAAAGCAGATGATGACATCACAGAGGGAAGTTAACAATTAACATGCAGAAGCGACCATGAATTGTAAATAGGTCAGTCAAATCAGGTCAAAGAGATTAATGGCAAGTAAAATCCCGGGGATCTTGGCAAACTTGTCTCGGAGGTGGAGGAGGCTGGTGTCCTGTTGATGGCAGTTCTGGAGTAGGGTGAAACTGTTAAGGGGGATCAGGGCGCGGAGATGACTGAGAGAGGAGTGAACAGCCAAATAGCAGAGGAGGGCTGAGTAGGTGCGAATGAGGTTGTCGTTAAAGTAATTTGGTGATGACAGTGGCCTCTTTTCCTGGGGACGGTAGGCGAGGGGGGGGGAAATCAGTCAGGTTCGGACCGGGAAGGGAGGTATTGGCGTGCTCTTCCAGGATGGTTGCTTAAGCGGTTTGTGTGGGGGAAGCAGGGGGACACAGTGAATCGTAAACAAGCAGGGGGACACAATGTCCTGCGATCTAGCAGCGGGAAACAATGTCCCGCGATCCCAGTTAGCTACTTGGACAGAGTGGAGGTGGCATCTAGGGGTGAGTGGAGCGGTAATGGGGGGTGGGGGCCCAGCCCAAGGGCCTCGGCGTCGTCGGGTGGGGATGCAGATGCCCGGGTGGGGGGCCGCCAGGAGCTCGGCCGCGGGGCATAAGCACCCGATATTGGGCTGATGGGGGACGGACAGATGGAGTGAAGGATGGTGGGGGAGCCCCGGCCCACGCGGCGGCGACCGGAGGACAGGATCCTTCCGGGAGCATCGGGGCCACGCGGTGATTGATTTTGGTTTTTATTACATATGTATTACTCTATTTATTTATTTATTTTACTTGTACATATCTATTCTATTTATTTTATTAATATGTTAATATGTATCTACATATATGCTACCAGTACAATTGGAGATAGAGAACAGGTGTCTCTCCATCTTTCTCTCTCTCTCTCTCTCTCTCTCTCTCTCTCTCTCTCTCTCTCTTTCTGTGTGTGTCTCTCTGTCTCTCTCTCCTTCTCTGTGCCCAGCGCCATCTCTTATGAGGAGACTTTGGAGAGGGTACCTCACAGATTTTCTTGGAACTGACACAGCCACAGCAATCAGCCAATGGATGATATTTATCAGACACAGTATCAGTACAGATCAATGTCCTAAATGCTTGTGACAGTACAATAGAGTTACAAGACATTAATCCCTTCCTTCATGGAACTTACAATCTAGTGTGGTAGATAGACATTAAAATAATTAAAACTAAGAGGAAGACAGAGAGGATAAAAATGTGTCCATAAGTGCAATGTGGTGTGTGAGAGTAACCATGGTCATTGGGAAGGAAATACGGTGCGAAGATGAAAGAATAATCTGGGAATATCTATAGAAAAAGACGTGATTCTAGAATGATCTTGATGCAGAGAGTGATGATCTGCCGGATGTGAAGGTGGAAGGTTTTCCAGGGAAGGGGAAAGCAAGAGATTGATGGTGAGAAAGATATGAATGAAGCAGGGTGGCATGAGAGGAATGAATGTTAATTGTTAACTGCTCTCTGTGATATCATCTGCTTATTATTTGCCATCACATATTAATTGTAATCTGCTCTCTGTGATATCATCATCTGCTTATTTTACTATTGCCATAGCATGTTAATTGTTAACTACCTTCTGTGATGTCATCACACAATTATTTTATTACTGTTACTGCATTATTGCTACCACATGTTAATTGTTAGCCTCCTGCTATGCTGTCATTTACCTTGCTAACCTCACCATGGACTATGAATTCCCGTGCTCCCAATTGCCCTTCCCATTCCTCATCTTCCCATCTCCCACCCAGTTCATTCCCTCCCTTTCCCCCAACCCCACACCTTCCCGTCCCCCCCATGATCCCTCTGTACCAGCGCCAAGCCTCAACTCCTCCCTTCCAGTCCCCTCCCACCCCTCCTCCATGACCCCACCCCATTCCTGTTCTCCTTTCCCATCGCCACCCATCGTCCCCCTACCCCCACCCAGGCCTCCGCCACCTCATCCCAATCCAAACTCTGCCCACGCCTCGCACCCTTCCCCCTCCCTCCCCTCCCTCCAACACTGCTGCCATGTGTGTACTTTGGAACCCCCGCTCCATTATAGATAAGCTCCCTTTCATCCTAGACTTATTCCTTTCCAGCTCTCTACTCCTCCTCGCCCTAACTGAAACATGGCTCTCTCCGGATGACACGGTCTCTTCTGCTGCTCTCTCCAGTGGAGGCCTCTTCTCCTCCGACTCTCCTAGAATCACCGGAAAAGGAGTTGGTGTCGGTTTCGCACTATTCCTCCCCCTTTTCCCTTTCCTTCCCCTCCTTTGAAACCCACATTAATCTCCTCTGCCACCCCCTCCAGATTCTTGTAGCCGCCATCTACCGCCCTCCCGGCCCCACCTCCAAATTCTTTAACGATTTTGACCCCTTCCTCACCTTCCGTCTCTCCTTTTCCATGCCCACTCTGATCCTCGGAGACTTCAACATCCACATGAATGTCCCCTGTGACTCCTCTGCCGCCCACCTTCTATCTCTCCTTGGCGCTGCCAACCTCGTACTCCACCGCACCTCGCCCACTCACCAATTTGGCCACAGCCTCGACCTCATCATCTCCTACTGCTGCACAATCTCCACCCTCACCAACTCTGAAATCCCTCTCTCTGATCATAACCTTCTCACCTGCTTCCTCATTCACACTCCTCTCCCCTGCAAATCTATATTACTACCTCACAGAGACCTCCGCACTCTCGGCCCCATCCATCTTTCTGAGCGCTCACACCCCGCCTCTCCTCCCTTTCCTCTCTACTCAGTCTTGATGATCAAATTACTGCTGTCAACTCTACCCTGTCTATCCAGCCCAACTCGCTCCCTCCCCTTGCCCTTCACTGCTCTCGTACCACTAATCCACAGCCCTGGATCACTGCCACGTCTAAACACCAAGCCAACCTTGTTCACTTCAAGTTTATTCTTTCCTGCCTTAACACGGCCATCTCCTCTGCCAGGTAAAATTATTTCTGCTCCCTTATTGACGCCCATGCCCAACATCCCCTTCAGCTCTTCCATACACTTAACTCCCTTCTCGGGCTCCCTGTTACTCCTCTTCCTCCATCCCTCACGCCCAACGATCTGGCCTGCTATTTCATTAGTAAAATTAACTCCATTGCGTCTGGGCTCCCAAAGGTCACTCCTTCACCTTCTCCAACCCCCTTGCTCTCAACCCTCTTCTCTACTCTCCCATCCTTCCCAGCAGGATCTTCAGATGAGATCTCCTCCCTCCTTTCAAGTGCTACTCCAGCCACCAGTGCTTCTGACCCCATTCCCTCTCGTTTTATGAAATCTCTCGCCCCTTCCCTCCTCCCCTCCTTACCTTCCATCTTTAACCACTCAATCTCCAATTTTTCCTTCCTCTCTGCCTTCAAACATGCCCACATCTCCCCAAACTAAAGAAGCCCTCTCATGACGCTACCTCCCCGTCTAATTATCGCCCTGTCTCCCTCCTACCCTTCCTTTCCAAACTCCTAGAACGAGTCATCTACACATGCTGCCTAGAATTCCTCAACGCCAACTCCCTCCTTGACCCCCTCCATTCTGGTTTAAATCCCCTACACTCCACCGAACCTGTCCTCTCAAAGGTCACCAATGACCTCCGGCTTGCCGACTCCAACGGCTCCTACTCCATCCTAATCCTCCTCGACCTCTCAGCTGCCTTCGACACTGTGGACCAACCCCTTCTCCTCAACAAGCTATCCAACCTTGGCTTCACAGACTCCGTCCTCTCCTGGTTCTCCTCATCTCTCCGGCCGTTCATTCTCAGGCTCCTTTGCAGGCTCCTCCTCTCCCTCCCATTCCCTTACTGTAGGGGTTTCTCAAGGGTCAGTTCTTGGTCCCCTTCTGTTCTCTATCTACACTCACTTCCTTGGTGAACTCATTCGCTCCCACGGCTTCAACTATCATCTCTACGCTGATGACACCCAAATCTACATCTCTGCCCCTGCTCTCTCTCCTTCCCTTCAGGCTCGTATTTCCTCCTGCCTTCAGGACATCTCCATCTGGTTGTCTGTCCGCCATTTAAAACTCAATATGTCCAAGACTGAACTCCTCATCTTCCCTCCCAAACCCTGCCCTCTCCCTGACTTTCCCATCACTGTAGACGGCACTACCATCCTTTCTGTCTCACAGGCCTGCAACATTGATGTCACCCTCTACTTCGCTCTCTCGTTCACCCTTCACATCCAATCCATCACCAAAACCTGCCAGTCTCACCTCCGTAACATCGCCAAAATCCACCCTTTCCACTCCATCCAAACCGCTACCCTGCTGGTTCAATCTCTCATCCTATCCCGACTGGATTACTGCAACAGCCTCCTCACTGATTTCCCATCCTCCTGTCTTTCCTCACTTCGGTCTATACTTCACGCCGCTGCCCGGATCATCTTTGTGCAGAACATGCTCTGGGCATGTTACTCCCCGTCTCAAAAATCTTCAATGGCTGCCAGTCAACCTACGCATCAAGAAAAAAACTCCTCACTCTCGGCTTCAGAGTGAGGAGTTGGTGCCCATTATAAGTGCCATACTCTGGGGCGGCCCATCGGTCGCCCCTTCAGGTTTGCTAGCTTGTACTTCAAAATGACCCCCTTCTCGACTGCTTCTTCGGTGGTCTTATTTGCCATTTGTAGGAATCCCACATAAAACTCTTTCGACTCCTTGTTCTCACGAGCCACATATATGGCTTTGCGGACCTTACTTTCACTTTCCAGCCGCATATTCATTTCATGTCGGTATGCCGCCAGCAGCAGGCGCCTTAGATTAGCAACAGCTCTCCTCTCTGATTTCGACATCTTATGGATGTCCAGGGTTCGTAGAGCATACTCTATGCCCTTCAGGGTCACCACTAGAGCACCCCATTCCGGGGACGGGGTGGTGGGGGGGAGGCCAGATCAAGAACTTCAGCTACACCCGTCCACACCCCTGACTCTGATTTCGACATCGTATGGATGTCCAGGGCACATAGAGCGTCCTCTTTGCTCATTCCTGGGGGGCCGGGTCAGTTACATCAATCACTTCAGCTACACCCCTCCACACCCCGAGTTCTACCCAGGGATCTGAAATCCCGGGTGTCCCGCTTCCTTTGTACCCATGTTTGTGGTTTGGGGCCTCGCCAGCCAATCCTTCCGACTACGCCAACTGTGGGGAAATGCACCCCATGTTAGCTGGGGTCACCGACCAGAGAGCAGCTCCGGGTTCTTTAGTTTGGGCGACCATGATCCATAGACCAGACATCGAGCCAGAGTGATCGGTTCTTCCTCTTTATTGGGTGTACTCACATATCTGTAGTGCAGCAAGCAAGCGAAGGAGGTAGTACGAGTCCTAACCTGCAGGGCAGGCTCTGAAGGACTCGGTCTAAACGCTTGCAACTAATAATAGAATCAATGCCTCTTATATACGAAGCCCCCTCGTACCAGTTAGCCCGCCCTGTATTCCCAGGATGTCTATCAGATTCGGACTGTTCCCGTTTCACAACGTTGTAGTGTAGCAGTTCTGTGTCCTTGCTGTGGGTTGCTCAAACAGAGGAATGGGGTGAGTTCAGAGATAAGTCACTCTTTCCACAACCCCTCTGGGAGGTTGACAGTCCCATGTAGGACAAGGACTGTGTCCAACGTAATTATCCTGTATCTACCCCAGAATTTATCCACATGTTAGCTAGGTGACTTTGGACAAGTCACTTTACTTCTATGCACTAGTCCCTTTATCTGTAAAATGGGAATTAAATTCTATGCCCTCCTTACTTAGACTGTGAGCCCCATGTGGACAAGGGCTCTACCCAACATGATTATTCCTTCATTCATTCAGTCATTCGTACTTATTAAGCATTTACTATATGCAGAGCAATATAGTAAGCTCTTGGAAAGGACAACTCAGCAACAGAGACAATCTCTGCCCACAACGGGCTCACAGTCTAGAATAGGGGAGACAGGCATCAAAACAAGTAAACCAGGTATCAATTGCATTGATATGAATAAATCGGGTTATAAGTATGTTACAGATGTACACAGGTGTTGTGGGGGAAGGGGGGTAAAGCAAAGACAGCCAGTCGGGGCGATGGGGAGGGGAGTGGGAGCAGAGGAAAAGCAGGGCTTAGTCTGAGATTAGCTTGTATCCACCTCAGCATACAGCTCAGTGGCTGGCACAAAGTAAGCGCATAACCCATACCTTAAAAAGTCCTCACCGGCCCCTGGAAGGATTCAGCCTCCTCCTAGCAGGGTCTACAATTCATGCATAACCACAGGGATGGTGCAAAAGTGCTAAAGAGGTAATTTAATCAATCATTCAATCTGTATTATTTATTGAGCTCCTAAAGTGTGCAGAGTCCTAAAACAAGATCTTTAAAAGAGTACAATAGAATACCAGGACATAAAACATCTCCTCATCTCCACACAGGGATTAACAGACACTAAAATTATGCACAGAATGAAGAAGGAAAAGTAAGTTCTTAAGTAATAGGGTGTGTAAAAAATCCATCAGTGGTATTTATTGGGTGCTTATTATTTGCAGAGCAATGTACTAAGGCCTTGGGTGGGAAGTACAATATTACAGAATTAGAGGACACGTTCCCTGATAATAAGCGCTTAGTACAGTGCTCTGCACACAGTAAGCGCTCAATAAATACGATTGAATGAATGAATGAATAACGACCTTACGAAATCTACAGAAAAGCATACGGAGTCAGTGGGTGTGATCTGGAGTGAAGAGAAATGAATGGGGAAACGTTCTGGGTGATGATGATAATGATGATTATGATATCTGTTAAGGGCTTACTATCTGCCACGCACTGCTGTAAGCACTGGGGTAGATACAAGGCCATTAGGTTGTCCCACGTGGGGCTCACAGTCTTAATCTCCATTTTACGGATGAGGTAACTTCGGCACAGAGAAGTTAAGTGGCTTGTCCATGGTCACACAGCAGACAAGTGGAGGAGCTGGGATTAGAACCCATGTGCTTTGACTCCCAGGCCCATGTTTTTCCCGGAAGCCACGGTGCTTCTCAGAGTGGGATGGGATGAGATTTCAGAAGGGTTTTGTAGATGGGGAGAGCAGAGGCCTGGTGGCTATAGATCAACCAATCAATAATATTACTTATTGAGTGTTACTAAGTTCAGAGCACTTAACTACACACTTGGAAGAGTAAATATAACAGAGTTGGTAGGAACAATCCTTGTCCATGATTATCTTAAGAGCCTATAGGGGATATAGACGTGAATATAAATAAATAAATGGTGGATATGGACGTACGTGCTGTGGGACTGATAAAAGGAGCAAATCGAAGTGCAAGGGTGACACAGAAGGGAGTGGATTGAATGGGGAGGAAGTTAATTTCATTCATTCATTCAATCGTATTTATTGAGTGCTTACTGTGTGCAGAGCACTGTACTAAGAGCTTGGGAAGTACAAGTTGGCAACATATAGAGACTGTCCCTACCCAACAGTGGGATCACAGTCTAGAAGGGGGAGGCACAGAACAAAACAAATCATATTAACAAAATAAAATAATTAGAATAAATATGTACAAACGAAATAAATAGAGTAATAAATATGTACAAACATATATACATATATACAGGTGGTGTGGGGAGGGGGAGGAGGGGAAGAGGAAGGAAGAGGCTCAGTCTGGGAAGGCCTCCTCGAGGAGGTGAGCTCTCAGTAGGGCCTTGAAGGGAGGAAGAGAGCTAGCTTGGCGGATGTGGGGAGGGAGGGCATTCCAGGCCAGGGGGATGATGTGGGCCGGGGGTCGACGGCGGTAGGGGCGAGAACGAGGCACGGTGAGGAGAGGCAGAGGAGCGGAGGGCGCGGGCTGGGCTGTAGAAGGAAAGAAGGGAGGTGAGGTAGGAGGGGGTGAGGTGATGGAGAGCCTTGAAGCCGAGGGTGAGGAGCTTTTGCCTGATGCGTGGGTTGATTGGTAGTCATTGGAGATTTTTGAGGAGGAGAGTAACATGCCCAGAGCGTTTCTGGACAAAGACAATCCGGGCAGCGGCGTGAAGTATGGATTGGAGTGCGGAGAGACAAGACGATGGGAGATCGGAGAGGAGGCTGATACAGTAATCCAGACGGGATAGGATGAGATCTTGAACGAGCAGGGTAGCGGTTTGGATGGAGAGGAAAGGGCGGATCTTGGCAATGTTGCGGAGGTGAGACCGGCAGGTTTTGGTGACGGCTTGGATTTGAGGGGTGAACGAGAGAGCGGAGTCGAGGATGACACCAAGGTTGCGGGCTTGTGAGACGGGAAGGATGGTAATGAAGTCAACAGTGATGGGAATGTCAGGGAGAGGGCAGGGTTTGCGAGGGAAGACAAGGAGTTCAGTCTTGGACATGTTGAGTTGTAGGTGGCGGGCAGACATCCAGATGGAGATGTCCTGAAGACAGGAGGAGATTCGAGCCTGGAGGGAGAGAGAGAGCGCAGGGACAGAGATGTATATTTGGGTGTCATCAGCGTAGAGATGATAGTTGAAGCTGTGGGAGCTAATGAGGTCACCAAGAGAGTGAGTGTAGATCGAGTGTAGATTGCTCCTGACAGAAGCAATGGCAAGAGATGGATGGTTGTTAAAATCTCTGTGATCTGGGGCTCCTCGCCCTGCTGAAGGATCAGAAATGGTTTTTAAGTGCTTACAGTGTGTCCAGCGATCTTTTAAGTGCTGGAGTGGATACAGGTGAATTAGGTTGGACATGGTCCTTGTCCCGCATGGGGCTCACCGTCTAAGTAGGAGAGATAACAGAAGAACAGAAGCACAGAAAAGAGAAGTGAAGTGCCCAAGGTCACACAGCAGACAAGTGGAGGAGCTGAAATTAGAACCCAGGTCTTCTGGCTCCCAGGCCTGGGATCTATTCATGAGGCCACGCTGCTTCTAACTCCTCAGCTTTGCTGACTTCATCCTTCATCCCACCTTTTCACCAATTTGGATGCAAGCTTGAACTTGTCATCCCTAATCACTGTACATGTTTCCTATTACTGTCTTCCATCTACAGGGAATCGGGGTTGCTTCATTCCGGGTAGCAGTAGGAAATTATAAGAGTAATCAATCAATCGGTCAGTCAATCAAGGGTGTTTATTGAACACTATTTATGTGCAGAGTTATGTACTAAATGCTTGGAAGAGTCCAATACAACAGTTCAATGAGGTGCGAGTGAGTTCTCAGAGTCATAGAAGCAACATGGCCTTGCAGGTAGAGTACGGGCCTGGGAGTCAGAGGATTTGGGATCTAATACCTGGTCTGTCACTCATAAACTGTGTGCCTTTGAGCAAATCACTTAACGTCTCTGAGCCTAAATTACCTCATATGTAAATGGGATTAAGACTGCGTGGGACAACCTGATTACCTTGTATCTACCCTAGTGCTTAGAACAGTGCTTGGCACATAGTAAGCACTTAACTAATACCATCATCATCATTATTATTATTATTATTAATATTATTAATTTCATCTCCTCCACTTGTCTGCTGTTTGACCTTGGCCAATTCACTTTTCTGCGCCTCTGTTCTACAACTACATCCCAGCTCCCACTCTTTTGTCCCTTGTAATGATAATAACTGTAGCATTTCCTAAGCAATGATTATGTACCAGGCACTGTATTAAATGCTGGGGTTGATATAAGCAAATTGGGTCCTCCCGACCCTGGCCCCCCGACTCCCAGCAAAGGTAACCCTCTGCCTCCTGGCCATGGACCCCTTCTGCCGTGTTTCCCTGGTCCCCTTCTGCCTCCCGGCCCTGGTAGCTCTGTGTCTCCCGGCCTTGGTCTTCTTCTAACTCCAGGCCCTTGGGTTGCTCTCCATCCCAGCCCTGTGTCCCCTCTACCTGCTGGCCCTGTTCCTCCGTCTCCTGGCCCAGGTACCCCTCTGCCTCCTGGCCCTGGTTCCCCTCTACCACCCTGCCCTGGTCCCCCTCTTCCTCCCGGCTCTCGTACCGACGTGCCTCTGGACCTGTTTTTCTTCTGCCTTCAGGACCTTGGGTCTCTCTCCGTTCCAGCCCAGGGTCCTCTCTACTTTACGGCCCTGGTTCCCCATGCCTCCCTGCCCCAATTCGCCCCGCCTCTCTGCCCTGGTCTCCCACTACCTCCCGGTCCTAACCACCATCTCCTGGCCAACTTACCCCTCTGCCTTCCTGTCCTGGTCGCTCTGTGTCATGGCCCATTTACCCCACTGCCTTCTGCCCATGGCACCCCTCTGCTGACCTGCCCTGGTCCTCCGCTGCATCCCGGCCCTGGACTCTCTGTGCCTCCAGACCCTGGTCTCTTTCTTCCTCCAGGCCCTTGGGTCTCTCTCCATCCTGTCCCACGTGGAGCTCACAGTATTAATCCCCATCTTACAGATGAGATAACTGAGGCACAGACAAGTGAAGTGACTTGCCCAAGATCTCACAGAAGACAAGGGGCAGAGTCGGGATTAGACCCCAGGTCTTTCTGACTCCCATGCTTGTGTTCTATCTATTAGACAGTGCTGCTCTTCAAGCCAACCTACTTACTCTTCTTTGCCTTCCTAGTTTCCACTGCTGGTATCTTCCTCACAGTTTCTAATCCCGGCTCTACTATGTGCTTGCTGTGTGACCTTGGGCAAGTCACTTAACGTCTCTGTGCACCAGTTCCCTCATCTGGAAAATGGGGATTTTATTCCTGTTCTCGCTCCTACTGTGAGCCCTATGTGTGATCTGATTATCTAATTATCTTGTTTCCATCCCAGTGCTTATTGCAGTGCTTAGCACAAAATAAGCACTTAACAAATACCACAAGTATTATTATTACAAGTCCCCCCATTCCTCCCAGACCAAGCCCCCCTTTTCCTCAGCTCCCCTTCTCCTCTGCATCAGCCAATCTTGACCTTTGTTCTCCCCCCGGCCCCAAAGCACTTATGCATATATGTACATACCTATAATTCTATTTATCAATATTAATGCCTGTTTACTTAGTTTGTTACATATATATCTGTAATTCTATTTATTTCAATTGACAATATTTTACTTGTTTTGTTGTCTGTCTCCCCCCTTCTAGACTGTGAGCCCATTGTGGGCAGGAATTGTCTCTATTGCTGAATTCTACTTTCAAGTACTAAGTGCTCAGTAAATGCGATTGAATTAATGAATGATTTGCCCGTTCAGAATCTTGCACCACCTTTTAAACTGAGTACTCATAAACCCCTTTAGCATTTGTGTAAATACTGTATATACCTTATTATTTGCACAGTGAAACAGACCCTTTTCTTTCTTCCTCTTGTCTGTAGTTTATTCTGGTGCCTTTTTCCCCTTTTAGATTGTAAGCTTGTTGAAGGCAGGAATTGTGTCTGCTAACACTTTGTATTCTCCCAAATGCTTAGTACAGTGCTCTGCAAATATTCAGAGTCTAACAAATACTACTGATTGACTGATTTATCATGCCTACGAATTCCATTGTTCTCTTCAAAGCACCTACTACAGTGCTCAGGCTCAGTTGATTCACAATAAGTGCTCCTGAGTGGTAGTCAGAGAACTTGTCTGTCAGCTCTGTTATACTATCCTTTCCCAAGTGCTTAGTAAAGCTCTCTGCAAATAGTAAGCACTCAATGAATATAATTAATTGATGGAATAATTGATTCCTTTGGGAAAATTTGGGTAAAATGCTTAGGTACAAAGAATAATTCCCTGGCCGATACTGGGTTCATTCGAGTCATAGGATGATTATTTTCTCCCCCAAACGGAAAGCATTCCCTCCATGGACCCTCCCCACGGCGGCCTTCATGTCCCAGTTCCTCACGCTGTAGATAAGGGGGTTGAGGGCTAGGGGTACCATGATGTAGAACATGGACACCAGCAGGACAAGCATCGAGGTGGGAGCCTAACGGAGGCTTCAAGTAAGCATAGGAACAAGTCATGACAAAGAGCGTGACGACGGCAAGGTTAATCAGGCAGGTGGAGAAGGCTTTGGCCCGGCCCTCGGCGGCCGGCATCCTCAGCACGGCCCGGAAGCTGCACCCGTACGAGATGACGATGGAGACGAAGCAGACCAAAGCGAGAACCACGCCGGTAGTCACACACACATCGAGGGCGACGTGGTCCTCGGAGCAGGAGATCTTCAACAGGGAGGGGACGTCACAGAAGACCTTCTGGATGACGTTCGACCCACAGAAGGACAGAGACAAGGTTGGAGCTGAAATCAAGATTCCACACAGCCCCCCGTTGAGCCAGAAGGTGGCAGCCATCTTCACACGGGTCCCTGAGTCCATGATGACACCATAGCTCAGGGGCAGCAGATGGCCACGTAGCCGTCGTAGGACATTGCCGTGAGCATGAAAAACTCTGAACTGCCAAACGGGACCACCAGAAAGGCCTGAGAGGCACAGCCCAATAAGGAGATGGAGTTGCAGTTTGTCAAGGAGTTGAGGAAAGAGTTAGGGACGGTGACCGTTATGACGCAGAGGTCGAGGATGGAGAGGTTTCCGAGGAAGAAGTACATGGGGGTCTGGAGGTGCCGATCGAGGGCAGTGACGGAGGTGATGAGGAGATTCCCCATCAGGGCCGCCAGATAGACCAGGAGGAAAAGCACGACATGGACCAGCTGCAGCTCCCGGACCTCCGGTAAACCCATAAGGAGGAATTCTGCCACCATGGAGATGTTGGCCACGTCCTGGATTTGTCCTTTGGCTGCTGCATTTAAAGATATGGGTTGTAATCCCTGGGTACCAATCCCGGCTCCGCCACTTGTCTGCTGGGTGACCTTGGACAGGTCACTTATTTTCTCGGTGTTTCAATTCCCTCATCTGCAAAATGGGGATTAAGATTGTGAGCCCCGAGTGGAACATGGATTGTGTCCAAACCAATTAGCTTGTATAGACCCCAGTGCTTAGTAATAAAAATAATAATAATAACTATGGTATTTGTTAAACGCTTAGTATGTGCCAAGCACTATTCTAAGCGCTGGGATAGATACAGGGTAATCAGGTTTTCCCATGTGGGGCTCACACTTTAATCTTCATTTTACAGATGAGGTAACTGAGGAACAGAAAAGTTAAGTGACTTGCCTATGGTCACACAGAAGACAAGTGTCAGAGTTGGGATTAGAACCCATGTCCTTTGACTCCCAAGCTCATACCCTTTCCCCTGAGCCATGCTACTTCTCTAGTACAGTGCCTAGCACATAGTAAGTGCTTAACCGAAACCTTAAAAATAATCTGATTCAGAGGTAGATGACAACCTACAGAGAGAAGTTTGCACAACAGAACAGTGACTCAGTACGTGAATAAGCCTCGTCTGCTCACCTTATCCAGCATCCTGGCTTGGTTTAGGACAAAACAGAAAACCTTCCAGAATTTATTGATGTTTAGTTCACTCTAAACATCAGCAGGGATTGTAGCTACACAACTTCCCGTCCTTCTCTTGTCATTTACACCCATTTCTCCTAGACCTGCACTGGTTGTGTTCTCACAGAACTGTGTGTTAAGGAGAGCCCTGCTGTAGCACTCATCGCGCCCACCACCGCACTCGCCGCCATCAATGGTATTTATTAAGCACTCCCTGTGTGTGGAGCATTGCACTAAGTACTTGGAAGAGTAGAGGCAGTGTTTCTTTCTAAAACATATAGGTACCCGAATATGTTCACAGAGTTGGATAATAGTAGTAGTAATGATGATAATTAATTGTGGTGTTTGTTGAGCACTTATTATCTAGACTGTAAGCTCATTATGGGCAGGAAGCATGTCTGCTCCCAAGTGCTAAGAACAGTGCACTGCACTTAGGAAGCTCTCAATAAATACCACTGATTGGTTGAGATGTGCCGAGCACTGGATTAAGTTCCCTGAAAGCGTTCTACAAATCAATCAATCAATGGTATTTATTGAGCGCTTGTTATATAGAGAGAGAACAACGTAAAAGAGTTGATAAACACGTCTCCTGCACACAAAGATCTTATACCTTAGAGGGGTGGGGGGCGGCAGACATTGATATAAATAAATAGATAAGTAAAAATAAATACATAAATTGCATATATAGATATGAGTGCTGTGAGGCTGAAGTGGCGGTGAATACCAAGCTCTCAGAGGGTACAGATCCAATTGCAAGCTCTAGCCCATCAGAGTGAAGCAGAATGGATTATAGCTACAATATATTATTCTCTATAACGTAGATATAATAAGATATTATTAGAAAATTATGTCTCCATCTGTCAGCTTCACTGTGGCTCAACTTTGCTCTTTCCACTGTGGAGAATTAGATAAGGTTAAATGCTCACTATCAACCACTGCTCTGCCACTTGTCTGCTGGGTGACCTTTACTTCTCTGTGCCCCAGTTACCACACCTGTAAAATAGGGATTAAGACTGTGAGTTCCCTGTGGGATATGTTCTCTGTCCAACCTGGCTAGCTTGTGTCTACCACAGTGCTTAATATAATATCTGGTACATGGTAAGTGCTTAACAAATACCACAAAAAAGCACTGTACGAGGAGCTTTTGTATTGTACTTTCTGAAACGATAATAACTGTATTTGATAAGTGCTTATTATTTGGCTGACACTGTAATGCTCAATAAGGTACTCTGCACTCAATAAATGTTCAATAAATGCCACTGACTGATTGATAGATTGATCAACTCACAGGAACTCACAGGAAGGAACAGGAGAAATTTCAACTCAGATCTCCTCTTATCACAGACTTACATTTCAATTATCTCTTCCCTGCCTCTCACCTTTCCCCTGTTCCTCTCCTGAGTCACCGGGCCTGTCCTGGGATGGGGACCATAGACCTCTGCTGAGAGAGAGGCTCACACCGTCTCGTCGGTCCTGGACTCGGGTGGCAGTGACAGGAAGATCTGGGCGAGGGGTGAGAGCTGTCATTATCCTCCCTCTCCGTCTCGGCTCTCCGGATGGCTGCGCTATCCCCTCAGGCTGTGGCCGGGTTATTGCCTGGGGGATTCCTGTGGGAGTACGGACCCGGAGCTCCACTCAGACAGCTGACCGCCCGGGAATCTCGGGAAGGCCCGGTTCGTGGGCTTCCTGCACTCCCGGCTCTCACAACCTAAATAACTGCCCATTTCCATGTGGTTTCCACTCTGGGACTCCTTCCTAGAAAGAAGTCAAAAAACTAATGAGCACTCCAGAGGTGGACCTAAATGGATACTGATAATGAATCTGGGGTCCCAGGCTTACCATCCGCACCCTACCAAAGCTGTTTTGCATGAGATGTCTATCACCGACCTGATGACACCAGCCAACTCCAAGGGAGGAAGGTGGGAAAGTGGAAAGGAAGCCTCAGTCCTCCCCCAGTTCTTTTCCAGTTTTGCTGTCTGGGTCTTCCTCGGCCTCCCATCCTGTAACGCTGGAAGTCCCTCAAGGTTTAGTTCTGAGTCCCCTTCTTCATTAACCGATTGAATGATGTCCTCCCAATCTTTCTCTCTCTCTTTCTCTCTCCCCTCACAATTCTTCCTCCACAGCATCTCCATAATCTGCCCTGCCGTCTCCAAGCATACTGGCTTTATGCTGGTGCAAGCAATGATCGCGTCCCCTATCGACTACTGCATCAGCCTCCTCGCCGACCTCCCTGCAACAAGTCTCTCTCCTCTTCAGGTCATAGTAAACCTTGTTGCTTGGATCATTTTTCTAAAACATCGTATTGCATATATCTCTCCATCGTCGTGAAATTTTCATTGGCTGTCCATTCCTATCTGCAGAAATTTCTGACAATGGGTTTAGGGCACTCATTCTCCATAATTCATCCCCTACCTCCCCACTACATCCCAACAACCACACTTTATCATCCTCAATTTAATCTGCTCACTGTGTCTCATTCCCATCTGTTTCATCGTCAGCTTCTTTCCCACACCCTCCCTTCTATCTGGTCCCCTCGCCCTCAACTATCTCATCAGCATTTCCTTGTCACCTAAGCACTTATAAACTCTTCGAGGGCAGAGATCATGTCTATCAATCATTCATTCATTCAGTCGTATTTATTGAGCACTTACTGTTTTCCAGAGCACTGTTCTAAGCGCTTGGAAAGTACAATTCAGCGATAGAGACAATCCCTGCCCATACCGAGTTTACACTCTAGAAAGGGGGAGATAGACGTCAAAACAAGTAAACAGGCATTAACAAATATAACTATAAATGTATAACAACAGAAACGGAAGAACCATTAGAAAGGTTGTGGATTATGGCCGAAGACAGGACGTTCTGGAGTATACATCTCTGGAATTCTAGAGTATACATTTACGGAGTCACTATGAATCAGGAATGACTTGACAGCACTTGATAATAATAATAATAATAGATGTATACACGTCAGAACAAGTAGACAGGTTGTAATATGAATAAATAACAAGTGCTGTAGGGCAGAGAGAGGTGGATAGAACAAGGGGAGCGAGTCAGGGCGATGAGGAGAGGGGGTGGAGCAGAGGAAAAGGGGGGCTTAGTCTGGGAAGACCTCCTGGAGGTGCAGAGCTTTCAGTAGGGCTTTGAAGGGGGGAAGTATGATCGTTTGGCGGATTTGAGGAGGGAGGGAGATCCAGACAGGGGCAGGACGTGGGCCAGAGGTCGGTGGCGGGACAGCTTTCTAGACTGTAAGCCCACTGTTGGGTAGGGACCGTCTCTATATGTTGCCAACTTGTACTTCCCAAGCGCTTAGTACAGTGCTATGCACACAGTAAGCGCTCAATAAATACGATTGATTGATTGATTGATTGATTGACAGGCGAGAAAGAGGCCCAGTGAGAAGGTTAGCGGCACCAAAGGAGTGGAGTGTTTGGCCTGGACTGGGGAAACAAGGAAGGGAGGTGAGGTAGGAGGGGTAAAGGGATGGGAGCTTTGAAACTAACAGTGAGGAGTTTTTGCTTGATACCAACTCTATCATACTTTTCTAAGAGCTTAGTATAGTGTTCTGCACAGAATGCAATCAATGAAGTACTCAGTAATAATAATAATAATAATGATGGAATTTGTTAAGCTCTTACTATGTGCCAAACACTGTTCTAAGAGTATGATGAGGCTGGGGTCCCAGTCATACCAGACGCACCCCGCCAAAGCTGTTTTGCACGGGATGTCTATCACTGACCTGATGACATCAGCCAAGTCCGAGGGAGGAAGCTGGGAAAGTGGAAAAGAATCCTTAATCCTCCCCCAGTTCTCATCCAGTTTTGTTGGCTGGGACCTCCTCGGCCTCTCATCCTGTAACGCTGAGAGTCCTTCAAGGTTCAGTTCTGAGTTACCTTCTTCATTGACTGGTTGATTGATTTCTTCCCAATCTCTTTCTCTCTTTCTCTCTCTCCCCTCCCAATTCTTCCTCCGCAGCATCTCCATAATCTGCCCTTCCTTCTTCATCCAAACTGGCTTTATGCTGGTGCAAGCACTGATCGTGTCCCCTCTCGACATCAGCCTCCTCGCCGACCTCCCTGCCACCGGTTTCTCACCTCTCCAGTTCACACCAAGCCCTGTTGTTTGGATCATTTGTCTAAAACATCGTACTGCACATATCTCTCTCCACCCCCGTGAAATTATCACTGGCTGTCCATTTCCTTCTGCAGGAAGTTCTGATCTTTAGTTTAGGGCACTCAATCGTTTCTTTCTCCACAATTCATCCTCTGCCTCCCCCAGTACATCCCAACAACCACACTTTACTACTCTCAATTTAATCTGCTCACTGTGATTTATTCTCATTTCTTTCATCACCAGTTGCTTTCCCACACCCTCCCTTTTACCTGCCCCGCCTTTACCCCCAACTACCACATCAGTACTTCCCTGTCAACTGAGCGCTTGGATTTTCACAATCTCCCTCATTGTTCTTATGTAAGTATCATTATACCGTATTGCTTTCTCCCACCTGCAATTTTATTTTAGTGTTTAAGTCCACCACTTGACTATAAACTCTTTGAGAGCCAGGATCACGCCTACTAACTCTATCATACTTTTGCATGAGCGTAGTATAGTGCCCTGCACAGAGCAACTAGTCAATAAATACTACTGACTGGTTGACTGAGATTAAGAATAGGGGTATTCGTTTTTAAACATCTGAAGGTACTGTCATGTGCAGGTGGTTGCTTGGAAAGGAGTGGATCACGAAGTAAATAATCATTAATTCAATCAATCAATCATATTTATCCAATGCTTCATATGTTCAAAGCACTTTACTAAATGCCTGGGAGAGTACAATACAACAACAGACACATTCCCTGCCCACAACGAACTCACAGTCTAGACGGGGTGCCACCGTTAATATACATAAATAAATAAATAAATAACAGATATATACATCTGTGCTGTGGAGATAGGAAGGAGGAAGAATAATAATAATTGTGGTACATGTTAAGCACTTTCTATGTGTCAGGCACTGTACAACAGCTGGGGTGGAAACAAGCAAATCAGGTAGGACAGTATCTCTGTCCCTCATACAGCTCACCGTCTTAATCCCCATTTTACATATGAGGTAACTGAGGCTCAGAAAAGTGAAGCGACTTGCCTGTGTCACACCGCAGACAAGTGGCAGAGCCAGGATTAAAACCCAGGTGCTTCTGACTCCCAAGCCCGTGCTCTTTACCTTAGTCCATGTGGCTTCCACTCTGGCTACAATGGGATAACAAATGCCAAACAGTTATAGAAAGATGACAAGTACCACCACCAAAAAAGGGTAGGTGGTGGAGCTGGGATTAGAATCCAGGTCCCCTGACTCCCAGGCTTTCCACTAGACCACGCTGCTTTCCAATTTCAGGTCAGGATGGAAGATATAGAATGCAGGTCCAGGTAGTAAAGAGGGGCCAGGTACAAAGCCAGGAATGCAGAGAAGATGGAACCGGAAGGATGGGTGTGAAATGAGAAGCCAGGCGTGGGTTGCGGGTGCCGCTGTGGAAAAGCTACTGACTGCCCGAAGGAGAGAGTTAGGATTTAGGAGCTAGGAGGCGTGGACTGCAAACATCTAGTTGAAACCAGTTGAGACCAAGCTGCCGGGATCCCAAGAGAAGGACAAATGCTAATGAAGCAGAGACTAGACGAGGCTCGAAGCTCCCTGAGGATAAGGAACGTTTCTTCCAATTCCGTTCTACTGTATTGCCTCCAAGGCTTAGTACAGTGCTCTGCACTCAGAAAGTTCTCAATAAATACCATTGATTGATCAATTGCCTACTGGACTGCCTTTGAGGCTATGAATAACAGAATCTACCTACCTGTATCGGATTCCCTCAGTCATTTTTGGTTGGGTTGAAGAGGAGCCTACCTGCAGAGCACACTCAAAATAAGGAAGGGAACTTATATTCATTTTCGTAACATATATTGATATTAATGTCCGTCTTCTCCACTAGACTGTAAACTCGCTGAGGCCTGGTAAAGTTTCCACTAACTCTGTTCTATAGTACTCTCCCAAGCACCTAGTACAATGCTCTGCACACAGAAAGCGCTCAAGAAACACCATTAATGTTGAAGAAATATTCGGCAGTGTAGGTAATTCATTCATTTCTAGACTGTGAGCCCAGTATGGGCAGGGATTGTCTCTCTTTTGTGCTGAATTGCATTTTTCAAGTGCTTAGTACAGTGCTGTGAACACAGTGAGCGCTCAATAAATACAATTGAATGATAATATCGGTATGCCATTATGACACACACCAAAAAGGTGTTTGCAGAAATGAACAATTAATCATTGTTCATTGAGCACTTACTGTGGGCAGGGCATCCAAGTGCTTGGGAAAGTGAAATGGAACAGAGCTGTGATAGTATAGTAGAACAGAGTTGGTAGACCATATAAAAACATCTTAGTAAAATATATGTGTGTGTGTATGTATGCATGTATGTGAGAGAGAAAGGGGCGGGTGGGTGGGGTGTTAGCACCCCAGACCCTTTTTCATTGTCCAAAGCCATTGTCTTCCCATCCTGGATCTGTGAAAGCGAAAATGCAGACGTAAAAGCCAAAACGGAGGGAGGCTGATAGTTGAAAATAAAAATGAGGATTTTCAGATCCCTTACTGTAAATGTGCTCCTTCTCTGTGCCTCCTTGGGAAATCCCTAGATAATCCATGAAAATGAGAAACACCACCAAGGTTAGAGAATTTCTCCTGCTGAGATTCTCGGAGGTCCGGGAACTGCAGCTGGTCCACGCCTCACTATTCTTCCTGGTCTACCTGGCGGCCCTGACGGGGAATCTCCTCATCGTCGCCGTCACCACCCTCGGCTGGTGCCTCCACACTACCATGTACTTATTCCTCAGGAACCTGTCCGTTCTCGCCCTCTGCCTCATCTCCGATACCGTCTGCAAATCCATCCACAATTCCCTGATCAATAGCAGAGCCATCTCTCTATGGGATTGTGTGGCCCAGGTCATTTTTGTGATTTCATTTGCTTTCCCGAGGTTGTCCTACCTCACGACAATGTCGTACGACCGCTACAATGTCATCTACCGCCCCCTGCACTAGGGGGTCATCATGGACAGAGGGGCAGTGGGAAGATGGCGGCCGTCTTTTGATTCAGCGGGGGCCTGTTCGGGGAGATGTACACAGCCGGGACATTATCACTAAGGTTCTGTGACTCTAATTTGATCCAGCAGTTTTTCCGCAAAATCCCTTCCTTACTGAAGATCTGTTCTGAAACGCACGGTGTCATCGATGTCAGCGTGGCCACTGCCTTTAGCTGAGGATGCCGGCCGCTGAGGGCCGGGCCAAACACTTCTTCATTTGCCTGCTCCACCTCGTCGTCGTCACCATCTTCCTCTCGACTGGAGCCATTGCCTCAGGAAGCTGACCCTGGACCGGCTGGTGCCCGTGTTCTACACCACGGTGCCCTCCTCCCTTAACCCCCTCATCTACAACTTGAGGAATTGGTACATGAAGGCCGCCCTGTGGAGAGTCCTGCGGGAGCATACATTCCTCCAGAATAAAGATCCCCTCTTTCTGACCTGACATTTGCCGCCAGAATGTTTCCAAACACCCTGGTTTGGAACTGAACTGTACCAAGTGTTGTTGTTTCTCTTTGCCTGGTGATCAATCAATCAGTGGTATTTATTGAGCGTTTACTCTGTGCAGCGCATTGTTCTAAGCGTTTGGGAGAATCCAACACAACAGAATTGGCAAAGATGTTCCCCTCTCAAAGGGTGTTTACAATCTTCTCCACTCTTCGCTACCCATATCTCCCTTACCTTGACTTTCCAGATTCAAAATCCTTCCCTGACTAAATTGTTATTAATCCAAAATCATGACATTCCGCTTTCAGCTGATCCATCTCATGTCCACTACAGATCACTCTCCCCACCTTCACAGCCTTAATGAAGGCAAATCTCCTCCAAGAGGTCTTCGCTGAACAATCTTTCATTTCCTCTTCTCCCACGCCCTTCTGCATCACCTTGGCACTTTGATTTGCTCCTTTTATTCACCCCTCCCTCAGCCCCACCGGACGTATGTCCATATCCATACTTTATTTATTTATATTCATTTCTGTCTCCCCCACTAGTCCATAAGCTCACTGTGGACAGGGAACGTTTCTACAAACTCTGTTACATTGTACTGCCCAAAGCGCTAAGTGCAGCGTTCTGCACACGGTAAGCACTCAGTAAATACCACTGATTGATTGGATAATATGGTACCGGAATACTTTCCGTTCAATATTTTAACATTACGTGGCTAGCCACCTTCTCTCTAGAATCCAGCTGCTCTCCCAGAATTGATTCCCAATGCTTGGGAACATTGCAATGTAATAATTGGGGTGGTTGGAGTAGTCATTCATCCATTCAATCGTATTTATTGAGCGCTTACTGTGTGCAGAGCACTGTACTAATCTCTTGGGAAGTATTAGTCGGCAAAGTATAGAGACGGTCCCTACCCAACAACGGGCTCACAGTCTAGAAGGGGGAGACAGACAACAAAGCAAAACATGTAGACAGTTGTCAAAATCGTCAGAACAAATAGAATTACAGCAATATGCACATCATTTACAAAATGAATAGTATAGTAAATATGTACAAGTAAAATGAATAGAGTAATGAAACTGTACAAATATATACAAGTGCTGTGGAGAGGGAAAGGAGGTAGGGCGTGGGGGTGAGGAGGAGGAGA
Organism: Tachyglossus aculeatus; assembly: GCF_015852505.1. NCBI lineage: Eukaryota > Metazoa > Chordata > Mammalia > Monotremata > Tachyglossidae > Tachyglossus > Tachyglossus aculeatus. The sequence goes on along the minus strand of NW_024044853.1, from coordinate 936,613 downwards.
GGAAGAAGGGGGCTCAGTCTGGGAAGACCTCCTGGAGCAGGGAAGCTCTCAGTAGGGCTTTGAAGGGAGGAAGAGAGCTAGCTTGGCGGATGTGTGGAGGGAGGGCATTCCAGCCAAGGGGAAGGACGTGGGCTGGGGTCGATTCCGGGACAGGCAAGAACGAGGAAGTGATGAGGTTAGCGGCAGAGGAGCAGAGGGTGCGGGCTGGGCTATAGAAGGAGAGAAGGAGGGTTAGGTAGGAGGGGGCTAGGTGATGGAGAGCCTTGAACCCGAATGTGAAGAGTTTTTGCTTGATTTGTAGGTTGACAGGCAACCACTGGAGATTTTTGTGGAGGGGAGTGACATGCCCAGAGCGTTTCTGTACAAAGCTAATCCGGGCAGCATGTTGAAGTATAGACTGAAGCTGGGAGAGACAGGAGGATTGGAGATCAGAGAGGTGGCTGATGCCGTAATCCAGTCAGGATAGGATGAGAGATTGAACCAGCAGGTAGCGGTTTGGATGGAAAGGAAAGGGCGGATCTTAGCGATGTTCTGGAGGTGAGACCCGCAGGTTTTGGTAACGGATAGGATGTGTGGGGTGAACGAGAGAGTGGAGTGGAGGATGACACCAAGGTTGTGGGCTTGTGAGAAGGGAAGGATGATAGTGACACCTACAGTGACGGACAAGTCAGGGAGAATACAGGGTTTAGGAGGGAAGATAAGGAGTTCAGTCTTGGACATACTGAGTTTTAGATGGCGGGCAGTCATCCAGATGGAGATGGCCTGAAGGCAGGAGGCGATACGAGCCTGGAGGGAAGGAGAGAGAGCCGGGGCAGAGATGCAGATTTGGGTGTCATCAGCGTAGAAATGATAGTTGAAGCCGTGGGAACGAATGGGTTTACCAAGGGAGTGAATGTAGATAGAGAACAGAAGGAGACCAAGATCTGACCCTTGAGGAACGCCTACAGTAAGGGGATGGGATGGGGAAGAGGAGCTCGCAAAGGAGACTGACAGTGAACGGTCGGAGAGATAAGAAGAGAACCAGGAGAGGACAGTGTCTGTGAAGCCAAGATTGGATAGCGTGATGAGGAGAAGGGGGTGATCCACCGTGTCGATAGCAGCTGAGAGGTCGACGAGGATTAGGATAAAGTAGGGGCCATTGGATCTGGCAAGAAGGAGGTCACTGGGAACTTTGAGACGGCGGTTTCGGTGGCGTGTAGGGGACGGAAGCCAGATTGGAGGGGGTCAAGGAGAGCGTTGGCGTTGAGGAATTCGAGGCAAAGAGTGTAGACGACTCGTTCTAGGAGTTTGAAAGGAAGGGTAGGAGGGAGATAGGGCGACAACTAGAGAGGGCGGTGGGATCAAGGGAGGGTTTTTTACAATGGGGGAGACGTCGTCATGTTTGAAGGCAGAGGGGAAGCAACCAGTGGTGAGTGAGCGGTTGAAGATGGAAGTTAAGGAGGGGAGGAGGAAAGGGGCGAGAGCTTTCACAAGATGAGAGGGAATGGGGTCCGAAGCACAGGTGGATGGAGTAACATTTGAAAGGAGTGAGGAGATCTCATCTGAAGATACAGCAGAGAAGGATGGGAGAGTAGCAGAGGGGGCTGAGAGCGGGGGGATGGAGAAGGGGGAGGGGTGACTTTGGAGAGCTCAGAAATGATGGAGTTAGTTTTACAAATGAAGTAGGAGGCCGGATTGTTGGGGGTGAGGGATGGAGGAGGGAGAAGAATAGGGTGCTGAGAAGGGAGTTAAATATCAGAAAAGCTGACGGGGTTGATGGGCATGTGTGTCAATAAGGGAGGAAAAATAGTTTTACCTGGCAGGGTAGAGGGCAGAGTTAAGTCAGAAAAGGATAAACTTAAAGTGAACAGGTTTGGCCTGGTGTTTAGACTTTCGCCAGCAGCGTTCAGCAGCTCGAGCATAGGGGCTAAGGAGGTGAACTATGGCAATGATCTAAGGCTGTGGGTTAGTGGTCAGATAGAGGCTAAGGGAAAGGGGAGCGAGCGAGTTGAGATGATTAGAGATGGTAGAGTTGAGAGCAGTTATCTGGTCATCAAGAGTGGGTAGAGGGGATAAGGAGGTGAGCTGGGGTGTGATGCGTTGAGAAAGATGGATGGGTCGAGAGAGCGGAGGTCTCTGTGGGGTAGTAATGTATATTTACAGGGGGAAGAGCATAAGTGAGGAGGCAGGTGAGAAGGCTATGATCAGAGAGAGGGATTTCAGAGTTGGTGAGCGTGGAAATAGTGTAGCGGTAGGAGATGATGAGGTCGAGGGTGTGACCAAGTTCGTGAGTGGTCGAGGTGGGGTGGAGCAAGAGGTTGTCTGAGTCAAGGAGAGATAGAAGACAGGCGGCAGAGCTGTCACCAGGGACATACATGTGGATGTCAAAGTCTCCGAGTATCAGTGTGGGCATGACAAAGGAGAGAAGGAAGGTGAGAAATGGGTCAGAACAGTTAGAAAAGTTAGAGGTGGGGCTAGGGGGGTGGTAGATGACGGCTACAAGAATCTGGATGTGGTGGTAGAGGCGAATAATATGGGCTTCAAAGGAGGGGAAGGAACGGGAAGGGAGAGGAGGGATAGTGCGAAAGCGACATTGGGATGCAAGAAGGAAGCCAACACCTCCTCCATTTCCGGTGAGTCTGGGAGAAGAAGAGGCCTCCGCTGGAGAGAGCAGCATAAGAGATCATGTCATCCGGGGTGAGCCATGTTTCGGTTAGGGCGAGGAGGAGGAGGAGAGCATTGGAAAGGGACAGGTCAAGGATGACAGGGAGCCTACCTATAATGGAGAAGGGGTTCCAAAGGCCACACTTGGCAGCAGCTGTGGAGCGAGGGGAGGGAGAGGGAAGGGGGCGAGGGGTGGGGAGGGTTTGGATTGGAATGAGTTGACGGGAGTCTGGGCTGGGAGAGGGTGAAGAAGAGTGAAGATGAGAAAGGAGAACTGGGATGTGGTCGGGGCAGGGAGGAGGGGAAGGATGGGTTTGGAAGGGAGTGGTTGAGGGTTGGCGTTCTTACAGAGAGATTCCTGGGTGGGGATAAGGGGGAATGGTGGGGGCGGGGAAAGAGAGGGAAAGAGCTGGGTGGGAGAAGGGAAGGGGAAGGTGAGGACTGGGAAGGGCAGATGGGAGCAGGGGAATTGATAGTTCTTGGTGAGGTCAGTAAGGTAAATGACTGCACAGCGAGTAGTTAACAATTAACATGCAGTAGCAATAATGCAGTAGCAATAATAAAATAAGTAGATGATATCACAGAGAGCAGTTAATGATTAACATTCGACGGCAATAATAAAATAAGCAGATGACATCACAAAGAGCAGTTAACAATTAACTTGCGATAGCAATAATGAAATAAGCATATGATGACATCATAGATGGCAGTTAGCAATTAACATGCAGAAGCAACCATAAGATAGGCAGATGATGCCCACAGCAGAAGGATGAACTGTCCATGGGTCAGTCAAATCAAATCAAAAAGGCTAATGACAAGGAGAGTACAGGGGATCTTGGAAGAAATGTCTCTCAGGTGGTGGAGGATGAAGTCCAATGGATGGCAGTTCTAGAGTAGGGCGGAACTGCTAAGAAGGCTCATGGGAAAGGAGACCCCTAGGAAGAGGAGTAAACATCCACATAACATGAGTGGGCTGACTAGGGGCGAATGGGATTGTTGTGAAAGTAACTTGATAATAACAGGGGCCTTTTTCCCCCGTGAGGGGAGCGGGGATAATCGGTCATGTCCGGTCCGGGAAGGAGGGAGTGTGGGGGCTCCTCAAAGAAGGTCTCTTATGGGGTGGAGGATGGAAGTAGGGGGACACAAAGTCCCACGATCCCAGTTGGCTACTTGGAGGGAGTGGAGGTGGCTTCGAGATGTGAGTGTAGTCATGATGGGGGCGTGGGGGCCCAGCCCAGGGGCCTCGGTGTCCTCGGGCGGAGATGCAGAAGTCCGGGCGGGGGACGACTAGGATCTCGTCCGCGGGTCATGGGCGTCTGATACCAGGATGCTCGGGGACGGAGTGAGGAAGATCCCCGACACTCGCGGCGGCGCCCTTTGGAGAAGGATACCTTCGGGAGCAGCAGTATTTCCGCGGTATGGTGTTGGGCGGGCTTCCCAGGATCGAGATCCCGGGCTCCTATGGCGGCCTCCGGAGGAGAGGGTCCTTCCGGGAGCAGTAATGGCCCCGCGTTGCGAGGGCGGGCAGGCCTCTCAGGATCGGACACTGGGCTGAAGGCAGACAAAAATTACCTTCCAATTCCATTGTGAGGCCTTGGGTGTGTCTTAAGTCTTGAAAGATAGGACCCATGTGGAGAACAGGTGAAACCTGAGTATGTGGATTTCACCCATCTCCACGCACCCGATTTATTCACCGTCCCTTCTGGGTTGCCTGGACCCTTAGGTCTTTACCCCCAAGTACTTGGATAGTTACCCTACCACAGCCCCCTAGAGATTGTGTCCAAATCCTTGAAGTCTGTTGCTTCCCGTCTGTAATTCACTTGAATGTCTGCCTCCCCCATAAGATTGCAAGCCCCTTGAGCTAGCCTAGTGTTTTCTCCAGGGGCTTAGAACAGTGCTCTGGTAGTATTCACCGAATGGAGAAAAAGAAGAACCTAGCAGAAAAACCCCGGGCCTGGGAGTCAGAGGACCTGGGTTCTATTCCCCTCTCCACCACATGTCTGCTCTGTCATCTTGGTCAAGTCATATCTTTGAGGTTCAGTTTCCTTATCTGTAAAATGGGGATGAAGACTGTGACCCCATGTGAGACGGAGGCTGTTGTCCAACCTGATTAGCTTGCATCTATCCCCAGTGCTTATACAGTGCTTGGTACCTAGTAAGTGCTTAACAAATGCCGCAATTATTGCTATTGCTATTGCTATTATTATTATTATTATTATTATTATTATTATTATTATCTCCAGTGAATAAGAGGACAAAAACAGAGAGAGAAAAGAGTTGGTTAAGGGTGGATCATAGAGATCATAAGGAGGGAATCACAAAGAGACCCTTGATTACCAAAATGATTCCAGATGACAGAAAAGTAGCCTCTGAAAAGACATAATTTATGAGGAGATGGTACAGGTAAAAAGAAATTATACCAGCCTCTTCCACTTAAAGCCCTCAATCATCAATCATCAATGGTGTTTATTGAGCCCTTACTGTGTGCAGAGAACTGTACCGAGCCCTTGAAAGAGTACAGTATGCCAGAGAAGCAGTATGGCATAGTGGATAGAGCATGGGCCTGGGGTCATGGGTTCTAATCCCAGCTCTGCCACCTGTCTGCTGTGTAACCTTGGGCAAGTCTCTTCACTTCTCTATGCCTCAGTTACCTTCTCTGTAAAATGGGGATCGAGACTGTGAGTCCCACGTGGGATGGGAATTGCATCCAACTCAATTTGCTTGTATCCATTTGCTTGTATCCACCCCAGCAATTAATACAGGACTTGGCATATAGTAACTGCTTAACAAATACCATTAGTATTATTATTATTATCATTCTTATTATTATTTTCATTGCAGTATAACAGAGTTGGTAGACATCTTCCATACCCACAAGAAGTGAAAATTCTAGAGAGGGAGACAGGTTTAATCTAAATAAATGATTTACGATATACAATTTATAATTTATAAACATGAAGTGCTGCAGGGATGACAGTAGCTTGATTATCCTCATGGCGAAACCCAATGATTCATTCATTCATTCAATCAATCACATTTGACAACACAGTAGATTTTGGGGGCTTTCAGTCACTAGGTCCCTTAGAAAAACAGAGGAATCCTGATTTCTCCAAGGGGAAAAGAGAGGCCACGTGGGAAGGATTATAAATTGCCACTTGAGAGGAGCGCAGAATGTGAAACACATCATCTTTCGGAAACTCCTCAGCAAGAGAGTGATGCCTCTTCCCAGGTGCAACCGGCAAGCAATCAGTGGAATTATCAAGCGTTTACTGTGTGCAGGGCACTGGACTATGCGCCCAGAGCCAGGTGTTGTCTTCTTCGAGGTGCAACCAGCAATCAATCAGTGGGATTTGTTGAACGCTTACTGTGTGCTTGGCACTGGACTAAGTGCTCTGGAGAGTACAGTATAACAGAGTTGAACATATGGCCAGATATGTTCCCTGGCCACAATGAGTATACAGTCCAGAAGGGGAGACAGACGTTAATTAATCCATCAGCGGTATTTAATGAATGCTTCCTGTATACAGAGCTCTGTACTAAGCGCTCAGGAGACTGCAATATGACAGAGTTGGGAGACAGGTTCTCTGACCACAACAGGCTTGACGTCTAGAGACAGATGGGCTTAATAGCAAAAAGGAGAAGTTTGTAAGTCTGGGAGAAATGTGACGAGAAATCGCCTGTTTCCATCCCTTGATAAGTGGCAACATGCATCAGGAAATCCATTTCAGTGACCTTCAACTGTTTTATTGTTCATGTGAGTTCCTGCCTGATCCTTGTCTTCCTCTAGCTTGATAAGTTCTTACTATATTACAAGCACAGGGCTAGGCTCTGGGCTACATACAAGATTGAGCAGAGTCCATGTCCCACATGGGGCTCACAGTCTAAATTGGAGGTAGAACAGATATTTTTATAGGTACTTGTTAAGCACCTAGTATGTGCCTTGAAATAATAACAGTAATAATAATTGTGATATTGGTTATGTGTCTACTATGTGCCAGGCACTGTACAAAACGCTGAAAATGTTCTAAGCGAAGGAGGTGATACAATACTGGACATAGTCCATGTCCCACATGGAGATCACACTCTAGGTAGAATGGAGAACCGGAATTTGTTTTTATTGATACTTGTTAAGCACCTAGTATATGCCTAGTACTGTTCTAAGCGCTGGGGGAGATACAAGATAATGATGATACTAAGGGTATTTGTTAAGCGCTTACTATATGCCTAGCACTGTTCTAAGCACTGGGGTAGATGCAGGGTAATCAGGTTGTCCCACATGGGGATCACAGTATTAAACGTCATTTTACAGATGAGGTAACTAAAGCACAGAGGAGTTAAGTGGCTTGCCCAAAGTCACACAGCAGACAAGTGGCCAAGGTGGGATTAGAACCCACTTCTTCTGACTTCTACTAAGCTATGCTGCTTCTTGAATAATCAGATTGAATATAAACCCTCTCCCACATGGGGCTCACAGTTTACATAGCAGGGATAAATGAAGGAACTGAGGCCGGAGAGGTTATGTGACTGGCTCAAGGTCTCACAGCAGGTAACATTGCAAGCTAGTGGCAGAGCTGTAATTAAAATTATGTCTCTTGGTCTAGGTATCTCCTTGAATTTTGCTTGGTCTCTGTGCTTCTGGCTCCCTATCTCTGTTTTTCTGTGTCTGCCTGTTTTTAAGTCAGCCTGCCGCTTCGTGTTTATCTTTGTGTTTATTTGGGAGAGGAGAGTGGTGGTCTGTCAGATAAGACGAAAGAGGGTGTCCAGGGCAGATAGGCTGGTGTCAATAAATAAATAAGAGGCTTTGTAGTATCTCAGTCCTCACAAGCAATTGAGACTAGGGAACGTTCCCGGGAGAATAAACTGGTTTGAGTGCTTGTCTTCATTCCAGGCCAGAGAAAGAAGTTCCTTCTCTGGAAATGGAATCTGAGAAGGAAGTTCCTTCTCTGAAAGTGGAATCTGAGGGGTTGATGCAACCTAACAATTTCACTTTTCCTGTGTTTTCCTCAGAGTGATTTTCAATTGTTTCCTTGGTATCCTCAGGCAGTCCTCAGACCACATAACCAATCACACAGTTGTGAAGGAATTCCTTCTGCTGGGTTTCTCGGAGGTCCGAGAGCTGCAGCTGGTCCACGCCACTCTGTTCTTCCTGGTCTACCTGGCGGCCCTGACGGGGAATCTCCTCATCGTCGCTGTCACCGGCCTCGACCGGGGCCTCCACGCCCCTATGTGTTCTTCCTCAAGAACCTGTCCGTCCTCGACCTCTGCTACATCTCCGTCACCGTCTCCAATCCATCCTCAACTCTCTGATCAACAAGAGATCCATCTGTTTCAGAAGCTGTGTGGCCAAAGTCTTCCTGGTGGTTCTGTTTGCTCTTTCAGAGCTGTTCGTCCTCACGGCGATGATTCACAACGGCTACGCCGCCATCTGCCGCCCCCTGCGCTATGACGTGGTCATGAACAAGAGGCCTGTGGAAAGATGGCCGCCGTCTCCTGGCTCGGCGGGGGGCTCTTCGGGGGGATGCACCCGGCCGGGTCATTCGCATTAAGCTTGTGTGAGTCCATAGTGATCCATCAGTTCTTCTGCGACGTCCCCTCCTTGCTGAAGATCTCTTTGGAAACACACGCTGTCATTGACATCAGCGTGACTGTGGGTATCGGCTTTAGTTTCATCTCCTTCGTCTCCATCGTCGTAACTCTACGTCCGCATCTTCTCGGCCGTGCCGAGGTTCCCGTCCACCAAGGGGCAGGCAAAAGCCTTCTCCACATTCCTGCCCCACCTCGCCATCTTCACCCTTTTTCTCTCGACCGGAACCTTCGCCAACTCAAACCCATGTCGGACTACCTCTCAACGCCCCCAACCTGAACCCCCTCATCTACAGCCTGAGGAACCGGGACATTAAGGACGCCTTGAAGAAAGTTTGTGCCTGAAACCCATTTTTCATGTCCTATCTCCTCTCTGCTTCATCTCCGAAATATGCTGTGTACCCCTTAAGCACTTTGTTACTCACCCCAGCCTCACGATACTCATATAAGTATTGTCATGCTCTATTATTTCCCCTAACCTTGATCTACTTTAATGTCTGTTTCCCCCTGTAGACTCTAAGCTTCTTGAGGGCCAGTATCATGTCTACCCACTCCTTTGCGTTGTACTTTCTCAAGTGCTTAGTACAGTGCTCTGAAAACAGTAAGTGCTAAATAAAAACCCATTCATTGATTGATTGATTACCATCCAATCCGCAACAGTGCATGGGGACAGAAAGTCACCAAGCTCGGACGGGAGGTTGGGAGAGACAAAGAAAGTGGATAAGGGCGATGGGCAGAGAAAAATTGGGCAGATACTGGAAACCAAGGTTGGAGTGGTCAGAGGATGGTGAGAGCTATGTGGGGCTGGTGGTGGTCCCTACCAGGAAAGGCCAGCCAGGACCAAGGGCGTAGGGTTGTAGAGAGGGGGATTACCCAGAAATCATTGCTACAGGAAATGGGCCACAATCAGAGGCCATTAGAATACCAGGTAGAACAGATTCTGCGTCATAATCAATCAATCAATCAATCGTATTTATTGAGCGCTTACTGTTTGTAGAGCACTATACTAAGCGTTTGGGAAGTACAAGTTGGCAACATATAGACACAGTCCCTACCCAACAGTGGGCTCACGGTCTAAAAGGGGGAGACAGAGAACAAAACCAAACATACTAACAAAATAAAATTAATAGAATAGATATGTACAAGTAAAATAAATAAATAAATAAATAGAGTAATAAATATGTACAAACATATATACATATATACAGGTGCTGTGGGGAAGGGAAGGAGGTAAGATGGGGAATGGAGAGGGGGACGAGAGGGAGAGGAAGGAAGGGGCTCAGTTTGGGAAGGCCTCCTGGAGGAGGTGAGCTCTCAGTAGGGCCTTGAAGGGAGGAAGAGAGTTAGCTTGGAGGATGGGCAGAAGGAGGGCATTCCTGGCCCGGGGGATGATGTGGGCCGGGGGTCGATGGCGGGACAGGCGAGAACGAGGTACGGTGAGGAGATTAGCGGCAGAGGGGCGGAGGGTGCGGGGTGGGCTGTAGAAGGAGAGAAAGGAGGTGAGGTAGGATGGGGCGAGGTGATGGAGAACCTTGAATCCCAGGGTGAGAAGTTTCTGCCTGATGCGCAGATCGATTGGTATCCACTGGAGATTTTTGAGGAGAGGAGTAACATGCCCAGAGCGTTTCTGGACAAAGACGATCCGGGCAGCAGCACGAAGTATGGATTGAAGTGGGGAGAGACACGAGGATGGAGATCAGAGAGAAGGCTGATGCAGTATTCCAGACGGGATAGGATGAGAGCTTGAACGAGCAGTGTAGCGGTATGGATGGAGAGGAAAGGGCGGATCTTGGCAATGTTGCGGAGCTGAGACCGGCAGGCTTTGGTGACGGCTTGGATGTGAGGGGTGAATGAGAGAGCGGAGTCGAGGATGACACCAAGGTTGCGGGCTTGTGGGACGGGAAGGATGGTAGTGTCATCAACAGAGATGGGAATGTCAGAGAGCGGGCAGGGTTTGGGAGGGAAGACAGGGAGTTCAGTCTTGGACATGTTGAGTTTTAGGTGGCGGGCAGACATCCAGATGGAGATGTCCTGAAGGCAGGAGGAGATGCGAGCCTGGAGAGAGGGGGAGAGAGCAGGGGCAGACATGTAAATCTGGGTGTCATCAGCGTAGAGATGATAGTTGAAGCCGTGGGAGCGATTGAGGTCACCAAGGGAGTGAGTGTAGATCGAGAACAGAAGGGGACCAAGCACTGAACCTTGGGGAACCCCCACAGCAAGGGGATGGGAGGGGGAGGAGGAGCCTTCAAAAGAGACTGAGAATGAACGACCGGAGAGATAAGAGGGAACCAGGAGAGGACGGAGTCTGTGAAACCAAGGTCGGATAGCGTGTTGAGGAGAAGGGGGTGGTCCACAGTTTCCAAGGCAGCTGAGAGGTCTAGGAGGATTAGGATGGAGTATGAGCCGTTGGATCTGGCAAGCAGGAGGTCATTGGCGACCTTTGAGAGGGCAGTTTCCGTGGAATGTAGGGGACGGTAGCCAGACTGGAGGGGGTCGAGGAGAGAGTTGGTGTTGAAGAATCCTAGGCAGCGCGTGTAGACAACTCGTTCAAGGAGTTTGGAAAGGAATTGTTGGAGGGATATGGGGCGATAAATAGAAGGTGAGGTGGGGTCAAGAGAGGTTGTTTTAGGATGGGAGAGACATGGTCATGTTTGAAGGCAGAGGGAAAGGAACAAGTGGAGAGTGAGCAGTTGAAGATCGAAGGTAAGGAGGGGAGAAGGGATGGAGCGAGAGATTTCATGAGATGAGAGGGAATGGGGTCAGAAGCACAGGTGGCCGGAGTAGCACTTGAGAGGAGGGAGGAGAGCTCCTCTGAGGGTACTTCTGTGAAGGATGGGAGAGGAGCAGAGAGTGTTGAGAGCCGGGGGTTGGAGAAGTGGGGGGAGTGACTTTGGGGAGGTCGGACCTGATGGCTTTAATATTGTTAATGAAGTAGGAGGCCAGATCGTTTGGGGTGAGGGAAGGAGGAGGGGTAGGAACCGTGGGTCTGAGAAGGGAGTTGAATGTTCGGAAGAGCTGGCGGGGGTGATGGGCATGGGTGTAAATGAGGGAGGAAAAATTGTTTTGTCTGGCAGAGGAGAGGGCTGAGGTAAGGCAGGAAAGAATAAACCTGAAGTGAACGCGGTTGGCATGGTGTTTAGACTTTCGCCAGCAGCGTTCGGCAGCTCAAGCATAGGAGCGAAGGAGGCGGACAGTGGCAGTGATCCAGGGCTGTGGGTTAGTGGTACGAGAGCGGCGAAGGGAAAGGGGAGCGAGTGAGTCTAGCTGAGTAGAAAGGGTAGAGTTGAGAGCAGTAATCTGATCATCAAGACTGGGTAGAGAGGAGAGGGAGGTGAGGTGGGGTGTGAGGCGCTCAGAAAGATGGATGCAGTCAAGAGAGCGGAGATCCATGTGATGGAGTAATATGTATTTACAGGGGAAAGGAGTGTGAGTGAGGAGGCAGGTGAGAAGATTATGATCAGAGAGAGGGATTTCAGAGTTGGTGAGGGTGGACACAGTGCAGCGATAGGAGATGATGAGGACGAGGGTATGACCAAGTTGGTGAGTGGGTGAGGTGGGGTGGAGGAAGAGGTTGGCAGCGTCGAGGAGAGATAGAAGGCGGGCTGCAGAGGAGTCATCAGGGATAGCCATGTGGATGTTGAAGTCTCCGACGGTCAGAGTGGGCATGGGGAAGGACGGAAGGAAGGTGAGGAAGGGGTCAAAGTCGTTAAAGAAGTTGGAGGTGGGGCCGGGAGGGCGGTAGATGACGGCTATAAGAATCTGGAGGGGGTGGTAGAGGCGAATAATGTGGGCTTCAAAGGAAGGGAAAGAAAGGGAAGGGGGAGGAGGGGTAGTGCGAAAGCGACACTGGGGGCCGAGAAGGAAACCGACACCTCCTCGTTTTCCGGTGAGTCTGGGGGAGTGGGAGCAGAAGAGACCGTGTCGTCCGGAGACAGCCATGTTTCAGTTAGGGCGAGTAGGAGTAGAGAGCTGGAAAGGAATAGGTCCAGGATGAAAGGGATCTTACTTAAAACGGAGCGGGGGTTCCAGAGGCCATACTTGACAGCATCTGTCGAGGGAGGGGAGGGAGGGGGAAGGGTGTTAGGGGTGGGGAGGGTTTGAATTGGGATGAGTTGGCGGGGGCCTGGGCGGGGAGAGTGAGAAGAGGGTGTAGGCAGGATCTAGAGGGAAATAATATGACCTTAATTTTTTCAGTAGTACGTGTTAAGTGCTTAGAGTGTTTCAAGCACAGTACTAAGTGATGGGATAAGAGATGATGCATGGTTCTGTGGGTAGAGCACAGTCCTTGGAATCGAAATGAGCTGATCTGCCACTTGTCTGCTATGTGGCGCTGGGTAGGTCGCTTCATTTCTCTGTGCCGTAGTTGCCTCATCTGTAAAATGGGGACTAAGACTGTGAGCCCCATATGGGAAAGGAACGTGTCCATCCTGATTAACTTGTGCCTACCCCAGAGCTTAGTACAATGCCTGACACATAGTAAATGTTAAACAGATACCATTAAAAAGGATAATAATGACAGATAAATATCAAGACACTTAGCAGACAGATGGTAGAGCTGGGATTAATAATAATAATGTTAGTCATTCATTCATTCATTCAATCATATTTATTAAGCGCTTACTCTGTGTAGAGTACTGTACTAAGCGCTTGGAAAGTACAATTCAGCACTAGAGAGAATTCCTGCCCACATAGTGTTTACAGTCAAGAAGGGGGAGGCACGCATCAAAACATGTAAACAGTCATTAATATAAATAAATAGAATTACAGATATGTGCACGTACTTACAAGTGCTGTGGGGTTAGGAAGGGATAGAGCAGAGGGAGCGAGTCTGGGTAATGGGAAGGGGAGGGGGAGCTGAGGAAAAGGTCGTGTTAGTCTGGGATAATATGATAATGATAATATTTGTAGTACTTGTTAAGTGCTTACTATGGGCCAGGCACTTTACTAAGCGCTAGGATGGTTACAAGCAAATCCTTCCTAAATCACCTCTCCCCTGTTTTCCTACTAAAACGCAGCCAATGCATTCTACTCCTCTAATGTCCGATTACTCACTGTATCTTAATCTCCACCATCTCCCCTTCGACCCCTCGCCTACATCGTGCCTCTGGCCAGGAACGCCCTCTCTCCTCGTGTCCAACGGACAATTACTCTCCCCACCTTCATATTGAAGGTGCATTCCCTCCAAGAGGCATTCCCTGTTTAAACCCTTTTCATCGACTCCCTTCTCCATCACCCTTGCAGTTGGATTTGCACCTTTTATTTACTCCACCCTCTGCCCCACACCTCGTTTCATTTATTTATGTGTATTAATGTCTGTCTCCCCCTCTAGACTGTAAGCTCACTGTGGACAGGGAACATGTCTGCCAACTCTGTTATACTGTAGTCTCCCAAATGCTAAGTACATTGCCCTGCACATAGTAAGTGCTTAGCAAATATGATTGATTGATTGATGGCTACTACTCCCAAATTGGCCACAACGTATTGCATCCTAAAATGGGTCCTGTACCATATCTCCTTAAAGTGGCTTCTGCTTCTGCTTGCCACTAGAGTCTGAAATATTGTTCTGGGAGTTCATACAGTTCCCATCCCCTGCCCTACTGCTGTTCCTTAGAACAAGACCCAGGGACAATGCGGCCCACTTAGATTTCATTTATCCAACCATTCGCTGCTTCCCTCCTCTACACTCCCCTTATTTTTTTAATGGTATTTGTTAAGTGCTTAATTTGTGCAAAGCACTATATTAAGCACTGGGGTAGGTAGATACAAAATAATCAGATCCCACATAGGGCTCTCAGTAAAAGGGAAAACAAGTATTGAATCCTGATTTTTCAGAGGAGGGAACTGAGGCACAGGGAATTGAAGTGACGTGCCCAAGGTCACACAACAGATTAGTGGTAGAGGTGGAATTAGAACCCAGGTCCTCTGACTCCCAGGCCCAGGCTTTGAAGCAGAGGAGAATGATCAACTGTTGGCTACGAATGAGGAGGGAATTCCAGGCCAGAGGTTATAGACAAAGGGTTAGTTGAGCGATGGATGAGATAGAGGTTCAGCGAATTGGTTGGCATTAGAGGAGCAAATTGTCTGGGCTGGGTTAAAGTACGAGTTGAGCGATCAGGTAGAAGGGAAAGAGCAATGTGAGTTGGTGTTTGATATCGAGAGGATTGTGTAACCACTGGAAGCTTTTGAGGACAGGGGTGATGGGTGTATATAACAAAGCAAGCAGGGAAATATGTGTAGCCTGGTCGTAGCTGATAATAAAGAATAAAATGGGCATCAAGTTTGGGGAAAGGATTTGTTCTGAATCAAGACAGAAATAACAACACGCGGTTTCTTCCACGATGTTATCCCATTGTGCAATCAATGGTATTTATTGAGTGTATACTACGTGCAGAGCAGTGCAGAGCAGTGTATTAAGTGTTCAGAAGAGAACGATACAACAAAATTGATAATAATAATTGTGGTATTTGTTTAGAGCTTTCTGTATGACAGGAGGTATACTAAGTAAAGTAGATACGAACAAATACATTTGGACACTGTCCCTGTCTGACATGGGGCTCACAGGCCTAGTCCCCATTTTACAGATGAGGTAACTGAGACACAGAGAAATGAAGTGTCTTATCCAAGGCCATATAGCAGAATTAGCAGAAACGTTCACCTAACATAATGAGCTTTAAGCCTTGAACCTTCTCTCTGAGTGTTCGCATCCTTTATTCACCCCTCCCTCAGCCCCACAACATTTATGTTCAGATCTGTAAACCATTCGTTACTATAAATGTCTGTCCCCGCTCCAAAACGGTAACTCACTGTAGGCAGAGACTGTGTCTACCAATTCTGTTACACTATTCATAGCATACTCTCCCAAGGGCTTAACATAGAGTTTTGCAGGCAATAAGCGCTCGATAAATACGGTGGATTGATTGATTGTCTGAAATCAGATCCTACTACATGATGCCTAAAGATATCCCGTCGGACATGGCAGACATCTCCACGGTGAAGGAAGTCCTCCTCATGGGATTCTCGGAGGTCTGGGAGCTGCAGCCTGTCCACGCAGCGCTGTTCCTCCTGGTCTACCTGGAGGCCCTGATCGGCAAACTCCTCATCGTTGCCGTCTCTGCCCTCGACCGGCGCCTCCACACCTCCATGTACTTCTTCCTCAGGAACTGTCCCTTAGTGATCTGTGTCTCATCTCCATCACCGTCCCCAAATCTATCCTCAGCTCCCTGATCGACCATAGAGAAATCTCCCTCCTGGGCTGTGCTTCCCAGCTCTTCGTAGTGGTTTCCTTTGCTATTTCAAAGCTGTCCTTCCTCACGACGATGTTCTGAGACTGCTTTGCGGCCATCTGCCACCTCCTGCGTTACGATCTCATCATGGACCGATGGGCCCGTGGGAAGCTGGCAGCCTCCTCCTGGCTTAGCAGGAGGCTCTTCGAGGCAATGTACTCGGTTGGAATGTTCACCTTATGCTTCTACGAGTCCAATGTGACCCAGCGGTTATTCTGTGACGTCTCCTCCATACTGAAGATCTCCTGTTCAAAACTGCACATTGTCGTGGACATCAGCGTGACTGTGGGTATTGGTTTAGTTTCGTCTCCTTCGTCACCATCGTCGTCTCCTACGTCCTCATCTACTCGGCCTTGCTGAGGCTCCCGTCCACCAAGAGTCGGGACAAAGCCCCACCTGCTTGCCCCACCTCGCTGTCGTCACTGTTTGGCTCTCGACCGGATCCTTGACTTACCTCAAGCCCGTGTAAGACTCCCCTTCGACGCTGGATCTGCAGGTGTCCATATTCTACTCTGTTGTGGCTCCCACTCTGAACCCCCTCATCTACAGCCTGAGGAACCACGACAAGAAGGCCGCAATGGGGAGGTTGCTGAGTGTAACAGGATTGTCCTGAGGAAATGGGACATATGAATGCCTCCATGTGGAGGGGACTGGGTGTGAGAAGATGTCTATGAGAATCAGGGACATACAGGCCGCCCTGGGGAGGGAGCTGGCTTTGAGGGATAGTCCTGAGGAACAGGCACACAAACAGGCACACATGAAGGCTGCCATGGGGAGGGGCTGAGCATGATCAATCAATCAATCAATCAATCAATCGTATTTATTGAGCGCTTACTATGTGCATAGCACTGTACTAAGCGCTTGGGAAGTACAAATTGGCATCACATAGAGACAGTCCCTACCCAACAGTGGGCTCACAGTCTAAAAGGGGGAGACAGAGAACAGAACCAAACATACCAACAAAATAAAATAAGTAGGATAGAAATGTACAAGTAAAATAAATAAATAGAGTAATAAATATGTACAACCATATATACATATATACAGGTGCTGTGGGGAAGGGAAGGAGGTAAGACGGGGGGATGGAGAGGGGGACGAGGGGGAGAGGAAAGAAGGGGCTCAGTCTGGGAAGGCCTCCATGAGAGGTTGGTCCTGAGGAAGAGGCTTGTGAAGGCCGCATTGCAGAATGTGCTTTGTATGAGGGGATGGATCTGAGTGAAACTCTGAATTAAGACCCATTTACCAGGAGTCAAATAGACCTTTCCACATCAATTTCCCCCCTCCTACCTCACCATCATGTTGTCCTACTATAACTCGGCCTGCACACTTCACTCTTCTAATGCCAGACTACTCATTGTATCTCCATCTCGTCTAATTCACTGTCGACCCCTCGCCTATGTCTCTGGTCTGGAAGCCCTCTCTCTTCATGTCCAACAGAAAGTGACTCATCCCACTTTCAAAGCCATATTGAAGGAACATCTCCTCCCAAAGGCCTTCTCCGACTAGGTCCTCTTCTCTCACTTTCTTCTGCGTCACCTGTGCACTTGGATTTGCACCCGTTATTCACTACACCTTATGCCCCTCAGGACTTATGTCCATAGCTGATGTTTAGTTATTTATTTATATTAATGTCTGTCTCGCCCTCTAGACTGTACCTCATTGTGGGAGGGGAATATGTCTACCAACTCTCATATACTGTACTCTCATGTGCTTAGTACAGTCCTCTCCACTTAGTAAGCTCTCAATCGATACAATTAATTGATTGATTGATTACTGTCTGTCATACCGCCGAGTTGTCTTCGACCCACAGCGATGCCATGGACACATCAATCCTAGAATGCCCCACTTCCAACTGCAATCGTTTTGATGATGTATCGACAGAGTATACTTGGTAAAAATACGGAAGAGGTTTACCATTGTCTCCTTCTGTGCAGTAAACTTTAGTCTCCACCCTCGACTCTCCTTCGTGCCGCTGCTGCCCAGCACAGGTGAGCTTTGACTTGAGTTCCGATCTGTAGCAGATTGCCCGCCACTCGCTAGCCAGTACCCAAACTAGGAACAGAAATGCCTCTGCTTGACTCTCCCTCCTGTATTTGAGACTCGTAGAGAGCTGGAAACTCTCCAGGTGCGATCCTGAGAGGGAATGATTGATTACTATTACTCCAAAATGGCGGCCCCTTGTTGCATCTTAAGATAGATCTTGTACGAGACCTAAGATGGCGTCATGGGTTCAAATCCCGGCTCCACCAACTGTCAGCTGTGTGACTTTGCACAAGTCACTTAACTTCTCTGTGCCTCAGTTACCTCATCTGTAACTGTAACTCGCCACCACAGGGGAACGTAGATGCTGGGAAGTCATACAGTGTCGATTCTATGCTCCTCCCCAGCTGTTTCTGCTTCCCAAACTCTTTTCCGCTTACTTAGGTAAAACACCACTAACCCACAGCCTTGGATCACTGCCACTGTCTGCCTCCTTCACTCTTATGCTCTAGCTGCTGAATGTTGCTGAGGAAAGTCTAAACACCAAGCCACCATTGCTCACTTCAAGTTTATGCTTTATGCCTTAACTCTCCTCTGCCAAGTAAAACCATTTCTCCTCCCTTACTGACACCCAATCCCATCATCCCCGTCAGCTCTTCCGTACATTTAACTCCCTTCTCAGGCTTCCTGTTCCTACCCCTCCTCCATCCCTCAGCCCCAACGTTCTGGCCTCCTTTATCATTAGTAAAATCAACTCCATCAAGTCTGAGCTCCAAAAAGTCACTACTCCCCCTTCTCTAGCCCCCTCGCTCTCAACCCTCTCCGCTACTCTCCCATCTTCCCCAGCAGTATATTCAGATGAGATCTACTCCCTCCTGTCAAGTGCTACTCCACCCACGTGTGCTTCAGACCCGATTCTCTCTCATCTTATGAAATCTCTCGCCCCTTCCTTCCTCCCCTCCTTAACTTCCATTTTTAACCCCTCACTCTCCACTGGTTCCTTCCCCTTGGCTTCAAACATGACCACGTCTCCCCCATCCTAAAAAAAATCTCTTGACCACACCTTCCCTTCTAGTGATCGCCCTATCTTCCTCCTACCCGTTTTTTTCCAAACTCCTAGAACAAGTCGTCTTCACCCCTGCCTTGAATTCCACAACACCAACTCTCTCCTTGATCCCCTCCAGTCCGGCTTCCGTCCCCTAAACTCCACCGAAACTGCCCTCTCAAAGGTCGCCAGTGAGCTCCTTCTTGCCAAACCCAATGGCTCCTACTCTATCCTAATCCTCCTCAACCTCTCAGCTGACTGCGATACTGTGGACCACCCCCTTCTCCTCAACACGCTATCCAACTTGGCTTCACAGACTCCGTCCTCTCCTGGTTTTTCTCTTATCTCTCCAGGCGTTCATTCTCAGTCCCATTTGCGGGCTCCTCCTTCCCTTCCCATCCCCTTACTGTAGGGGTTTCTCAAGGGTCAGTTCTTGGTCTCCTTCTATTCTCTATCTACACTCACTCCCTTGATGAACTCACTCGCTCCCATTGTTTCAACTGTCATCTTTATGCTGATGACACCCTAATCTACATCTCTGCCCCTGCGCTCTCTCCCTCCCTCCAGGATCTTATCTCCTCCTGCCTTCAGGACATCTCCATCTGGATGCCTGCCCGCCATCTAAAATTCAATATGTCCAAGACTGAACTCCTTATCTTCCTTCCTAAACCCTGCACTCTCCTGACTTTCCTGTCACTGTAGACGGCACTACCATTCTTCCCATCTCGTGGTTCAGTGGAAAGAGCAGGGGCTTTGGAGTCAAAGGTCATGGGTTCAAATCCCGGCTCCGCCAACTGTCAGCTGTGTGACTTTGCGCAAGTCACTTAACTTCTCTGTGCCTCAGTTACCTCATCTGTAAAATGGGGATTAAAACTGTGAGCCCCTCATGGGACAACCTGATCACCTTGTAACCACCCCAACACTTAGAACAGTGCTTTGCACACAGTTAGCGCTTAATAAATACCATCATTAAACCAGCGCTTAGAACAGTGCTCTGCACATAGTAAGCGCTTAACAAATTCCATTATTATTATAAGACCTCAACCCTGCTGTCATCCTCGACTCCGCTCTCTCGTTCACCCCACATATCCAATCTGCCACCCAAACTTGCTGTCTCACCTCCACAACATTGCCAAGATCCTACCATTCCTCTCCATTCAAATCGCTACCTTGCTGGTTCAATCTCTCATCCTATCCCGAGTGGACTACTGCATCAGACTCCTCTCTGATCTCCAATCCTCTTGCCGCTCCCCACTTCAGTCTATACTAAATCTCCAGTGACTGCCTGTCAACCTAAGAATCAAGCAAAAACTCCTCACTCTCGGCTTCAAGGCTCTCCATCACCTCGCCCCCTCCTACCTCACCTCCATTCTCTCCTTCTACAGCCCAACCCGCACCATCCTCTCCTCCGCCGCTAACATCCTCACTGTGCCTCGTTCTCTCCTGTCACGCCGTCGAACTCCGGCCCATGTCATTCCCCTGGCCTGGAGTGCCTTCCCTCCAAACTTCCGCCTATCTAGCTCCCTTCTTCCCTTCAAAGCCCTATTGAGAGCTCACCTCCCCCAGGAGGCCTTCCCAGACTGAGCCCCCTTTTTCCTCTCCTCCTCCACATTCCCCCCGTCCTACCTCCTTCCCCTGCCCACAGCACCTGTATATATATTTGTACATATTTATTACTCTATTTATTTTACATGTACATATTTACTATTCTATTTCTTTTGTTAATGATGTGCATATAGCTTTAATTCTAATTATTCTGACGATTTTGACACTTGTCTACATGTTTTGTTGTCTGTCTCCCCCTTTTAGACTGTGAGCCCGTTGTTGGGTAGGGACCGTCTCTGTATGTTGCCGACTTGTACTTCCCAAGCGCTTAGTATAGTGCTCTGCACACAGTAAACACTCAATAAATACGATTGGTTGAATGAATGAACCCTATCCGACCTGATTATCTTGTATCTACCCCAGCTTGGCTCTTAGTAAGTGCTTAAGAAATAGCACAAAATTATTATTATCTACACAGTGTTGAGGGAGGTTATAAATGCATGTTTTAAGGGTGGTGGTTGGGCTAAATTGATTCAGGGTGTTATAGGGTAGTCAATCAATGACATTAATTGGGCACTTACTGTATGTACATCACTGAACTAAAAGTTTGTGAGGATACACCAGAATGGGCAGACATGTTCCCTGCCCACAGTGAGGAGCAGTATGGCCTAGTGGATAGAACACAGGCTTAGGAGTCAGAAGACGTGGGTTCTAATCCAGGATCCACCACTTGTCTGCTGTGTGACCTTGGGCAAGCCACTTAACGTCTCTTTGCCTCAGTTACCTCATCTGTAAAATGGGGATTAAGACTGTGAGCCCCATTTGGGACAACCTGGTTGCCTTGTATCTACACCAGTGCTTTGAAGACTGCTTGGTACATAGTAAGCGCTTAACAAAACCATCATCATGGTCATCATTAATCCCAATTTTACAGATGAGGGAATTGAGGCCCACAGAAGTGACGTGACTTGATCAAGGTCACACAGCAGACATGTGGTGGAGGCGAGATTAGAATGGGTCCTTCTGACTCCAAGACCCGGGCTCTGCCCTCTGGGCCACATTGTTTCTCCCTTTACATCCCAGCTCACTCTCTGCATTCCCCATTGACTATCCCACTTCCCACCCTCCGCATCTACCCTTACAGTCTTCCCTACCACAGCTCTCCCCGCCTTCAAATCCCTTCTGAAGTTCCACCTTCTTTAGAAGACATTCCCTGATAAATTTTTCTTCTCTCTGGCTCAAAACCACCCAAGTACCATCTCAGCAGTTGTGTACCGTCTCTGAAACTTTACGACATCAACCTCTAATATACTCTCCCCAGTGTTTCGTGTGATGCTTTGACCATAGGAGATGCTCAGTAAATAGTACTAATATTTTGTTTGATTCAAATGATTACAGCCCGGCTCTGGATGTCCTAAGGGCCTGGAGTCTAATCTCATTTCTGGCACTTGTCTGCTGTGGGACTTTGGGCAAATCACTTCACTCCTCTGCTCCAGTTACCTCATCTGTAAATCACCTGATGGTATTTATTGAGCTCTTATTATGTGCAGAACACTGTACTAAGAGCTTCGGGGAGTACAATGGGATTAAGACTGTAAACACCATGTAGGACAGAGACTGACTCATTCATTCAGTCGTACTCATTGAGTGCTTACTGTGTGCAGAGCACTGTACTAAACTCTTGGGAAGTACAATTCAGCAACAGAGACCGTCCCTGCCCACAACGGGCTCCCAGAGAAGCCTCACCCTCGGCTTCACGGCTCTCCATTACCTCGCCCCCTCCTACCTCACCTCCTTTCTCTCCTTCTACAGCCCACCCCGCACCCTTCGCTCCTCTGCCGCTAATCTCCTCAACGTGCCTCGTTCTCGCCTGTCCCCCCGTCGACTCCCGGCCCACGTCATCCCCCTGGCCTGGAATGCCCTCCCTCTGCCCATCCGCCAAGCTAGCTCTCTTCCTCCCTTCAAGGCCCTACTGAGAGCTCACCTCTTCCAGGAGGCCTTCCCAGACTGAGCCCCCTCCGTCC
Organism: Tachyglossus aculeatus; assembly: GCF_015852505.1. Classification (NCBI taxonomy): domain Eukaryota; kingdom Metazoa; phylum Chordata; class Mammalia; order Monotremata; family Tachyglossidae; genus Tachyglossus; species Tachyglossus aculeatus. The sequence goes on along the minus strand of NW_024044853.1, from coordinate 914,510 downwards.
TCTCCCACTCGTCCCCCCTCCATCCCCCCCGTCTTTACTCCTTCCCTTCCCCACAGCACCTATATATATGTATATATGTTTCTACATGTTTATTACTCTATTTATTTATTTATTTATTTTACTTGTGCATATCTATTCTATTTATTTTATTTTGTTAATATGTTTGGTTTTCTTCTCTGTCTCCCCCTTCTAGCCTGTGAGCCCACTGTTGGGTAGGGACTGTCTCTATATGTTGCCAACTTATACTTCCCAAGCGCTTAGTACAGTGCTCTGCACACACTAAGAGCTCAATAAATACGATTGATTGATTGATTGATTAAGTGACTTGCCAAAGTCACACAGCTTACAAGCGGCAGAACGGGGATTTGAGCCCATGACCTCTGGTTCCCAGGCCCGGGCTCTCAGAACTGTCGAATCACGTTGGAGTCACAAAAGGGTGAGAGAAAGATGTTGACGGTTGCACAAGACCAGAGAAAGTCCCGCTGAGCCAAGAGGCGGTGGCCACCTTCCCACAGACCCCTCAGTCTGTGATTACCTCATAGTTCAGGGGGCGGCAGCCAACTTCCCACAGATCCCTCAGTCCATGATGACCTTATATCTCAGGGGGTGGCAGATGGCCGCGTAGCGGTCGTAGGACATCGCAGTGAACAGGGCGATCTCCAGTGAAGCAAAACAAACGAAGACATAGAGTTAGTGTCCCAAGTTGACCCTAGGATACCGACCATCTCCAGGTCAAATGATATCTCGGGTCCTCCTGGGCCAGTAGGCGGAACTCAGAAGTGAGGGTGGGATACCGCCCTCCACAACTAAAACTGCTAGATTGACAGCCGAAGGCGGAAAGATAGAAGGTGTTCCTCATCCCCCCAGCCCGTGCCAATCCAATTAGGTATGGAGGAGGGGGGAGGGCAGAGATTGGATAAACTCAGGCTGGAAGCTGGAATGGCCTAAAAGCACAGGTGATAAATCCCTGCAGCCTCTGGACCTTTGTTCAGAGGATCAGATGGCTGCAGGGAGCTTCTTTCTTGAGAGTGTGAGATGCCCGCTCTGTCTGCACCAAGTGAGGAGCCGAAGGATATGTGAGGGTCCCGTCCCCATGGACGCTCCTGGGGCTGAAAGCCAGGCGCTTCGCCATAGGTAGGTAACGCATAAATGGGGTCCTCCCAAGTGGAAAATACTCGTGGGTGGGAGCTAGGGGCTTCCCCATGGGTGTGTAACTCAAATGGATTCCTCCCGAGTGGGAAGTGCAAATGGGTGAAAACTAGCCGCCCCATCAAGTGCAAACAAACTGTCAGGGAATTCCGCCTGTGTGGGACCTGGGGTTCTGCCACTCGCGAGTAACGTATAGGTGTGTTCCTCCCGTTAGGGAAATTCAATTCATTGCGCCTAAGCAATTAATTCAATTCGCCTCACCTAATAAATTTTATATAAACTCAGACTTTCTGTCACCGCTCTCTCTCTCTCTCTCTCTCTCTCTCTCTCTCTCTCTCTCTCTCTCTCTCTCTCTCTCTCTCTCTCTCTCTCTCTCTCTCTCTCTCTCTCTCTCTCTCTCTCTCTCTCTCTCTCTCTCTCTCCCTCCCTCCGCGCTGATTATCGAACGAACCCGTTCCCGGACAACGGGTGACAGTTGAGCAGCATAGTCCAGGAAGGAGATGGATCTAAGGAGGGTCAGGGAGTTGTGGATGGATTTGGGGATGGTGACGGAGATGAGGCAGAGGGTTGAGGATGGCAGGTGCCTGAGAAAGACTTATATGGTGGTGTGGAGGCACCGGTCGAGGGCTGTGACTGGGACGATGAGGAGATTCCCCGTCAGGGCCGCCAGGTAGACCGGGAGGAACAGCGCGGCCTGGACCAGCTGCAGCTCCTGGACCTCCGAGAATCCAAGCAGGAGGAATTCCCTCACCATGGAGATGTTATCCCCGTCTGGCGGGAGGCCTTTAGGCATCTTGTCATAGGACCTGATTTCAATCAATCAATCAATCAATTATACTTATTGAGCGCTTACTTGGGAGAGTACAATCTGAACAATGAGGAGTTGATAGAAACATTCCCTTCCCACAAGGAGCTTACAGTCTAGAGGGAGACTGAATCAATTAACCAATCAATCACATATGAGGACTGACTGCGTGCAGAGCAGTGTACTAGGCGCTTGGGAGAGTATAATAGAACAGAGCTGTTAGACACAATAAAATCAATCAATCAGTGGTATTGATTAAGCGCTTACTACTAAGCACTTGAGAGAGTACAATACAATCAATGGTATTTATTGAATACTCAGCATTCATTCATTCATTCAGTCGTAATTATTGAGCCCTTAATGTGTGCAGAGCACTGTACTAAGCGCTCAGAAAGTACAATTTGGCAACAGATAAAGACAATCCCTACCCAACAACGGGCACCACGTGCGGAACACTTTACTAAGCACTTGAGAAAGTACAATATAGCAGAGTTTCCTGCCCATAAGGAGCTTAAAATCTAAACGGGGAGACACAATTTACCAGTATACTCTATTCGGGACACCTTCCCATCACAGCGGACCGATCCCAGACTCGGAAACTCGAACTCAGTTCAGAATCCCCATTTCCACAACTTCCCCATCTGATTTGCCCCCGGCCTCCACCACAAAAGAACACACAGACCCTCTTACATACTCCTCGATCTTCAGGAATCTGCTGTCCCATGCTCCTTTACTGTTCGGGTGCCCAGAAACATGAGTGATATTTACCGAGCGCTTACCGAAGGTGGAGAGAGAGTCCTATACTAAGCGCTTGTTAGAGGACAATACAATACAGTTGAAAACATTCCCAAACCTTAACCTCTTCTGGGAACGGAAAATGAGTTTAACTGGCCGGAATTGAGAAGCTGCTGAGCTTGGATTCGTCTTCGTATCCCCGGGGTTGACGGTGAGGGGATATCTGCTCCGGAAACTGAATCGTTTCCTTCCCCAAGGTCAAGAGCAGGAGTTCCGCTCACAGCCCTGGAAGTCAGGGTCTCAGATGCTGTATGACATCACAGCTTGCCATGGGGAGGAACACAAGGGAATGACCCCCCGAGAGATTGGGCTAATTACCAACCTACCACCTCATCTAACAGCCACTGATATCCCCCAAGGAGGAGGGATTGAGAAACTGAAGATAACTGTTCTTCTCCTGTCTTGAACCTTGATTCACAGACACGTCCCTGATCTTCGCCTCTCTTGGACCCTGATTCCCGGACCTCTTCCTGATATTTTCTTCTCTCAGATCCTGATTCCCAGATCTTTACTTGATCTCTTCCTCTCTCAGACGCTGATTCCAAGACCAGTTCTTGATCTTCTCCTTTCTCAGACCCCAACTGATAGACTTGTCCTTGATCTTCTCCTCTCTTGGACCCTGTCTCTTCTGAAAGGTGACATCTCCTCCAAGAGGCCTTCACTGATTAAGCCTTATGTACATAAGGCTTCCCACAACATTCATGTCCATATCCGTAATTCATTTATTTATATTAATATTTTATATTGTATTTATATCATATATGCTACATATGATATGAATACAATGTAAATATTATATTATATTTATATTAATGTCCCTCTCCCCCTCTAGATTGTAAGGTCATTGTGGGTGGGGAATGTGTCTAGCCGCGGCCCGCATGACCCGCGGCTGGGCTCATGGCCGTCCCCCTCCATCCCCGCCCGAGGACACGGAGACCCCTTGACTGGGCCCCACCCCCTCATCATCACTAGATTCACCCCTCGAAGCGACCTCTACTCCATCCAACTAGCCAGCTGGGATCGTGGGACATTGTATCCCCCTGCTTCCATTCCTCTCCCCCCAATAAGCGACCTTCTTTGATGAGCCCCACCTCCCTCCTCCCCGGACAGGACATGACTGATTCCTCTACCTGCTACCCTCCAAGGGAAAAAGGCCCTTGTTCTCACCGAATTGCTTTACCAACAACCCCATTAGCACCTAATCAGCCCACCCATGTTATTTGTCTCTTTACTCCTCTTCCCAGACGTTTCCTCTAAAATGAACCCCCATAACAGTTCCGATCTACTCCAGAACTGCCATCCATAAGACTCCATCCTCCAGCAGCTCAGAGACATTTCTGCCAAGAGCCCCTGGACCCTCCTTGACATTAGCCTTTTTGATTTGATTTGACTGACTCATGGACAATTCATCCTTCTGCTGTGGGCATAATCTGCCTATTGTATAGTTGCTTCTGCATGGTAATTGTTAAATGCTCTCTATGATTCATCTAATCATTCATTCAATCGTATTTATTGAGCGTTTACTTTGAGCAGAGCACTGTACTAAGCGCTTGAGAAGTACATGTTGGCGACATATAGAGACGGTCCCTACCAAACGACCGGCTCACAGTCTAGAAGGGGGAGACAGACAACAGAACAAAACATATAGACAGGTGTCAAGTAGTCGGAATAAATAGAATTAATGTAATCATCTTCTTTATTATTGCCATCGCATGTTGATTGTTAACCGCTCTCTGTGATGTCATCATTTACTTATTTTATTATTGCTACTGGATATTAATTGTTAACTGATCGCTGTGCTGTCATTTACCTTGCTGACCTCACTATGAACTATCAATTCCCCTGCTCCCATCTGCCCTTCCCAGTCCTCAACTTCCCCTTCTCCTATTCCACCCAGATCTTTCCCTCCCTTTCCACTGCCCCCACTCCTGCCCCATCCACAGAATCCCTCTGTACCAGCGCCAACCCTCAACCCTTCCTTTCCAACCCCCTCCCTCCCCTCCTCCCCGCCCCCACCCTATCCCAGTTCTCCTTTCTCATCGCCACCCCTGTTCCCCCTCTCCCTGCCCAGGACCACGCCAATTCATTCCAATCCACACCCTCCTCTCCCGCACACCCTACCCTCTCTCCCTTCCCTCCACAGCTGCTGCCAACTGTGGTCTATGGAACCCCCGCTCCATTATAGTTAAGTTCGCTTTCATCCAGCGCTTAAAACAGTACTCTGCACATAGTAATGGCTTAACAAATGCCATTATTATTATTATTATTATTATTATTATTATTATTATCATTATCCTTGACCTGTTCCCTTCCCGCTTTCCCTTCCTCCTCGCCCTTACCGAAACATGGCTCACCCCGGTTGACGTGGTCTCTTCTGCTGCTGTCCCCAGCGGAGGGCTCTTCTTCTCACACTCCCCCAGGCTCAACGGAAAAGGAGGAGATATCGGATTCCTTCTCGCACCCTGATGTCTCTTACGCACTTTCATTCATTCATTCATTCAATCGTATTTATTGAGCGCTTACTGTGTGCAGAGCACTATACTAAGCACTTGGGAAGTACAAGTTGGCAACATATAGAGACGGTCCCTACTCAACAGCGGGCTCAAAGTCTAGAAGGGGGAGACAAACAACAAAACAAAACACATTAACAAAATAAAATAAATAGAATAAATATGTACAAGTAAAATAAATAAATACAGTACTAAATATGTACAAACATATATACATATATACATATGTTTGTCCTTTTTCCGCCTCCCCTTTCCTTCTCCTCCTTTGAAGCTCATATTATTCGCCTCTACCACCTCCTGAAGATTCTTGAAGCAGTCACCTACCGCCACCCTGGCCTCACTACCAAGTTTTTTAAAAAAATTTCGACCCCTTTCTCACCTTCCTTCTCTCCTTTTCCATGCCCACTCTGATACTCAGAGACTTCAACATCCACATGGGTGTCCTAGTGACTCCTCTGCCACGCGCCTTCTATCTCTCCTTGACTCTGCCAACCTTCTGCTCCATCAACTTGGCCCACTCATCAACTTGCTCATACCCTCGACCTCATCATTTCCTACCACTGTGAGATCTCCACCCTCACCAACTCTGAAATCCCTCTCTCTGATCACAACCTTCTCACCTACCTTCTCACTCCCACTCCTCCACCCGTAAATCTATATTACTACCCAACAGAGACCTCCCTTCTCTCGACCCCATCCATCTCCCTCAGCGCATCACACCCTACCTCGCCTCCCTATCCTATCTACCCACACACGATGACCAGATTTCTGTTCTCATCTCCACCCTTTCTACTCAACTCAACTAGCTAGTTCCCCTTTCACTTCGCCGCTCGCGCACCACCAACCCACAGCCTTGGATCACTGCCACTGTCCGTCTCCTTATGCTCTTATGCTCGAGCTATTGAACGTTGCTTGCAAAAGACAAAACACCAAGCCAAAGTTCACTTTAAATTTATCCTTTTCTGCCTCAAATCTGCCCTCTCCTTTGCCAGGCAAAACTATTTTTCCTCCCTTATTGACACCCATGCCCATCCTCCTTGTCAGCGGTTCTGTACATTCGTTCATTCAATCACATTTATTGAGCGCTTACTGTGTGCAGAGCACTGTACTAAGCGCTTGGGAAGTACACAATATAGTCGGCATAATATAGAGATGGTCCCTATCCAACAAAGGGCTCACAGTCTAGAAGGGGGAGACAAACAACCAAACAAAACATGTAGCCGGGTGTTAAAATCGTCAGAACAAATAGAATTAAAGCTATATGCATATCATTAACAAAATGAATAGAATAGTAAATATGTCCCAATAAAATAGATTAATAAAGCTGTACAAATATATACAAGTGGAGCGGGGAAGGAGGTAGGGCTGGGGCGATGGGGAGGAGGAGAGGAAAAAGGGGGCTCAGCCTGGGAAGGCCTCCTGGAGGAGGTGAGCTCTCAGTAGGGTTTTGAAGGTAGAAAGAGAGCTAGCTTGGCGGATGTGTGGAGGGAAGGCATTGCAGGCCAAGGGAAGGATGTGGGCCAGGGATCGACGGCGGGACAGGCGAGAACGAGGCATAGTGAAGAGGTTAGCGGCAGAGGAGTGGAGGGTGCGGGCTGGGCTGGGATTTATCCCTGTTGTGATCCAGACGAGTCAGACAGCTGAAGTTCTCTTTTGGAATAGACGGTGCTGAATTAGAAGCAGTCAAGCCGTTAGCGTCGGCCGGATTTCCCACCACTACAACCTTTACAGTTTTCTTGGCATATTTGTCTAAAGCTCTGGCCTGGGCCTTAAAAACATTCACATTTGCCTTGAGTAAATCCTTTCTCTCCATGCCTTCTCTTCTTGGCATAGACACAACCAGAATTGCTACATCAAGGTCTTTGACGGCAACCTCTTCTTTGTCTTTGGCAACAACCTCTTTGAGTAAAGGAAGAGCTCAGTCCTGCAATTCCATTACTACACCATCTAACACCATCATCATTGGAGTGATATCTAACAGGACAGGAATGAGAGCCTGGTCTAACTTCCTCCTCAGGCCCCCTGTTCCTCCCCTTCCTCCATCCCTCTTGCCCAACGATCTGGTAGTAGTAGTAGTAGTAGTAGTAGTAGTAGTAGTAGTAGTAGTAGTAGTAGTAGTAGTAGTTGCTGTTGTTATTGTTGTTGTATTGAAACGCGACTGTCTGGTATAAAACCACTGCTGACTACCCGAGTCAAAGAGAAGGCTGGAATCCAGTAGGGAGTTGAGACGGGAGGGGAGAGGGAAACGTGGTCATCAGGGAAGGTAGAAAATAAGTGAGTCTGGATCACTGATCTCAGAAATCCTTGATGAATCCATTCTCTGCTGCTAAACGCCGCTGCTGGTAAAGACATGAGGGGCTAGGAGACATCCCGGGGGGCTGATGTCAGGACAAAGAGAGGGTGCCTTTATTCTGGAGAAACAAACGCCCCCCGAGAACCCTCCCCAGGACGGCCTTCATGTCCCTGTTCCTCAGGCTGTAGATGAAGTGGTTCAGAGTGGGGGGCATCACAGCATAGAACATGGACACCAGCCGGTTCAGGAATGAGGGGAGTAAGACATGGGCTTGAGGTAGGAGATGATGCCCGTCGACAGGAAGATGGTAAAGATAGTGAGGTGAGGAAGGTAGGTGGAGAAGGCTTTGGCCCGGCCCTCGGCAGCCGGCATCCTCAGCACGGCCCGGATAATGAGTGTGTAAGAGACCACGATGGAGATGAAAGAGACGAAACGATAAACGACACCAATGGCCACACTGGTATCGATGACAACACGCGCCCCAGAACCAGAGATCTTCAGGAGGGAGTGAACATCACAAAAGGACTGTTGAACCTCCCGGAGTCCGCAGAAGCTTGAGGAGAATGTCCATGCTGTGTACATCGCCCCACAGAGCACCCCGCTGAGCCATGAGAAGGCCTCCACCTTCCTACATACCTATCGTTCCATGATGGCCCCATAGTGCAGAGGACGGCAGATGACCGCGTAGCGGTCGTAAGACATCACCATGAGCAGGGACAGCTCCGAGGCTGCAAACAGGACAAAGAGAAAGAATTGAGCCACACAGTTCCAATAACAGATGGGCCATTGCTTTGTCAGGGAGTTGTAGGTGGATTTGCAGACGTTGACAGAGATGAGGAAGAGGTTAAGGACGGACAGGTGTCTGAGGAAGAAGTACATGGGGGTGTGGAGGCGCTGGTCGAGGGTGGAGATGGCGACGTTGATTAGATTCCCCGTCAGAGCCGCCAGATAAACCAGGAGGAACAGCGCGGCCTGGACCTGCTGCAGCTCCCGGACCTCCGAGAATCCCAACAGGAGGAATTCTGTCACCGTGGTGATGTTGGCCTTGATCTAAGAAATGTGAACGAGACATAGAGAATAGTTATACTTTCAACAGGAATTTGGACATGTGATGAGCCTGTGATCGCCTCTGGTTACCAAGGAAATCCATTTCGCAACACATCTTCACTTTATTCTCTAGTTCCGAAAAGAGTAGCTGAAAACAAGATGAAGCTACCCATTTAGTGAGGTTGGGAGGGGTTTAAACACTTTGAGAACAAGGTAGAAAACCCCATCCCAAGGAGTGTAGTGATTTGCCAAGGTCATACGGCAGACAGGTGACCGAGCAGGGATTAGAACCCAGATCCTCTGTCTTCCATCCCGTGCTTTTTCCACTAGGCCACGCTGTCCAAAAAATTTAAACCATACACCAGGTGGAGCTAATAATAATAATTGTGGTATTTATTAAGCACTTACTGTGTTCCAAGCACTGTAGTGTTCTGTACATAGTGAGTGTTCAATAAATACTATTAATTATGAGACAAGATAATCAGGTCCTACATGGGGTTCCCATTATAAGTATGAGGAAGAAGGGAATGAATCCCCACTGTGCAGATTAGGGAACTGAGGAACAGAGAGATGTGGTTACTTGATGATGATGGTATTTGTTAGGTGCTTACTATGTACCAAGCACTATTCTAAGTGCTGGGGTAGATACAAGATAATCTGGTTGTCCCACGTGGGCTCACACTCGAAATCCCCATTTTATAGATGAGGTAACTGAGGCACAGAGAAGTTGAATGACTTGCCCAAAGTCACACAACTGACAAATTACCAAGCCGGAATTAGAATCCACGACCTCTGACTCCCAATCCTGGGCTCTTTCCACTGAGCCATGCTCCTTCTACTTCTCGACTTGTCCAATGTCACACAGCTTGTAAGCGAGGTTAGGAGTGGGGTGAACGTCAAATGCCCAAAGGTCACTGATACAAGTGCACAGACAACACAGAAGGGAGAGGGAGAAGGGGAAAAGAGGGCTTAAATAGGGAAGGCCTCACGGAGAAGATATGATCTTGATAATGCTTTGGATGTTGAGAGAGTGGTGGTCTGGTGGAGGAGGGAGAGAGTTCCAGACTAGGGAGAGGTTGTAGGGAAGGTATCGGCAGTGAGATAGACGAAATTGGGGCCCAGTGAGTAAGCTGGCGCGAGAGGAGCAGAGTGTGGGGCCTGGGCTGGGATAGATGATCAGAGAGGTGAGGTAGGAGGGGGTGAGCTGATTGAATACCTTAAGCAGAGTGGCTCAGCAGAGAAACAGCGTAGCTCAGTGGAAATAGCCCAAGCCTGGGAGTCAGAGGTCGTGGGTTATAATGCCTGCTCCGTAACTTGTCAGCTGTGTGACTTGGGCAAGTCACTTAACTTCTCTGTGCCTCAGTTACCCCATCTGTAAAATAGGGATGAAGATTGTAAGCCCCACGTGGGACAACGTAATTTCCTTGTATCTCCCCCAGTGCTTAGAACAATGCTTTGTACATAGTAAGCGCTTAACGAATACCATTATTATTATTAAACCGATGGTGAGGAATTCCTGCCTGATAAGGAGGTGAATGGGCAACGACTGCAGGTTCATGAGGAGTGGGAAGACCTGAACTGAATGTTTATGTTAAAACAAACAGTAAGCTCTCAATGAATACACTGGTTAATTGGTTGATTTCCAGAACTCTCAGCTACCGCACACACACAGACACTCACACACACTCCAAACTTTGCCCCCTTTTTCCTCTCCTTCCCTCCTACACCGAAACTCACCTCCTCAGTCCGAATGCTGGGATTCGGCCTTCTCCTGTCCGTATGTGGGCCTGATGGAGATCTGTGGGACAGATAAAAGCTCAAAAGCATCCGGGGCCCCTCTGAGACTGTTCGGGAAACCCCCCGCCGCCCCGCCCCCCGCGATGACTTCCCCTCAGGAAAAGCAGCTGCTACCCCCTGGGGCCTTGAGCAGGAGACCCATTCACGGTGTTGAGAGAAGCTAAGCTCTCCCCAGCTCGGTCCTGTGCAGCAATGACCCATACGCCCTGTGGCTTAATTGGGAGTTTCCCCATTGGAATTCCCTCTGCGTTCTGCTCAGCCAAAATAATTAGGCAGAGGCAGCGTGGTCTAATGGATAGAGCACGGGCCTGGGAGTCAGAAGGACGTGGTTTATCATCCCTACTCTGCCACCTGCCTGCTGTGTGATGTGGGGCTTGTCATTTTAATTCTCTGTGACTCAATTCCCTCATCTCTGAAACGGGGATTAAGACTTTGAGCCCTGTGTAGGGCAGGGGTTATATCCAACCAGATTATGGTGTGTTGACCCGAGCGCTTCGAACAGTGTCTGGCACATAGTAACCACTTAATAAATACCATTTTTATTATTATTATCACCATCAATAATAACGGTATTTGTTAAAGGTTTCCCCTGTGCTAGTCACTGTTACACAGTCGCAGAGTGTGCCAGTTATACTACTAAATTGTACTCTGCAAGCACTTCGTACTGTCGTCAGCAAACAGTAAGCACTCAATAAATACGGTGGGCTGACTGTTCTAACACTGTTGTAAACATTTCCCCATTTTACAGATTAGGGAAATGAGGCACAGCAAAGTTATATGACTTCCCCAAGGTCACATAGCAGGGATTAGAACCCAGGTCCTTCTGACTCCCAGGTCCATGCTCTAGCCACTAAACCACGCTGCTTCCATGTTTTATGCCACAAGGCCAAAGACCAGTAGACGGTTGTCAGAGTTGACAATTCTGAAGGTGCTGAGAATTCGTTGCTCTCTCAATAATCAGACATTTTCAGGATTCCTTACTACCCCTGGCACCCCACAAAGCACCCCATGTGTGGTAGCTGTACAGAAGTTACCTGTCTTCTGAAGAGAGGCAGTGTGGCTTACTGGAAAGAACACGGGCTTGGGAGTCAGAAGTAATGGGTTCTAATCCTGGCTCTGCCACTTGTCAGCTGTGTGACTTTGGGCAAGTCAGTTAACTTCCTTGTGCCTCAGTTACGTTATCTGTAAAATGGACAGTAATACTGTGAGACCCACGTGTGACAACCTGTTTACCCTGTATCTACTCCAGTAGAACAGTGCTAGGCACATAGTAAGCACTTAACAAATTCCATAATTATCATTATCATTATTTTATTATTATTAAAGAGGGTGCCTGTGCCATCTTATCTGCGCCACTCTGAGGCAACCAGAGACGCAGGATAGCAGAACATAGAAGAAGAGAGCAGAAACATTTCCTGCTCACAAACAATCAATAGTATTGATTGAGCACTTACTGTGAGCTGTGAGAGTCCAATAAAACAGAGTTGGTATACCTGTTCCCTTCACATAATGAGCTTACAGTCTTGAACGGGAGACAGGCATTGAAATAATCACACAATCAATGGTATTTATTGAGCGCTTACTATGTGCAGAGCACTGTGCTAAGCACTCGGGGAGTCTAATAATAATAATAATAATAATGCATTTATTAAGCGCTTACTATGTGCAAAGCACTGTTCTAGGCGCTGGTGTAGATACAAGGTTATCAGGTTGTCCCACGTGGGGCTCACAGTCGTAGTCATTTTTCAGATGAGGTAACTCAGTCACAGAAAAATTAAGTGACTTGCCCAAAGTCACACAGCTGACAAGTGGCAGAGCCGGGATTCGAACCCATGCCCTCTGACTGCAAAGCCCGTGTTCTTTCCACTAAGGCACTCAGCTTGTCTACTAGAATAAATTTGGTACTTAACCACAATGAGCTTAGAGTCTACAGGGTCTATTGGAAGAGGAAAATTCCACTGACGGACACAATTCCTCAGCATCAATCGCATTTATTGAGCACTTACTGTGGGCAGAGCACTGTACTAAGCGCTCGGGAAGTACAAGTTGGCAACATATAGAGACAGTCCCTACCCAACAGTGGGCTCACAGTCTAAAAGGGGGAGACAGAGAACAAAACCAAACATACTAACAAAATAAAATAAATAGAATGGATATGTACAAGTAAAATAAATAAATAAATAAATAAATAAATAGAGTAATAAACATGTACAAACATATATACAAATATACAGGTGCTGTGGGGAAGGGAAGGAGGTAAGATGGGGGGATGCAGAGGGGGACGAGGGGGAGAGGAAGGAAGGGGCTCAGTCTGGGAAGGCCTCCTGGAGGAGGTGAGCTCTCAGTAGGACCTTGAAGGGAGGAAGAGAGCCAGCTTGGCGGATGGGCAGAGGGAGGGCATTCCAGGCCCGGGGGATGACGTGGGCCGGGGGTCGATGGCGGGACAGGCGAGAACGAGGTACGATGAGGAGATTAGCGGCAGAGGAGTGGAGGGTGCGGGGTGGGCTGTAGAAGGAGAGAAGGGAGGTGAGGTAGGAGGGGGCAAAGTAATGGAGAGCCTTGAAGCCCAGGGTGAGGAGTTTCTGTCTGATGCGCAGATTGATTGGTAGCCACTGGAGATTTTTGAGGAAAAAATTCCTGTCTTCCAGGGGCTGACATTCTAGTGTCGATGACAAAGGCCTTTGGGGAGAGAGTCAAGGGATTTTTGTTCAACTCTCCCTCTCCCTCTCGCTTCCTTGTCTGAAACCCTCTGACCCATTTATGCAGGGGAGAGGAAATGGTTGGAAAGAGGGGAAGGACGGAGAGAGGAGGAAGACCTGCTTGCATCATTGGGAGTGATACCAGTCCCTTTCAGACTGGAAGCTTGCTATGGGCAGGGAACTTGTCTGCTAATTCTGTTGTATCGTACTCTTCCGCGTTCTAAGTACAGCGTTCCGCACATATTCATTCATTTCTTCGTTCATTCAATCGTATTTGTTGAGTGCTTACTGTGTTCAGAGTACTGGACTAAGCACTTGGAAAGTACAATACAGCAATAAAGAGAGACAATCCCTGCCCACAGCGGGCTGACAGTCTAAAGTGGGAGATAGACATTATTATAAATAAATAAATTACAGATATGTACATAGATTACAGATATTTAATTGTCCACAGTAAGGGCTCAGTGAATATCATTGATGAATTGATTGAAGAGGAGGAAAGATGGAGAGTAAGCGTTCAGTAAATATCCCTGATATATTGGCTGCTAGTAGAGAAGGTGGGCCAGAAACGTGGGCTCTACATAACCCAGGATTCAGGTTACCCTGATGCTTGGAGACCCCCAAGTCCAGCTTTTATCCATTGGATCAGTACACATGTGTCCCTTGATTGGAGTGAGGCCTGATTTTGTACGACATTACCTCAGAGATCAGAGGCCTGGTCTCCTAAAATCTCAGGTCTGAAATCCCAGGGGCTAGAGAATCCCAGTCCAGACAGGGCAGGGAGTCAATACTTTAGGCACCGGGAAACACGGCAGCCAAGGAAGGAACGAAGTGGTAGCTTCGTAGGGAAGAGATGGTGTGGTTCTGAAGCACCTTTCCACTTTGGAGGGGGAAGCAAGGGAAGGAATTGGGAGATGTTCTCTTTCTGACAGTTTCCTCAGGCCGCTTTGACCCCAGTGAAGCGGGGAGGGGTGATCCCGCAGCTGGAAACCCCAGGCCCAAGGTGTGACAGGCGCCCTGAAGGAGACAGGAAAGTCTGGGAGTCTGAGAAGCAGCATCTGTCTACTGTGTAACCTTAGGCAAGTAGTTCATAGTGGACAGAAAATGTGTCCAGGAAACAGTACAGACCCAAGTGCGTAGTACGATTTGTTCACTTTCTACGTGCCATGCACTGTTCTAAGCGCTGGGGGAGATACAAGGTTATCAGGATGACCCATGTGGGGCTCACAGTCTTCATCCCCATTATCCAGAGGAGGTAACTAACAGAGACATTAAGTGCCCAAAGCCACACAGTTGACAAATGGCGGAATAAAGATTAGAACCCTTGACCTCAGACTCCCAAACCCGTGCTCTTTCCACTAAACCATTCTGCTTTTCTGCGATTGAATGAATGAATTCCTTAGCTGTCGAATGAGGATGAAATGCCTGTCTTCCCTCTTAGGCCGTGAACCATATGTGAGACAGGGACTGAGTCTGATCTGATCGTATTGGGCTTGGCACACAGTAAGTGCTCAACGGATACCACAGTTATTATCATTATTATTATTATCATCATTATTAATCAGTACCACAATAAGGAGTCTTTCAGGACAAGACGGTATCCACTTCCGTTCATGAAACACATTCCGATGCCTCCCTGAGCATGTCAATTACCTCCCTCGCTAGGAAGAGATTCCCTAGAACTGTTATTCTTCTGGATCCAAGTGGGAACGGGTGGATTTTTGCTTTCCCCACGCGCAATGAGAGTCACAGGGTCCTGTTGATTTTTCCCAAGTTGGGAAAAATTGGAGATCCTCCACTGTGGGATCTCCTATCCCACCCACGGAGTCCGGCTCTCCTCAGACACAGCCCGGTCCCAATGTCCGTAGGACGATGGGTAAGTGTGGACTCCACTGGCCTGATTTTTGGGGGAGGAAGGGAGATGGTTCCGTCATAGATCCAGATTTCCAGATATGCCGTAGACATAGAGAGTGTCCCAGGACCATGAATGCCCAGTCTGAAACCTAGAACTGACTCCAATCTATCAATCGATCGAATTTATGGAGCTCTTATTGTGTGCAGAAGACTATTCCAAGCGCACAGTACAATACAATTTCAGTCTAGTTCAAATCTCTCCAATCCTAATTCAGGGTTCTTTAGGCTTAAATAGAATTTTTCAGGATTCGTTGGTGGATGGGGAAGATTCAGAGCTTTAGGAGAGGAGTTCAGCAGTTTCATCCGTAGGATCCAGCTGCTATTTGGCTTCCACGTAGCCCACTCACTAAGCAGTTAGGCCCTGGATAAGAAATTCCCTTTGAGTCTGGAGGGAATCGAACATTGCAGGTTGCCTCTCTCCTCAACTCCTTCTCATCTCCAGGATCTCCTCCAGTCTGCTGCTCCTCCTTCTCCTCCTTCAACACCTCATTGTCCTTCCCTCTTCTCTTCTTCCTCCTTCTCCTTCCCCTTCTCCTCCTACAACTTCACTTCATCATCTTATTTCTCCTCCTCCTCTCTTCCTCTTCCCCCTGGTCCTCCACCTCATTCTCTTGCTTCCCCTCTTCCTCCTCCACCTCGTTTTCCTCTTCCTTCTCCTGCTCCTCTCTCTTCTTCCTCCTCCTCCTCCTGCTCTTTCATCTCGTCCTATTCCTTCGCCTCCTCCTCTTCTCGCTTACTTTCCTTTTCTTCCACTTTTCTTTCTTTCTTTTCTTTCTCCTTTATTTCCTCCTCCTCCTCCTGCTCCTTGACCTCATCCTCTTCCTTCTTCTTCTTCTCCTCCTCTCCCTCCTCCTCTTCCTCCTCCTTTTCCTTTTCCTTCCTCCCTTTCTTTCAATCAATCAATCGCATATATTGAGCTCTTACTGTGTGCAGAGCACTGTACTAAGCGCTTGGGAAGTGCAAGTTGGCAACATATAGACAGTCCCTACCCAACAGTGGGCTTTCTTCCTTCTTTCCTTCTTTCTCTCTTTCTTTTTCTCCTTCTGCTATGTAACATCCAGAGGTTCTTCTGTGACGTACCTTCCCTGCTGCAGATCAGCTGCTCCGAGATCTTCACTTTACTTCTTTGGGCCTCAGTTACCTCATATATAAAATGGGGATTATGACTGTGAGCCCTATGAGGGATAGGGACTGTTTCTAACCCAATTATCTTGTACCCACCGTAGCGCTTAATACAGTGCCTGGCACATAGTAATCACCTAACAAATACCGCTATTATCATCATTTGCATTATTACCCCAGGGTTTAGGACAGTACTTGGCACATAATAAGTGCTTAACAAATGCCATTGTTAGGGATGTTGGATGACAAACCGAAAGGCAGGACCCCCTCCATTTTTAATGATACTTGTTAAGCGTTTATAATGTGCCTGGTACTGTACATGACAATTAGGTTGGACACAGTCCATATCCCAAATGGTGTTTCCCGTCCATTCTCATTTTATAGATGAGATAACTGAGGCAAAGAGAAGTTAAGGGACTTGTCCAAAGTCACACAGTAGACACACTTCCAGACTGTAAACTCCTTCAATCAATCAATCAATCAATCAGTGGTATTTATTGAGTTCCTATTATGTGCAGAGCACAGTGCAAAGCACAGTGCAAAGTACAGCACAGTGGAAAAGTACAGTGCAACATAACTAGCAGGCACTTTCCCTGCTAATAACGAGCTTAGAGGGGGCAAGGAACATGTCTACCAACTCTGTTTTATTGTACTCTCCCAGGAGATTAATTCTTAATTCTCTGTTTAAGAGGAGCAGCATGGCGTAGGGGTTAGAGCATGGACCGTGGAGTCAGTTCTAATCCCTGCTCTGCCACCTGTCTGCTATGTAACCTTGGGCACGTCACTTCAATTCTCTGGGCCTCAGTTACCTCATGTGTAAAATGGGAACTGATACTGTGAGCCCCATGTGGGACAGGGACTGTTTCCAACCTGATTAACTTGTATCTACCCCAGCCCTTAGAACAGTGCTTGCCACATATCAAGCACTTAACAAATAATATTATCATCATCATCACCACCATCACTCTAAGTACTCTATAAATACTACTGATTGATTGATTGCCCCAATGGAGCCTGAAGAATCTCCCTTTATTCCGAAGCAGGAGCCAGCTGGTGTGCCCCAGGGCACAGCCAATCTCTCCACCGAGATCAAATTCCAGTTCAGGGAGTTTTCCAGCATCTGGGAGTTGCAGCTTGTCCAGGCCGCGCTGTTCCTCCTGGTCTACCTGGCGGCCCTGACGGGGAATCTTCTTATCGTCGCCGTCACCGCCCTCTACCGGCGCCTCCACATCGCCATGTACTTCTTCCATAGGCACCTGTGCGTCCTCGACCTCTGCTACATCTCCGTTACCTTCCCCAAATCCATTCTCGTCTTTTAGATGCAGTGCCACTCCATCTCCTCCCTGGGCTGTGCAGTGCAGGTCTGTCTGGTGATCCTGTTTGTGAGCTCTGAGAACGGCGTCTTCACGGCCATGTCTTACAGTCGCTACACCGCCATCTATCTTCCCCTGAGCTACGAGGTCATCATGGACCGAGAGGCCTGTGGGAAGATGGCCGCCGCCTCATGGATCAGCGAGGGGTTGATGGGAGTCGTGTTCGTGGCTTCGACTTTCTCCCTGAGCTTCTACAGGTCCAACGCCGTCCCTCAGTTCTTGTGTGCAACCCGTCCCTGCTGAAGATCTCCTGCTCCGAGGCCCACGTCGCCATCGATGTGAGCATCACCGCGGCAGTTTGTTTGGCTTTGCTGTGCTTCGTGCTCATCGTCGTCTCCTACGCGCGCATATTCCAGACTGTGCTGAGGATGTCGGCTGCCCAGGGCCGTGCCAAACCCTTCTCCACCTGTCTGTCTACCTCACCTCGTCGTCGTCAGCATTTTCTTCTGTGCAGCTGCCATTGCCCACCTCAAGCCTGCATCAAACTCCCCCTCAGCTCTGGAACTGCTGGTGTCCTTGTTCTACACCGTGGTGCCCACTGCCCTGAACGCCCTCATCTACAGCCTGAGGAACAAGGACGGGAAGGCCCCTCTGGGTCTTCTCCGTGGGGAAAGCTCTTCCATCCTGAAGAGAAAATGTGCACTACCCCTGTCAGACTGACGGTGGACACTGGTAAGTGACCCCAGGATGAGTAATGATAATACTAATAGCAGTGACCTTTGTTAAGTGCTTACTATGTGCCAAGCACTCTACTAAGTGATGTGGCCAATTCAAAATAATCAAGCCCCACATGGAGGTCACAGTCTAAGTAGGAGGGAGAACAGGGATTGAATCCCCGTTTGGCATATGAGGGAACTGAGTCACAGAGAAGTGAAGTGACTCACCCAAAGTCAAACAGAAAGTAAGTGGCGGAGCCAGAATTGGGACCCAGGTCTCTGCCTCCCAGGCCCATGCTCTACTCATTAGGCCACACTGCTTCCCTCTGGTTAGGGAAATTAACACCTTAGTGTGCATTCTTCCCCCTCTAGACTGTAATCTCGTTGTGGACAGGGAAAGCGTCTACTATTTCTGTTGCATTGTGTCCTCCCAATTGCTTTTTACAGTGCATTCCACATAGTAAGCACTCAATAAATATGATTGATTGGTTACTCCTTCCACATGATGTTTGGGAGGGGAAATACATCTCCTAAGCGTGATAAGCAGGAGACCGTCGTTTCCACAGACCAAACCTGCCAGGCAGGCCGGACACTCTTTTATGGTATTTGTTAAGCGCTTACTGTTTCAGACTCTGTACTTGGCATTGGGGTAGATTGAAAGTAATCAGTCCCTGTCCCACATGGGGCTCACAGTCTTCATCCCTATTTTGCAGTTGAGGGAACTGAGGCCCAGGGAAGTGAAGTGACCTGCCCACAGTCACCCAACAGACAAGAGACGGAGTCAGGATTAGGATCCAAGTCCTTCTGACTCCCAGGCACGTGCTCTAACTACTAGACACTTCTCCTGATGGCCATCCTCAGTCTTATGCCACACGAGTGACCCAGGAAGTAGCATCTGAAATCAGAGCAGTTTGAGCTGGAATTTATTTTGCCTCAGGAACAACAATTCTATCAATGATATTTTCATCTAATTACTCAGGATTGTGTATTCAGTCAAAGATCAGAATACCAGTCAATCAATCATTTAATGGGACACAATGGCCACTTAATGTGTGCAGAGCACTGTACTAATCACTTGAGGGAGTCCAATACAACAAAGAAGGTAGACTTGTTTCCTGCCCACAATGAGCTTACAGGCAAGAGGGGTGACAAACACCTTTGTGAATATAAATATAAATCAATCAATGTTTTTATTGAACACTTACTGTGTGCAGAACACTGTACTTCCCACCGTCTAGGCTGTATACCTATTAAGGGCAATCAATGATATTTATCGAGCGCTCACTATGTGCAAAGCATTGTTCTAGACTCTTGGATGAGCACAAAACAAGAGATTAAGCACAAACGTTCCCTATCCATAGTGGGTTTGCAATCTAGGAAGGGAGGTCAGGGAGCCTATCCACTGTGACATACCACTCTGCTTATGGTATTTGTTAAGCGCTTATTTTGTGCCGGGCTCTGTACTTAGCATTGTGGTAAATTCAAAGTAATCAGCCCTTGTCCCACATAGGGCTCACAGTCTTCATCCCTATTTTGCAGTTGAGGGAAATGAGGCACAGAGACGTGAAGTGACTTGCCCACAGTCACCCAGCAGACATGTGACGGAGTTAGGATTGGAACCCAAGTCCTTCTGACTCCCAGGCACGTGCTCTACCTACTAGGCACTTCTCCTGATTCATTCATTCGTTCATTAAATCGTATTTATCGAGCGTTTATTGTGTGCAGAATACTGTATTAAGTGCTTGGGAAGTACAAGTAGGCAACATTTAGAGACGTTCCCTACCAAACAACGGGCTCAAAGTCTAGAAGGGGAAGACAGACAACAAAATAAAACATGCATAGTGGTGTCTGGCATAGTTACCCCATCAGCAGGGGGATTACATTCACTGGAAACTCCAAGGGACATTACAAAGTTAAAATGAGTCTGGCTGACTTAAAACGAACTTTTAAACACAAAAACCCAATTCTGCTTTGTCACCCATAACGACCTCAACAGACCTCGGACGTAAGCAGCTGGGAATGCGAGCTTTTCGGCGCAGAATGGATTCCTCTCTAAGTAACCCCGCAGGGTATTTGACTGGGCAATGATCCAGACCACCTATGAAAGCGGCACGCTTGTAGTGCCACCGTCAATCAATCAATCAATCGTAATTATTGAGCGCTTTCTGTGTGTAGAGCACTGTACTAAGCGCTTGGGAAGTACAAGTTGGCAACATATAGAGACAGTCCCTACCCAACAGTGAGCTCACAGTCTAAAAGGAGGAGACAGAGAACAAAACCAAACATACTAACAAAATAAAATAAATAGAATAGATATGTACAAATAAAATAAATAAATAAATAGAGTAATAAATATGTACAAACATATATACACATATACAGGTGCTGTGGGGAAGGGAAGGAGGTAAGACGGGGGGATGGAGAGGGGGACGAGGGGGAGAGGAAGGAAGGGGCTCAGTCTGGGAAGGCCTCCTGGAGGAGGTGAGCTCTCAGTACAGCCTTGAAGGGAGGAAGAGAGTTAGCTTGGCGGATGGGCAAAAGGAGGGTATTCCTGGCCCGGGGGATGACGTGGGCCGGGGGTCGATGGCGGGACAGGCGAGAACGAGGAACGGTGAGGAGATTAGCGGCATAGGAGCGGAGGGTGCGGACTGGGCTGTAGAAGGAGAGAAGGGAGGTGAGGTAGGAGGGGGCGAGGTGATGGAGAGCCTTGAAGCCCAGGGTGAGGAGTTTCTGCCTGATGCGCAGATTGATTGGTAGCCACTGGAGATTTTTGAGGAGGGGAGTAACATGCCCAGAGCGTTCCTGGACAAAGACAATCCGGGCAGCAGCATGAAGTATGGATTGAAGTGGGGAGAGACACGAGGAACGGTGATCAGAGAGAAGGCTGATACAGTAGTCCAGACAGGATAGGATGAGAGCTTGAACGATCAGGGCAGCGGTTTGGATGGAGAGAAAAGGGCAGATCTTGGCAACGTTGCGGAGCTGAGACCGGCAGGTTTTGGTGACGGCTTGGATGTAAGGGGTGAATGAGAGAGCGGGTCGAGGATGACACAAAGTTGCGGGCTTGTGAGACGGGAAGGATGGTAGTGCCGTCAACAGAGATGGGAAAGTCAGGGAGAGGGCAGG
The DNA here is from genome assembly GCF_015852505.1 of Tachyglossus aculeatus. Lineage (NCBI taxonomy): Eukaryota > Metazoa > Chordata > Mammalia > Monotremata > Tachyglossidae > Tachyglossus > Tachyglossus aculeatus. Next base: position 893,224 of record NW_024044853.1, on the reverse strand, counting down.
GTTTGGGAGGAAAGACAAGGAGTTCAGTCTTGGACATGTTGAGTTTTAGGTGGCGGGCAGACATCCAGATGGAGATGTCCTGAAGGCAGGAGGAGATGCGAGCCTGGAGAGCGGGGGAGAGAGCAGGGACAGAGATGTAGATCTGGGTGTCATCAGCGTAGAGATGATAGTTGAACCCGTGGGAGCGAATGAGGCCACCAAGGGAGTGAGTGTAGGTCGAGAACAGAAGGGTACCAAGCACTGAACCCTTGGGAGCCCCCACAGTAAGGGGATGGGAGGGGGAGGAGGAGCTTGCAATAGAGACTGAGAATGAAGGACCGGAGAGATAAGAGAAGAACCAGGAGAGGACGGGGTCTGTGAAACCAAGGTCAGATAGCGTGTTGAGGAGAAGGGGGTGGTCCACAGTGTCGAAGGCAGCTGAGAGGTCGAGGAGGATTAGGATAGAGTATGAGCCGTTGAATCTGGCAAGCAGGAGGTCATTGGTGACCTTTGAGAGGGCAGGTTCCGTGGAATATAGGGGACGGAAGCCAGACTGGAGGGAGTCGAGGAGAGAGTTGGTGTTGAGGAATTCGAGGCAGCGCGTGTAGACAACTCGTTCAAGGAGTTTGGAAAGGAATGGTAGGAGGGAGATGGGGCGATAACTAGAAGGTGAGGTGGGGTCAAGAGAGGGTTTTTTTAAGACGAGAGAGACATGGGCATGTTGGGCATGTTTGAAGGCAGAGGGGAAGGAACCAGTGGTGAGTGAGCGGTTGAAGATGGAAGGTTGGTTGGATGGATGGATGGTTAAGGAGGGGAGAAGGGATGGAGCGAGAGATTTCATGAGATGAGAGGGAATGGGGTCAGAAGCACAGGTGGCCGGAGTAGGACTTGAGAGGAGGGAGGAGAGCTCCTCTGAGGATACTTCTGTGAAGGATGGGAGAGTAGCAGAGAGTGTTGAGATCCGGGGGTTGGAGAAGGGAGTTGAATGTACGGAAGAGCTGGCGGGGATGATGGGCATGGGTGTCAATAAGGGAGGAGACGTCCCTGCCTGCCTGTCCTTTCCATGACTTTCCCATCACTGTTGACGGCACTACCATCCTTCCTGTCTCACAAGCCCGCAACCTTGGTGTCTTCCTTGGTGTCATCTGCCTGCCGTCCCTGCCTGCTGCCACTGATCCCCCCCCCCCTCCGGGGCCCGGGCCCCCTCTGCTTCTGCCGATCACGAGGGAAGTCACCCGGGCACGTGGGAATGGACAAACCTCCTCTGCCAAGAAAGATGTCGGGCGGCTGGCAGGCCCCGCCGCCCCGGAATTGGAATGCAGGCCGGGCTCGGGTGGTGCGGGAACCTTGGCAACAGGCCGGGCCAGAAAGGCTCTGCGCTGACGCCGGCAGCCTTGATGAGGGCGTTGATCTTGTCCACAGCGACGGTTATCTCGTCGTCATGCAGGATGAGGGCGGAGTAGATGCAGGCCAGTTCAGAGACAGAGACCATGGCGTGTCATGGTCAGATTTAGGACAGATTATGAGCCGTTGGATTTGGCAAGCAGGAGGTCATTGGTGACCTTTGAGGGGGCAGTTTCCATGGAATGTAGGGGACGGAAGCCAGATTACTAATCACTTGAGAGAATCCAATGCAACGGAGAAGGTTGGCTTGTTTCCTGCCCACAATGAGCTTACAGTCTAGACAGGTGACATACTTTTTTGTGAATATAAATATAAATCAATCAATGTTTTTGTTGAGCACTTTCTATGTGTAGAACACTGTACTTCCCACTGTCTAAACTATAAACCTATTAAGGGCAATTAATCAATGGTATTTATCGAGCGCTCACTATGTGCAGAGCACTGTTCTAAACACTTGGATGAACACAACCCATCCTCCCGGCCCTACCTCCTTCCCCTCTCCACAGCACCTGTGTATATGTTTGTACAGATTTATTACTGTATTTTACTTGCACATATTTACTAATCTATTTATTTTATTTTGTTAATATGCTTTGTTTTGTTGTCTGTCTCCCCCATCTAGACTGTGAGCCCGCTGTTGGGTAGGGGTCGTCCCTATATGTTGCCAACTTGTACTTCCCAAGTGCTTAGTACAGTGCTCTGCACACTGTAAGTTTTCAGTAAATACGATTGAATGAATGAATGAATGAATGAGAATAAGCACAAACGTGTCCTACCCATAATGGGTTTGTAATCTAGGGAGGGTGGTCAGGGAGCATATCCACTAATTATGTTTTATTGTACTCTCCCAATCGCTTAGTACAGTCTTTTGCTCATAGTAAGTGCTCAGTAAACAGATGAAAAATACAGATAAAATGTCTATATCAATTCAGAGAAGCTCCACTGTAATGAGTAGTGAAAACAAGATTGTAAGGTCCTTGAGGGCAGGGAATGTGTCTCCCAACTTTATTGTATTATATTCTCCCAAGCTGTTACTACAGTGCTCTGCACACAGTAAGGACTCAATACCATTAATTGACTGAATACACAAGAGAAGCAGTGTTGTTTAATGGATACAGCATGGGCCTCATAGTCAGAAGGGCATGATTTCTAAACCCTGCTCGGCCACCTGTCTGCTGTGTGACCCTAGGAAAGTCATTTCACTTCCCTTTAACTCGGTTCCCTCATCTGTAAAATGGAGATTAAGACTGTGAGCCCCATGTGGGAGTCATGGACTGTGTCTAACCTGATTAGAATGTAGCCCTGGATTTAGTACAGTGTCTGGCACATAGTATGTGCTTAACGAACACCTTTGACTGACCTGTCATTTTTCCCTCGTGACCCCACGTGGTGATAAGGTAGCCAATCAATTTATTAATCAATGGCATTTAACCCTCCCCTTTCCCATCTCCTCTGACCTTCCTCATCCCCTGAACTTCAAGCTTTCTCCCTTTCAACGCTCTCACTTTCTCCCTCTCAATCCCTTCACCTCACTCCCTGTCTTTCAACATTATTCCTTGTTTCCCTCTTTCCCTTCCCTTCCGACCCCTCAATAACCCCTGAACACAACCTCCATGACTCCTGGAGCTAAATCCATAAGGCATCTTAGCACTGCAAAGCTGAAACTGGTGTAACTATAAAAATACTCGTGGTCAGCGCAGTCCACAGGGGTGGGTTCAATCATCCAAATAATTAATCATATTTACTGAGTACTTTTGTGCAGAGGGTTGTACCAAGTGTTTAGGAGAGTACAATAAAGCAGAGTTGGTAGACACATTCCCTGTCACTAAATCAATCAATGAGTGGTATTTACGGAGCACCTATTGTATGCAGAACACTTTAGTAAGCAGAGTACAGTAGAGTTGGTATTCATTTAATCGTATTTATTGAGCACTTACTGTGTGCAGAGCACTGTACTAAGCGCCTGGAAAGTACAATTCAGCAACAGAGACAATCTCTGCCCACAATGGGCTCACAGTTTAGAAGGGGGTAGACAGACATCAAAACAAGTAAACAGGAATCAAAAGCATCACTATAAATACATAGAATTATAGATATATGCACATCATTAATATAAATAAATAGAATTAGAAATATGTACATATAATACAAAAGGGCTGTAGGGCAGGGAGGGGAGTATAGCAAAGGAAGCGAGTCAGGGTGATGGGGAGGGGAGGGGAAGCTGAGGAAAAGGGGGGCTTATTCTGGGAAGATCTTCTGGCGCTGGTGAGCCTTCAGTAGGTCTCTAACATGACATGGTAGATGTGAGGAGGGAAGGCATTTTAAGGCAGAGGCAGGATGTGGGAAAATATGATAGAATCAATCAATCAATCCGTGGTAGTTATTAAAAATTTACTGTGTGCATAGCCTGTATTTTTTGAGGTTTTTTAATGGTATTTTTCAAGGGCTTACTTAGAGCCAGGTACTGTACTAATCATTTGAGAGAGGTCAATCATCCAGCCAGTCAGTCATATTTATTGAGCACTTACCGTGTGCGGAGCCCTTTACTAAGCTCTTGGGAGATTACGGTATAACAATATAACAGACACATTCCCTGCCCACATAAGCCTACAGTCTACAGTCTTGAGTAAAATACAATAGAGTTGCTCGGCTGGTGTGATGCTCTCAAGTAGTTTACTATATATCCAGGGAGATAGACTGTAACAGAAAATAGAAATAGGGGAAACGGCAGAGTATAAGGATTCATTCATTCATTCATATTTATTGAGCACTTACTGTATGAAAAGCACTTGGGGAGTACAATATCACAGTAAACAAACACATTCCCTGCCCACAACGAGCTTACAATCTAGAGATGTAGGCAGACATTAGTATAAATAGACAAATTAATAACAGATATGTACATAGGATATGAACATAAGTGCTGTGGGGCTGGGGTAAGTATCAGAGTGTTTAGTTGATAAAGGCATAGGAGATAGGACACTTTATAGTTGATAAAGTACATAGGAGACACAGTAGAGAAAATCTAGATGGAGAGATGAGAGATTAGTTCAGCATGACTATAATACAGTGTTCTTGGTTCAGTCTCTGCACACAGTAAGTCGTCAATAATCAATCAATCATATTTTCTGAACTCTTACTGTGTGCACAGCACCGTACTAAGTGCTTGGGAGAGTAAACTACAGCAGAGTCGGTAGAATAAATTTGATAGTAATAATAATTTTAGTACTTGTTAAACACTTACTATGTTCCAAGCACTGTTCTAAAAGTTGGGATAGATACAAGTTAATCAGGTTGGACACAGTCCCTGTCCCAAATGGGGCTTACACTCTTAATCTCCATTTTACAGATGAGGTAACTTCAGCCCAGAGAAGTGAAGTGACTTGCCCAGGTTCACACAGCGGATCCGTTGTGGAGCTACGATTAGAACCCAGATCCTATCATTAAATACCATTGATTGATTAATTGAGAGACTAGTGAGGGAAAACATTCTGGAGGAGATGTAATAAGTAGAAGTCTGTGACACAGTTCCCGCCGTAAAGAACATATGGGCCAAAGTGGATATTCATTCAATCGTATTTATTGAGCACTTACTGTTTGCAGAGCACTGTACTAAGCTCTTGGAAAGTACAATTTGGCAACAGAGACAATCCCTACCTAACAACGGGCTCACAGTCAAGAAGTGGGGAGACAGACAACAAAACAAAACAAAACAAAACAAAACAAGTAGACAGGCATCACTAGCATCAATATGAATAAATAGAACTATATATATATATGTACACATCATTAATAAAAGTAATAGAATTATAGATATGTACAAATATACACAAGTGCTGTTGGGTGGGGAGGACGGTAGAGCAGAGGAAGAGAGTCGGGGTGATGGGGAGGGGAGGAGGAGCAGAGGAAAAGGGGAGCTCAGTCTGGAAAGGCCTCCTGGAGGAGGTGAGCTTTCAGTAGGGTATGCGAGGTCATCCCAAAACGACTCCAATAGGAGATGAGAGGAAAGAAATACTGAAGACCCTCCCAAAGGCGCCAAACTTCCGGTTAACATAACAACAAATCTACAGTTAAAGAAAAGAGAATGAAGGCGTGGGCAGAAGCTCCCCCAAGTCAGCTGGGGTCGCGGACCAGTAGGCAGCTCCGGGTTCTTTAGATTGCGCGACGACGAGCCAAAGACCAGATATTGAGCCAGAGTAATCAGTTCTGACTCTTTATTCGGTGTGCTCACATAGTTGTAGCGCAGCAAGCAAGTGAAGGAGAGGGTCGGAGTCCTCCTATTCAGCAGGACAGGCTCTGTAGGGCTCGGTCTAAACGCCTACAACTAATAATAGCAGCAATGCCTCATTATACGAAGCCCCCTTGTACCGGTTCGCCCGCCCCATATTCCCATGGTGTCTATCTGATTGGGGCAGTTCCCGTTCAGCAACTTTGTAGTTTAGCAGTTCCGTGTCCTTTCTGCGGGTTGCTCAGGCGGAGGGAAGGGGTGAATTCACAGATAGGACACTCTTTCCACACTCCACTCATTCGCCCTCTCTGTAGGCCTAGAACACCTGGAGCTGGGGACGTCAATATTTGGCGGGGGTCCCGCGCTGTGGGTTGGTCAGGAGGTGGGAGGGGGTGAATTCACAGTTAGGGCACTGTTTCCACACTCCACCCCTTCGTCCTCTCCGTACGCCTAGAGCAACTTGGAGCAGGGGCCCACGATAGTGGAGGGCCTGTGCGAGTACAGAATCCTGGCACCAAAGCTGCATAGAGCACGACACACCCTAGCATGATCCACTGGGACCAATGTCTCGTTCCCACACTTCCACACACCAACAATCATGAGAATCATACACAGTCTGTCATCATCTTTTGGTTCAGTGTCCGTATCTGCAGTCCGGGTTTGGTTAGGTGGAGCGCGGTGCGGTTACATTCTCGCTGTGCGTCCGCCAGGGCTTGTCGTATCACTTCCGTGCCCTCCTCCACCTGTTCCGGCCAAGTCCCTGTGTCCACTAGATCAGTAGGAATGTCCCAGAGGAGGGTGTGGTGTTCATGCCACTCCCATATGGAGAGGTTGATAAGATTACCAACGGGCAACCTTACTAAAGACGTAAGAAGCAGCGTGGCTCAGTTGAAAGAGCACGGGGGGCTTGGGAGTCAGAGGCCATGGGTTCTAATCCCTACTCCACCAATTGTCAGCTGTGTGACTTTGGGCAAGTCACTTAAATTCTCGGGTCGTCAGTTACCTCATCTGCAAAATGGGGATTAAGACTGTGGGACAACCTGGTAACCTTGTATCCTCCCCTGCGCTTAGAACAATGTTTGGGACATAGTAAGCGCTTAACGATTACCATCATTATATTATTTTTATATCACTACAAACAAGCGTTATATTAGCACAAGCAGCACTAACATAATTAAAAGTGATCATGGTTATGTTTATCTGTTCTCCGCACGCCTAACAAAAGTTCCCATTACTCAAATACCAGTAGTCTCCGTCTTCCACCCTAGCGATGATAGTCGGCAAACTGTCCTGTACACTTTCACGCCCCCGGGACCATGTGAGCAGAAGCAATCCCTCTTTACATGGGTACATCCAGAAGAACAGAAGGACTCCCAGTAATTCCTGGGCCCATTCCACTATCCCCACATCTTTCCCAGGGGTCCATCTGCTTTTCATCCTGCACTATCCCTAATCCTACTAGGGCCGTGGCCCATAAGTGCGGGTTGTCCATTGGATGGTGTACCCTCACCTTACAGTAATGGGCGGTACACCCGCCATATAGTACCTGAATGGCCGGCCATGCAACAGAGGCTGGACACAGGTGAGGCAGGCTGGGGGCCACTCTGCTTGGCTTACTTCTTCTGTTAGGGTGGTGATTTATGGTAGCAGTCCTAACTGAGTCTGGATGCAGGCATCCGACCAGGTGGTGTTTTGGGCCCAATGGGCCAGCTCCCCTATGAGTACGCCTGCCCACGTTTTCAGAGCTCCAGTTGATAATGCCAATCTTTTCCACCCCCAGGTGTCCTACAACATTCCAGTACTAATTAGCTGCTGTATCTGGCTTTCATATTGGAGTTCTCATCCCCATAGGCCTTGTATGTACGCTTCATTCCATGCTCCCAGCGCGCTGCCGACCCACCCAGTGATGGTATTGTTCCATCGTCTGTGGGCCCTTGCCGGCGACCGGTTTCCTACCCACCAGGTCCATTGTCGGCAGAGCTGGGCCAGGGCAGTGGAACTGTTCAGGTGATGGTTATCTGCCCATCATGGTTCCAATGACCAGGTGTCCCGAGGTGACCCTGGGGTACCGGCCATCTCAAGGTAAAAAGCTATCTCGCGACCACCTGAGCCAGCAGGCGGAACTCGGAAGTGAAGGTGGAATACCGCCCCCGCGACCAAACCTGCTAGATTGACAGCCCAAGCCAAGAATACAGAAGGTGTCCCTCGCCCCCGTGCCAATCAAATTAGGTATGGAAGAGGGGGGAGGGCAGAGATTGGATAGACTGAGGCCAGAAGCTGGAATGGCCTAGGGGCACAGACAATAAATACCTGTTGCCTCTGACCTTCGGAGTCAGAACACCAGGACACGCAGCATCAAGAGGAGCAGCCCACGTGTCTCTCTCTGCCCAGAAGGCCAGATGACCGCTCTGCAACCAGAACCAAGACATTGAGGCAAGGGCCATGGGACAGGTGAGTGTCTCGTGGGTGGGACCTCGGTACCCCGCTGCTGATGAGAATCATGAGTGTATTCCTCCCATGTAGGGAGAGCACAGGGTGAGAGCTAGCCTCCCACCACGTGCGCGGGTAATGTAATGAATTTTTCCCATGTGAGAAAGTAGGTGGGTTCTTCCCGAGTGGGAAGTGCACATGGGTGAGAGCTAGCCGCCTCACCCACGTGCGAATAACGTATGATTGTGTTCCTCCCGTGTAGGGAATCTCTAATATTGCTAATTGATTATATTCCTCCCGAACGGGAAGTTCAATCCTTTGCGCCTAAACAGTTACATAAATTCAACTAGCCTCATGGAATATATTTTATATACAACTCAGGCTTTCTGTCCCCGGCCTCTCTCTCTCTCTCTCTCTCTCTATAGCCTCTCCGATCACTGAACGAACCCGTCCCCGGACGATGGGTAACATCAGGAGAGTGCCTCGGCAGTCCATCGAGTGTGGGTGAACAGGCGAGTCCCCTCCACGGTGGCTTCCAATAGGTATGCGTCCCTGGTCCCTGGGTATCCATCGTCCATATTGTCCGGTATTACTTCCACTGCCAGCAAGGGCGACCCCGAATTCCAGGAACAATCTGGGGCATTTTTCACTGCCCGGGGCATGGGCATTCAGCCAATAACCATACATGTGTCATGGAGGAGTGATCCGGAAGAGGTATCTCCCAGGCAACGTGATGGGGGCTGCTAATGCTCCCTGATCCTCATCAGGCTGGTTTCTCGGTTATCGGTTTGAGGCACAGCCAGGCCATTCTAGTACCTGTGTCATTGGTGATTTGCCACTATGTGGTGCCCACCGTGGCGACATGTTTCTTTGACATCGTGACGTTCACACTCCGATCATGAGAGTTATCCAGCATGTGGCAGAACATCTGCATAGTGGAATTGAATAGGGTCAGAGTCTCCCACTTCCCATTGTATTCTCCGGCTGCGATTACAGTGGCAGGCAACCGTCATCCTTTAGTGGCGGCATCCCACCAGCCGTCGGTTTTGCCGTTCAACGGTGCTGGAGTGGTGGTGTCACCTTCTAGCCGGGTAAGGGTCACAGAATATCATGTAGCGTGGCCCACTCCTTGACCTCGTGCCCTGTAAAGTGGGTGCCCTGATCAGAATCTATGTAGGCCGGGAAGCCGCATCCAGGCTCCATCAGCTGAAGCCCTTGTATAGTAGCAACTTGCGTGGGTGTTGCCACTGGGTAGGCGAACGCCACTCTCAAACGAGTATCCACCGCGGTGAGCGAGTATCTCTTTCCCTGGCTTAGGGGCAGGGGCCTGTTGTAGTCAATCTGCCATCTCTCCCCCGGTCGACTTCCTTGGAGGATGGAACCTTGGTGGTCATAGGGCGATATTTCTATTGCGTACAATGATTTGAAGAACTGGTGTACCTCCCTGCGGGTTCCTTCCCACCCCCGTCCTCGGAGCGCCCGATACGTGTCATCGACCCCGTTATGAGCTAGTGTCTCATGCACCCATTGGATGGTACTGGTGGGCCGTGCCTCCCGCACCTGTGCGAGCACGTCGGCCTCCTAATTCCAGGGAGCTCCCAGGTGAGCCGGCACATGGTACACGGTGAGGGGGGCCTCCCAGGCTCTTAACAGTCGGGCTATGTCACCCCACATCTCTTTTCCCATACCGCGCCCCGTGCTACCACCCACCCCTTGAATTTCAAACCCACAACCATGAAGATAGGCTGCTGTATGTGGCCCACGTGTCGGTTGCCAAGACACCTACATCAGGTGCGTGAAGAGGAGCATCCGTTCCGCCCTGAGTTCAGCCCATTGGCTGGACTGATGGACCTCTTCTTCCCAGAGGATGGTATCCGTGGGAGTATGGACTGCAGCCGCAGCCCACGTCTCGGGTTCCCTTTAGCTGACCCTTCAGTGTAACATGTGCCAGTTGGCGGCGCCCTCTCCCCCTTCTCCATGGGCCAGTTCTAGCAAATTCGTACCGAGGGGATCGAAGGAGGGGGTCCCGGATCCTCAAATGTCACCACTCCCAACATACACTCGGATTCTGCCGTGATAAGTATCTGATAGGTGGCGGGGGCCATCCGGCCCACATCCAATCATAGGGTGGTTCTCACGGTAGAGGTGCTGTGCCCCCCGAACCCTTCTGTCCACATACGTGGGCCTGTGAATTTGCTGGGGTCCCCGTGTATAGTTGTTACTTCTGCACCAGTGTCTACCAAGGCGAGGGTGGGCTGAATATTCTGGGGACCCCAGTAAATGATAGTATACATATTTACTATACTATTTTGTTGATGATGTGCATCTAGCTTTATTTTTATTTATTCTGATGACTTGAAACCTGTCCACATATTTTGTTTTGTTGTCTGTCTCTCCCTTCTAGGCTGTGAGCCCGTTGTTGGGTAGGGACCATCTCTATATGTTGCCAACTTGTACTTCCCAAGCGCTTAGTAGAGTGTTCTGCACATAGTAAGCGCTCAAGAAATACGATTGAATGAATGAATGAAATAGTCAGGGTAATGTATGGCCTCCGATCCCCTCCGATTGACCTGACTCAAAGGGAGGGGCCTGGGCCACTTCCCTACGGCTTGTCTCTCCATTCGCTCAGGTCCCGGTGCAGCGATGCAGAAGGCATCACCCGGGGCTGAGTGAACGGGCCCCGTTCTTTGAGCCCGTTGACACTTTCGGGTACTCCAGCTGTGAGTTTGCCTTCCCCTGTGGTTTACCTCTGATCCTTAGGTATTTTTTCTACAGGGAGAACAGCACAGTGTTTGGCTGCTTAACTATATTTTCTAGTTTGATCCGGCCGCTATTAAATCTCTCCACATTTGTGATCGGGATATCTTCTATATTGCTCCTTTCGGAGAGATGGGTTTTGCCGAGGCCACCCCTCGAATCTTGCTAGGCTTTGTAATCAGCCGCATCAGATTTCCCAAAGCCAGGTACGATCTATGAAAGGCTTTCCCATCTTTTCATTAACTAGGGGCAGCAACACTCCCTGTATGTTGGGGGCGGGGGGCATCGACCGGAGGAGCTTACTGTGCAACCCGGAATTCATGGGTGCTGCATCGGGGCTATATTCTCCCGTGGCATATATTTGCTGTTTCATTCCCAACGTTCTCAATAACGCGCATGCCCCTTCTATACTCACCCAGTCTTCTGGTTCAGTGGGTAGCTTGTGCACGGTGGCTCAGGTGCCTTTTGTGGCGGCCACTATCCAGTCCATTAGGGAGCAGTTACCCCTGTTGGTCTGACCCACCACAGGGTTGGCCTGACCCATCTGCACCCCATTTTCAGATGATGGAACTGAGGCATAGAGAAGTGAAGTGAGTTGCTCAAGGACACATAGTAGACAAGTAGCAGAAACAAAATTAGAACTCAGGTCCTCTGCCTCCCATACTCAGGCTACTAATCACGCCAAGCTGCTTCCTTCAAGTGGATGCCTTCATCCTTCCCTTACTTCAGCAAGAAAGAGGGTCGGTTCATCCCAGAAATGAGGTTGCAGGAGAACATCTTCCTCAGGATGACCTTCACATCCTTGTTCCTCAGGCTGCAGATGAAGGGGTTCAGAGTGGGGGAAGCACTGTGTAGAACACTGACACCAGCAGGTCCACGGTTGATGGGGAGGATGAAGGCGGCTTCAGATGGGCAAACGAACTCATGAAAAGATTCAGAGAGACAATGGCGAGGTGAGGCAGGAAGGTGGAGGAGGTTTTGACCTGGCCCTCAGTGGATCTCATCCTCCATGAGGCACAGACTGTGGCCAGCCTGATTAACGTATATCTACCCCAGCACTTAGAACAGCGCCTGGCACATAGTAAGCTCTTTGGCAAATACCATAAACAAAACAAGCAACAACAATGGCAGGGCTTAACATAAAGAGAACTGACAGTCTGGTGAATGTACCGTTTCCGGGAAGGGCCACCAGGACTGGGATTGGGGGTCCTCCAGAGAAAATCACCTGCAAACCTTTTCAGTGAATCGCCAGTAATGAGGTCTTAGTCCCATCTCCCAAGAAGTCCCGTCCCCCAGGGAATTCTGGCCGCTCCTAATAAATTAGAAGCGGCCATTAATCCTTTTGCCCTTGGTGAGCCAATATGAGTGGGGACTAAGAGGTCTTGAAAGCCTCTTTCTCCTCACCAAGGGCTTCCAGGCTCGAATTGAGAAGTCAGCGTTGTGAACCAGCATGAAAATCGAAGCCAAGGCCCAACGCCGTGAGTCCGACTGGGAGGTACAGGAGGAGAGCAGGCCAGGGAGGGAGTTTCACAGGGGAACTGCGACTGGGGAAAATGAAAATAGGAATCTCTCCCATTTCCTTGTAGATGACGATGCAAATAAATCCATACGCTCCATCGTCATCCTCCTCTTTAATAATTATGATCTATATTGAACACTTTCTATGTGTCAAACATTGTCTTAAGCGCTGGGGTAGATGAAAGATAATCACGTTGGACACCGTGCCTGTCCCCCGTGGGTCTCACAGCTGAAGGCAAAGAGAGAATAGGTATTGAATATCCATTTTCCAGACGAAGAAACTGAGGCAGAGAGAAGTTAAGTACCTTGCTCAAGATTACATAGCAGACAAGTGGCAGAGTTGGGATTCGAACTCAAGTCCTCTGACTCTCAGGCTTTTGCTCTTTCCACTAGGCCATGCTCCTTCTCAATAGTTATCTTCTTCCTCTGCTTCTTTCTCCTTTTTAAATTTTTAAATGATATTTGTTAAGCACTACTCTAGGTGGCTAGGGTAGATTCAAGGTAATCAAGTGAGACACAGTCTCTTTCCCACATTTGTCTCACAGTCGAAGTACTCAATTCCCATTTTACAGTTGAGGAAACTGAAGCACAGAGAAATTAAATGACTTGCCCAAGGTCACACAGCAATCAAGTAGGAGAGGCATGTTAAGAAATGTGTCTTTCAAAGGCTTTGAATATGAGACAACATGCTGTCTGTCGGGTATGAAGAAGGAGGGAGTTCTATGGCAGAGGCAGGACTGGGGTGAGGGTTAGGCAGTGAGGTAGATGAGATTGATGTACAGTGAGTTGGCACTAGAGGAGCGAAGTGCACCGGTTGGAATGTAGAACGAGAGCAGCGAGGAGAGGTAGAGGGATCAAGGTGATTGAGTATTTTAAAACTTTTGGTGTAGTGTTCCTTTTTGATGCAGATAGGGTCCACTGTCCAGGTGGACCAATGAGAGAGGGAGAAATATTGAACACTGAAATGTACATTCCAACGAATGATGAAGGGAAACTTAACTCAACTCTCCTTTAGCCTGTAAGATCATTGTTTGTTAGGGGACATGTCTACCAGCTCTGTGGTATTGTATTCTCCATTGCTTAGTACAGTGCTTTGCAAACAGTACTCTATTAGTAAATACAATTGATTTATAAATTGATTGATCAACTGGACTGAGGATGTGGTCTGACCTTTGGGGTAAGGTTTCTGACCGAAGTACCCCCTGGGGCCTTGGGGGCAGGAAACCTGTCTATCGACTTTGTTTTTCTTTTCTTTAATGGAGTTTGTTAAGTGCTTACTATGTGCCCGACACTTAACTAGGCACCGGGATAGATACAAGTTAGTCAGGTTGGGCACTATAGTCCTTGTTTCAACTCGGGGCTCAATCTTAATCGCCATTAACCCCCAAGATCACATAGTAGGCAAGTGGCAGAGTCAGAACTAAAACTCAGTTCCTTCTTATTCCCAGCCCCATGCTCTATCTACTAGGCCACGCTGCCTTTCAACTTAATCAAACAATCATAGGTATTGAGCACTTACTGTGTGCAGAGCTTCTCTGTTATATTGTATTCTCCCAAGAGCTAAGTACAGGGCTCTGTACAAAGTAAGCACTCAATAAATACCATTGATTGCTTCCATGAGATTCAGCTGGAATCTCAATTAAGATTTAACTAATGAGAGCAGAGAAGAACACAACTTTTGCCAAAGTAACGACGAGTTAGATCATAGCACCTTGGCACCAGGAATGAAGTGAGGATACAGAGCACAATCCTTGGATTTAGAGGTCCTGGACTTTAATCGCTGCTCCATCACTTACCGCTGGGTGACTTTAGCAAGTCACTTCACTTTTCTGTGGTTCAGTTTCTTCAAGAAAAATTTCCGGGCAGCTGAGTGAAGTGCGGACTGGAGTGCGGAGAAACAGTAGGGTAGGGAGGCCAACAAGGTAGCTGATACAACAATCAAGGCTGGAGAAGCTAAGTGCTAGGATTAGTGTGGTAACAGTTGGGATGGAGAGAAAAGAGCCGATTTTAGCAATGTTGTGAAGTTAGAACCAACAGGATTTGGTAACATTGAATGTGAGAGTTTAATGAGAGAGATGAGTCAAGGATAATACCAAGGTTATGGGCTTGGGAGACTGGGAAAATAGTAGTGCTGCCTAAAGTGATGGGAAAGATAGAAGAAAACAGGATTTGGATGGGAAAATGGGGAGTTCTGTTTTAGATGTGTTAAAGTGGAGGCATCAGTGGAACATCTAAGTGGAGATGTCCTGAAGTTAGGAGAAAATAGAAGACTGCAGAAAAGAGGAGATGCCAGGGCTGTTGATGTAGATTTGAAATCATCAGCATAGAGATGGTTGTTGAAGCCATGTTATTCAATGAGCTTTCCAAGGGAGAAGGTGTAGATAAAGGATAGAGGATAAATGAGTATGTTTGAAAGCAGTGGGGAAGGAGCCATTGGATAGTGAATTGTTAAAGATCAAGGTAAGGAAGGGAAGAAGAGGGGCAAGTGATTTTATAAGTCGCGAAATGATGGAATTGGAAGTGCAGTTGGAGGGAGTGGATTTTGAGAGGGGTCAGGAGGTCAGTCAATCAATCAATCAATCGTATTTCTTGAGCGCTTACTGTATGCAGAGCACTGTACTAAGCGCTTGGGAAGTACAAGTTGGCAACATATAGAGACGGTCCCTACCCAACAGTGGGCTCACAGTCTAGAAGGGGGAGATAGAGAACAATGTTTCTCTTAGGTATTAGTAGTAATACTAGTAGTAACAGTAATGGGAGTAGCGATAGTAGTAGTAGTAGTAGTCATAGTAAAAGCAGTAATAGTGGTAGTAGTAGTATCAGTAGTATTGATGGTGGTAGTAGTATAGTAGTAGTGGTTATAGCACTACTAGTAGCAGTAATAGCAGTAGTAGCAAAGTAATAGTTGTAGTAATAGTAGTAAGTAGTAGCTGTAGGAGTAGTTTAGTAATAACAGTAGCAGTAGTAATAGCAGTAGTAGTATAGTAATAGAAGTAATAAAGGTTCCTTTGAGTTCCCTTTGCGCGTAAAACACTGTGGTCAGGAAGGTACAACAGAAGGATGAGACAAAGTCTCTGCCTAAAAGACACGCTAACAGATGATAGATACTGATAGTGGAATCAGAATAAATAATTACTACACATTCATGAATCAAATCAATGATATCAATCTAATTTATTTGATCCATTCATTCATACAATTAATCGTATTTATTGAGCGCTTACTGTGTGCAGAGCATTGTACTAAGTGCTTGGGAAGTACAAGTTGGCAACATATAGAGACATATAGAGACTGTCCCTACCCAAAAGTGGGCTCACAGTCTAGGAGATTCATTAAATTCTACACTCCTTGATGACAGGACAGTACATTTTGTATTCTCCTGGTACTCGTTTAGCACAAAGTACTCATTAGGCACTCAGTAGGTGCTCAATAAATACCACTGGATAAAAAAATTGAATATACATTTATCAACAAGCGCTGAGACAGAGAAGGAAAAAAGATCTCCAATATGAGAATAATCAACACTTGTTGAAATTGAAACCAATCTTCCATATTTCAGAGTGACATTATTGGTCGCATGTCAGTCAGTCAATCATATTTATTGAGCAGTTACTATGTGTACAGCACTGTACTAAGCACTTGGGAGGGTACAGTATAACAATACAACAGACACATTCCCTGCCCACGGAGAGCTTACAGTCTAGAGGGGGATACCAACATTAATATAAATGAGTAAATTACAGATATGTACAGAATTACTGTGGGGCTGGGTTGGGGAGTTGAATAAACGGAGCAAGTCATGGTGATGCAGAAGGGAGTTGAAAAAAAGCAAAAGAAGGCTTAGTCAGGGAAGGCTTCTTGGAGGAGACGTGCCTTCAACAAGGCATTGAAAGCAGGGAGAGTAATTGTCTGATATGAAGAGGAAAAAACATTCCAGACTAAAGGCAGGACGTGGGCAAGAAGACAGCAGTGAGAAAGATGAGTTTGAGGTACACTGAGAAGGTTGGCATTAGAGGAGCAAAGTGTGTGGGCTTGGTTGTAGTATGAGAGCAGAGAAGTGAGGAAGGAAGGAAGGAGCAAGGTGATTGAGTGCTTTAAAGCCAATAGTGGGGAGTTTCTGTTTGATGCGAATGTGGATGGACAATCTTTGAAGGTTCTGGATGGGAGGGGAAGCATGTTCTGAACTTTTTTTAAACTGTCGTCAGTGGGAAGGTGCTTCTACAGAGAAGCAGAGTGGCTTAGTGAATAGAGCACGGCCCTGGAAGTTAGAGGAACCTGAATTCTAAATCCAGCTCCACCACTGGCCTGTTGTGTGACCTTGGGCGAGTGACTTAAATTTTTTGGGTTTCAGTTTCCTCAAAAGCAAAATGGGGTTCAGTAATTGTTCTCCCTCCTACCTACAGACGGTGAATGTCATATGGGACAGGGATTGTATCCAGCCTGATCGATTTGTAAATACCCCAGCGTTGAATCAATCAATCAATCAATCGTATTTATTGAGCGCTTACTATGTGCAGAGCACTGTACTAAGCGCTTGGGAAGTACAAATCGGCATCACATAGAGACAGTCCCTACCCAACAGTGGGCTCACAGTCTAAAAGAAGGCAGAGGGCAGAGGGCAGTCATTATATGCCATTACTACTACTAGACTGTAAGCTCACTGAGGGCAGAAAACGAGTCTGTGAATTCTGTTGTATTGTACTCCCCCAAACACTCGATAAAGTGTATTGTACCCAGTGGGCACTTAATTAATGCAGTTACTCATTGTGGGCAGGGAATGCGTCTATTGTTATATTGTGCCCTCCCAAGCGCTTAGTACAGTTCTTTGCATACAGTAAGTGACCAATAAATGCAGTTGAATGAATGAATGAATAAATAATGTAGCTACTGTTACTACTGTTGCTGCAATTATAACTACTATTTGACCCCAACCTTTATGTCATCATACGCATGCAAAGGCAAAATTCACAAACAGCTCAGGTGAGTTTTACGTACAGAGGTGGGGCTACAATGAAAATAGTATAGAAGGCCGTGCCTTTAAGCTGCTTTGTTAAATGGTGGTACCTTCCACAGTGGACCTATAATCAAACATTTATCCCAAGCATGTTTCTGCTTTAGGATCCACTCTCTACAGCCCTCAATTAATACCATTTTTTTAAATCTCCATGGAGACAAAATCACCAGACTCCCTCAGGATGTTCACTGGCATCCTTAGGTCTGCCCTTCCTATCCGGACGTCCATAAATCCCTGTCCCCCAGGGTGGGAGGGAAGAATAAAATCTCTTTCCCAGAGGCCCTTGCCTCACTGCCCTGGAACCAAACATTCTAAGGGACCAACAGATCTGTCATCAGTCTCACCGGCAGCTCCTTTTTTCTTGCCCCTCAGATCCTCTTGAGCACAGGGCGGCCTGAGCCTGAGGGCTATGTGGAGGCTGACCCCTCCCAGCGGTGAGCGTCCTTGAGCTGTAGAGGAAAGGAGGCCAACCCAGGTCAGCGCAGCCCAGACGAACCCGACACTGCACATCTCCTGGTAAGTGCAGAACCTGAATCAACTAATAACCATTGTCACCGTCCCGTTGCCCCTCACATTTATACAGAGACCCTGCTCTGCCCTGCTCTCCAACTCAGAACAGAGAGTGCTTGCTCAAACCAAGGGAACGGTTTTGGTATCCATCATTCAAGCACACTTCCACTGTCCCAGAGTGCTGTTGGGTGATTTCTCGGGGGCTTGAAACCCCCTCCTGGCACTTCAGAGAGCCTGGGCCACCTACACCTCCTTCTAACCGTTTCTGGAAGAACCCCACTTAGCCCGTTCCAGGATGAATTTCAATCGCCAAATCGGATCCCAGGGAGTGTCCTTATCTTTTCCCACCTTCTCCGGTGCTCTAAATTGGATGTCACACAGCAGCATAGCCGAGGGAAAGGGCATGGGTCTGGGAGTCAGAGAATCTGGGTTCTCTGGTTTCTGATCTTATCTCCTCCACTTATCTGCTGAGTGACCTTGGGAAGTCACCTAATTTCCCCGTACCTCGGTTTTCTCATCTGCAATATTGGGATTGAATCCTCCTCTGTCTGACGTAGACTGTGAGCTTCGAGTGGGACAGAGACTGTATCTAACCTGATTATCTTGTATATACCCCAATATTTAGCACAGTGCCTGGCACATAGTAAACACACAACAAATACCATTACAAACTAAACAATCTGGGTACTTGGACCGGGGCTGGAGTTGGTGCTGGATGTCTGTCTACTTGTTTTGTTTTGTTTTGTTGTCTGTCTCCCCCTACTAGACTGTGAGCCCGTTGTTGGGTAGGAATTGTCTCTGCTGCCGAATCGTACTTTCCAAGCGCTTAGTACAGTGTTCTGCACACAGTAGACTCTCAATAAATACTATTGAATGAGTGAATGATAAATACAGGTTGGAGAGGCCTTACTGCCAAAGTCAAAGGTCTATGAGAGGGAGGCTCTGCTCAGAAAGATGGGAGGTGGTGTGAGTGAGAGGTTGGTGAGGAGTAGAGGCTGTACTGGCACTGCCTTGGAGATGCGAGCTCTCCAGACAGTGGGGGTGAATAATAATAATAATTTGGATATTTGTTAGGCACTTCCCATGTACCAAGCACCGCATTAAGCACTGGGGTAGATTCAAAATACTCAGGTTCCATATGTGACTTACAGTCTAAGTAAGAGGGAGAAAGCAGCATGGCTTAGTGGTAAGAGTGAGGGTTTAAGAGTCAGAGAACGCGGGGTTTTATCCCGGTACTGCCCCTTGTCTGCTGTGTGACCTTGGGCAAGACACTTAACTTCTCTGTGCCTCCGTTACGTCAACTGAAAAATGGAGATTAAAATTGTGAGCCCCACACGGAACAACCTGATTACTCTGTATCTATTCCAGCAGTTATAACAGTGCTTGGCACATAGTAAGCACTAAAAAATGCCATCATTATTTTATTATTATTAAACGTTATTGAATCTCTATTTTTTAGATGAGGGAACAGAGGTACACAGAAGTAAAGGAACTTGCCAAAGTTCACACAACAGATAAATGGCAGAGCTGGGATTTGAAACTGGGTCCTCTGAATATGAAGAGGTCCTGCCTCCCCACTGTATGTCCCTAGAGGTTGGTGAAACCCATTGAGATATTCACCTGTTTGGAGCCCGAGGTCTTGGCCTAAGAGAGCTATAGTCCATTATTGCAGAAAGGTCACAGATCAGAATGCAAAAATAAAAAATAAAAAATAGGATGTGCAGCTCTTTCTAGTGGAAAGAACCAGGAGCCGGAGCTGGTGGACATGAAGTCAAAATGTTGGAATTGTCTGTCATGAATCATCTTTCCCAGACTTCTCACTCTTGGCTAAAATCTGGACAGTAGTGGCTGCCTTTGATGGGAGCGGACAGCACTGTCAGTTTCAGCCTGGAAGTGCTAGACTGGAAGCTTCCTCCCTTGACTGAAGTTCCTTGTAAGCAGGGAATGTGTGAACCACTTCTGTTATATTGTTCTCTTCCAAATGCCTAGCACAGTTCTCTGCACATAGTAAGCAAAAAATACCAACGACGAAGATGGACATAATTTCATCCCTCAGAGAAGTGGCGTGGTTTAGGGAAAAGAGCAGGGGCATGGGAGACAGAGGTCGTGGGTTCTAATACCACCTCCGCCATTTGTCAGCTGTGCGACTTTGGGCAAGTTACTTAACTTTTCCGTGCCTCAGTTACCTCATCTGTAAAATAGGGATTAAGACTGTGAGCCCCCTGTAAGACAACCTGATTACCCTGTATCTTCTCCACCGCTTACAGTAGTACTTGGAACATAGTAAGCGCTTAACGAATACCATCAACATTATTATTATTACCATTCACTATTCATGGTAGAAATCAATCTATCAGTGTTATTAATTGAGCATTTACTATATATACATATATATATATATATATATATATATATATATATATACCAGTCCTAAGTGTGCAGGACAGTATAATAGAACAGAGTTGGTAATAATCATAATAATTATGGTATTTGTTAAGTGTTTGTTATGTGCCAAACAGTGTTCTAAGCACTGGGGTAGATACAAGGTAAGAAGGTTACCCCGTGTGGAGCTCAAGGTCTTAATCCCCACTTTGCAGATGAGATCACTGAGGCACAGAGAAATTAAGTGACTTGCCTAAGGTCACCCAGCATACAGGTTGCAGAGCCGGGTAGATACGTTCCCTTTCCTCATCACGTTTGTAGTCAAGAGGGGGAGAGAGAGATATTAATATAAATAAATAATTTACCAATCAATCGTATTTATTGAGCGCTTACTGTGTGCAGAGCACTGTACTAAGCACTTGGAAAGTACAAGTTGGCAACATATAGAGACGGTCCCTACCCAACAGTGGGCTCACAGTCTAGAAGTCTGGAAGTTCTGGAATTTATGTATATATCACCTCACTCCCCACTCTTCAAAACTCTTCAGTGCACTCCCCTTCATCTCTTTCCCTGTTACCTATCCACACCATCTTCATCTCTTTCCCTCTTGCCTATCCACACTCTTCTCCTACTAAAAGTCCCAGCTTGCATTCTTTGTGCATGATCAGCTCACTGGGACTCATTTCTTAATAATAATAATGATAAAAGTAGTGGTATTCATTAAACACTTATTATGTGCCAAGCACTGTTCTAAATGTTGAAGGAGAAATGAGATAAATGGGTTGGACACAGTCCCTGTCCCACATAATAATAATAATAAATTCTTTAACTCCATTTTTCAGTTGAAGAAACTGAGGCACAGAAATGTGAAATGACTTACTCGAGGTCACAGAGCAGACAAATAGTGGTCCTTCTGACTCCCAGCCCGTGCTCAGTCCACTGGGCAACTCTGTTTCTTCTTTCCTACTTTTATCCCCAAGTTCACACATTTCCCTCAGAACTCTTCCCACTTCATAGCTGTCAGACCTCAGCTCTCCCATCTTCATAAACCCTTTGTACCTCCTCCAGAAGATTTTTAAAATGATACTTGGAAACATTTACTATGTCCCAGGAAGTATACTAAATCCCGGGGCAGAGGATACAAGATAATCAGGTTGGACAGAGTTACATGTCCCACATGGAGCTCACAGTCTAAATTGGAAGGAGAGCAGGAAAGTGGTGAAGCCAGGATTCATTCATTCATTCATTCAGTCAGTCAGTCAGTCAGTCATATTTACTGAGAGCGTACTGAATGCAGAGCACTGTACAAAATACTTGGGAGAGTACACTATAACAATAAACAGACACATTCCCTGCCCATAACGAGCTTACAGTTTAGAGCAGGGGAGACAGGCATCAATACAAACAAATAATTATAGATATGTATGCAAGTGTTATGTGGCTGGGAGTGCGGAAGATCAAAGGGAGCAACTCAGGGTGATGCATAAGAGAGTGGACGAAAGGGATACGGGGTGCTTGTTCTGGGAAGGGCTCTTGGAGGAGATATGCCTTCAATAAGGCTTTGAAGGGGAGAAGAGTAATTGTCGGATTTGTGGAGGGGGACATTTCCAGGTCAGAGGCAGGACGTGGGTGAAAGGTCGGTGGTGAGGCAGGCGAGACCCTAGCACAGTGGGAAGGTTAGCACTAAAAGAGCAAAGTGTGCGGGCTGGGTTGTAGAAGGAGAGTAGCGAGGTGAGATAGGAGGGATATGATGACGGAGTGCTTTAAACAACAATAATAATTATAATAAGCCAATAGTGAGGTGCTTTTGTTTTATGCAGAGTTGGATGGGCAACCACTGGCATTTCTTGAGGAATGGGGTGGCATGTCCTGAAGGTTTTTGTAGAAAAATGATCCGGGCAGCAGAATGTAGCATGGACTGGAGTGGGAAGAGACGAGAGGTTGGGAGGACAATATGGAGGCTGATGGAGTAATGCAGGCAGGGTAGGATGACTGACTGTATTAACGTGGTAGCAGTTTGGATGGAGAGGAAAGAGCAGATTTTTGCAATGTTGTGAAGGTGGGACCAACAGGTTGAATGAAAAAGAGGAGTCAAGGATAATTCCAAGGCTATGGGCTTGTGAGACAGAAAGGATGGTGGTGCTATCTACACTAATGGGAAGGTCAAGGGGAGGATAGGGTTTGGGTGGGAACACAAGGAGTTCTGTTCTGGACATGTTAAGCTTGAGGTGGTGGGAGAAGATTCAAGTAGAATTGTCTTGAAGGTAAAAGGAAATGTGAAACTGAAGAGAGAAAGAGAGAAACCAGGACTGGAGATATAGATTTGGGTATCATCTGCATAGAGGTGGTAGTTGAAGCCATAGGAATGAATGAGTTCTCCGGGGGAGTAAATGGAGAATAGATGGGGATTAGAACCCAGGTCAGAGGACCAAGCCTGGATTCTTTCCACTAGGCCACGCTGCTTCAATTGACCAAAATCCTTTCATAAGCACTTGGAACGTACTCCCTCCTCCCTCCTGAAACCCATCAAACAATCACACTGTCCCACTTCAAACCCCTTCTGAAGACTCACCTCATGCAGGAGGCCTTCCCAGACTAAGCCCCCATTTTCCTCAGCTCCCCGTCCCATCCGCAGCTCCCCGACTTGTTCCATATTCTAGACTGTGAGCCCACTGTTGGGTAGGGACCGTCTCTATATGTTGCCAACTTGTACTTCCCAAGCGCTTAGTACAGTGCTCTGCACACATTAAGCGCTCAATAAATACAATTGAATGAATGAATGAATATGCTCTACCCTCTTCTCCCCACTCCACAGCACTTGAGTATATATGCACCTATCTATAATTCTATTTATTTATATTGATGCCTGCTTGTTTTGATGTCTGTTTCCCCCTTCTAGAATGCAAGTCTGGTGTAGGCAGGGATTATCTCTGTTGCTGAATTGTACATTCCAAATGCTTAGTACAGTGTTCTGCACATAGTAAGCGCTCAATAAATACGATCAAATGAATGAATGAATTAATGAATGAATGAATAAGAATTTGAGGAATAGTGTGTTTTCAAATTAGGTATCCAGCTGGAATTCTAAATAAATTCCAATTAACCATTTTCTCATTTCCTGTCCACATTATTCCCAGGAAATTCAAGTAGAAAATGTCCAATATCTCTATGGTGATGGAAGTTCTCCTTCTGGGGTTCTCAGAGGTCTGGGCAGCTGGTCCACGCCGTGCTGTTCATCCTCGTCTACCTGGTGGCCTTGACGGGGAATCTCCTTATCGTCAGCATCACCGTCCTCGACCAGTGCCTCCACACTCCCATGTACGTTTTCCTCAGGAATCTGTCCCTCTTAGA
Organism: Tachyglossus aculeatus; assembly: GCF_015852505.1. NCBI lineage: Eukaryota > Metazoa > Chordata > Mammalia > Monotremata > Tachyglossidae > Tachyglossus > Tachyglossus aculeatus. Next base: position 869,651 of record NW_024044853.1, on the reverse strand, counting down.
TATCTGCTACATCACTGCCACCGTCCCCCAGTCCATCTTCAACTCCTTTACCGACAGCAGACCCATCTCCTTCCTGGGATGTGCTATACAGTTCCTTTTAATGATCCTTTTTGGAAGTTCAGAAGTTTTCATCCTTACAGTGATGTCCTATGACGGGCAGCCATCTGCTGTCCCTTGCGCTATGACATCATCATGAACCGAGAGGTTTGTGCGAAGATGGCCGCCCCCTTCTGGCTCAGCGGGGTTCTCTACTCCCTGATGCACACGGCCACAACCTTTTCCTCCCACTTTTGTGCTCCTCGCATCATCCACCAGTTCTTCAATGAAGTCCCCCAGTTGCTCAAACTCATGTGCCAGAGCAGAGGTCTGCGTTCTTGTCCTTAGTGTTATTTTGTGTTTGGGCTACTTTGTATCCATCCTCGTATCTTGTGTCCACATCTTCTTGGCGATGCTGAAAATGCCGGCCACCGAGGACCGGACCAAAGCCTTCTCCACCTGCCTGCCTCACCTCGCCGTGGTCTCTCTGTCTCTTTTCACAGGTTCGTTTGCCCATCTGAAGCCACAGTCATCCTCTCCACTGACGCTGGACCTGCTGGTGTCCGTGTTCTACACGGTGCTGGCCCCCACCCTCAACCCCCTCATCTACAGCCTGAGGAACAAGGACATGAAGGCCGCCATGGGGAAGATCTTCTCTGTGCAGTTCATTTCAGGTGTGAACTGATTCTCTTTCTCTGCCATGGATGTGTACAGAGAGCTCTCCTTCAGGGGGTGCTTGGCCAAAATGGTCCTCAGTTTAGAGCTTTCCCTTTCCCTTCCCTCCACTCCTTTCCTGGCATTTCTAACACTCTAGAGAGTCAGGGCTCAATAAATAGCATTAACTGAGTGATTGATAAATTAATTTCTTGATTAGAAGATTAAAATGGAGTAGAATTGATAGACAAGTTCCCTGTCCACAAGAAGGTGAAATAGAGAGAAATAATAAGACTCATTATGGGCAGGGAACATCCCTGTTAATTCTGTTGTATTGTGCTCTCCCAAGCACTTATGTAAGTGCTCTCCACATAGCCAGAACTCAATAAATACAATTAAAAAAAGAGATCATCTGAGAGAAGAATCTTCTTGGACATTTGGCCAGAAGGTCAGGATAAGCCAAATTCCTGAAAATGATAATAGTGGTAATAATATTTATTAATCACTTTGCTCAGAGCACTGTCAGCACTAGGAGAAAATTAGCATATGGGAATTAGACATGGTCCCCTCCCCAGGGGGTGCTCACTATCTAAGATCGCTCATTAAAGGGGATCCAATAGCTGTGGAAGTTACCAAACCATCAATTGGGTTTTTTAATTTTATTTTGGTTTGTTTTATTTTCATGGTAGTTATTAAGCACTTACTATTTGTGAAGTCCTGGTCTACTCGCTGGGTTAGATACACGTTTATTAATGGCGGAGCATTGACATTGGTTGTGGTACTAATGGCACCATTTGGAACAGTGCCCAGCATTGAGAACAATATCCCGAGCTAGGACAGTGCCTGACACATAGTAAGCGCTTAGCAGCCACCATAAAAAAAAATTAAAAAAGAAGATTGGAACTGTGTTCTAGTCCCTTTGGCTATGAATGGGACCTAATTATGATGATTTGTTAAACGGTTACTATGTTTCAAGCACTACCTCTAAAGCACCAGTGAGTAGGTGCAGTGAGTACCCAGGCATGGGAGGAGTGAAGTGTTGTAGTAGATGAGCCCGGTATGGTAGGAGGGGACATGCTCCTTTCTTTATACCCTAAACTCAAGGGAAGCAGCATGGCCTACTGGATAAAGCCCGGGCCTGGGAGCCAAAGGACCTGGGTTTTAGTCCCTTCTCCACCATTTTTCTGCTGTGTGACCTTGGGCAAGTCACTCAAGTTCTCTGTGGCTCAGTTACCACATCTGTAAAATGGGGTTTGGGACTGTGAGCCGCATTTAGGACATGGGCTGTGCCCGAACCGATTACCTTCCATCTACCCCAGTGCTTAGAACACTGCCTGACACATAGTAATTACTTAACAAATACCATTAAAAAAAGCTCATTGTGGGCAGGGCATGTGTCTACCAACTGTGTTGCATTTACTCTCCCAAATGATTACTTAATTCATTCATTCATTCGTTCGTATATACTGAGTGCTTACTGTGTGCAGAGCACTGTACTAAGTGCTTGAGAAGTACAAATCAGCAATACTATAGAGACTGTCCCTACCGAACTATAGGCTCACAGTCTAGAAGGGGGAGACAGACATAAAAATAAAACAAGTTGACCGGTGTCAAAACCATCAGAATAAATAGATTCATGTAGATGTACACATTATTAATAAAATGAATTCAGTAATAAATATGTACAAAGATACACAAGTGCTGTGGGGAGGAGAAAGGGGTAGGTGGCCAGATCGCTGGGGGTGAGGGATGGAGGATGGAGTTAAATGTTCGGAAGAGCTGACGGGGTGAGGGTCTGGGTGTCAATAAAGGAAGATAAATAGTTTTGCCGGGCAGAGGGGAAGGCAGAGTTCAGCAGGAAATAATAAATTTAAAGTGAATCAGGTTGGCTTGGTTTTTAGACTTTCGCCAGCAGCGTTCAGCAGCTCGAGCAAAAGAGTGAAGGAGGCAGACATTAGGAGTGATCCAAGGCTGTAGGTTAGTGATGCGAGAGCGATGAAGTGAACAGGGAGTGAGCGAGTTGAGTAGAGTAGAGAGGGTGGAGTCGAGAGCAGGAATTTTGTCATCATTCATTTATTCAATCGTATTTATTGAGCACTTACTGTGTGCAGATACTGTTCTAAGCACTTGGGAAGTACAAGTTGGCAACATGTAGAGAGGGTCCTTACCCAACAACGGGCTCACAGTCACAATGGGTAGAGAGGATAGGGAGGCGAGGTGGGGTGTGATTCGCTGATAATAAGCGCTTAGAACCTTCTATAGCTCACCTGGCAGAGTGGAGGACTGTAGTAGACATACTTAGACATCCTTAGGTCGCTGGTTCGATTCCGGATCGAAGGACTCTTTTCTTCTAGACTGTGAGCCCACTGTTGGGTAGGGACCGTCTCTATATGTTGCCAACTTGCACTTCCCAAGCGCTTAGTACAGTGCTCTGCACACTGTAAGTGCTCAATAAATACGATTGATTGATTGATTGATTAAATGCCATCATTATTATTTACAGGGGAGAGGAGTGTGAGAGCGGAGGCAGGTGAGAAGGTTTTTGATCGGAGAGATGGATTTCAGAGTTGGTGAGGGTGGGGATAGTGCAGCGGTAGGAGATGATGAGGTCGAGGGTGTGACCAGGTTGGTGAGTGGGCAGGGGGGGGTGGCACAGGAGGTTGGCAGAGTCGAGGAGAGATAGAAGGCAGGCAGCAGAGGAGTCACCAGGGACATCCATGTGGATGTTGAAGTCTCCGAGGATCAGAGTGGGCATGGAAAAGGAGAGAAGGAAGGAGAGAAAGAGGTCAAAATCGTAAGAAAAAGTTGGAGGTGGGGCCAAGGGGGCGGTAGTTGATGGCTTCATGAATCTGGAGAGACTGGCAGAGGCCAATAATATGGGCTTCAAAGGAGGGGAAGGAAAGGGAAGGGGGAGAAGGAATAATGTAAAAGCGACATTGGGGTGCAAGAAGGAAGCCGACACCTCCTCCTTTCCCGGTGAGTCTGCGGGAGTGAGAGAAGAAGAGGCCTCCGCTGGAGAGAGCATCAGAGTAGACCATGTCGTCCGAGTGAGCCAGGGTTCCGTAAGGGCGAGAAGGAGGAGAGAACGGGAATGGAATGGGTCAAGAATGAACGGGAGCTTACCTATAATGGAGCGAGGGTTCCATAGGCCACACCTGGCAGCATCACTGGAGGGAGGGGGGAGGGGTTTGGGTGCGAGGGGTTTGGATGGGAATGAGTTTGCGGGGGCCTGGGCAGGCAGAAGGGAATGAGGAGTGGCGATGAGGCAGGAGAACTGGGATGGGGAGGGGATGGGGAGGAGGGAAGGGAAGGGGTTGGAAGAGAGGGGTTGAGGGTTGGCCCTGGTACAGCGGGATTCTGGGGAGGGGGTGGGAATGGGGGGTGGATGTGTGGTAAAGGGAGGGAAAGAGCTTGGTGGAAGAGGGGAAGGGGAAGGTGAGGACTGGAGAGGGCAGATGAGAGCAGGGGAATTGATAGTTCATGGTGAGATCAGCGAGGTGAATGAACAGCACAGTGAGCAGTTCACAAATAACACGCAATAGCAACAGTAAAAAAGCAGATGATGACATCACAGAGAGCACTTGGCAATTAGCATGCAATTAGCATGCAATAGCAACAATAAAATAAGCAGATGATGCCCAGAGCAGAAGGTTGAATTGTCTATGGGTCAGTGAAATTAAAACGGCTAATGGCAAGGGGAGTCGGGAGTTCTTGGCATAATACAGTACTCTGCAATTTATTTATATTAATGTCTGTCTCCCTTTGTAGACTGTAAACTCGTTGTGAGCAAAGTGTCTATTGTTGTATTATACTCTCCCAAGCGCGTTGTACAGTGCTCTGCACACAGGAAGCACTCAATGAATACGATTGAATGAATGATTGAATGAATGAATGAAGTGGAAGAGGCCTGGCTTAGTGGAAAGGGCACGGGCCTTGGAGTCATAGGACCTGGGTTCTAATCCCAGCTCTGCCAATCGCCGGGTGGGTGACCTTGGGCAAGTTACTTACTTTCTCTGAGCCTCAGTTTCCTCATCTGTAAAATAAGGATTCAATACCCGTTCTCTCTTCTACTAGACTGTGGGTCCCAAGTGGGGAAAGGACTGTGTCTATCCTGATGAACTTGTATCTACCACAGTAGCTTGGCACAAAGCTTTCTGTGGTGAGGGAACCTGTCTACCAACTCTGCCACATTGTATTGTCCTAAATGCTAAGTATAGTGTTCTGCACACAGTATTTGCTCAATAAATACCACAGATTGATTGTGGAACCAATACCACAATCATTATTGTCAGTAGCAAAAATGTATCAGGATGAGAAGTAGCTGAATATTCATTAAATAAAATATGAAAATATGCATACGTGCATAAGTGCATAACTGCTAAAGTTAGGAACACCATCTACATTAAGTAATGGGCTGGAGAGATTGGGGTGCTGTGAACTAATCAGGGGAGGATTTCTGAGGAAGAGGGATTTGACAATGTGGAGAGTTGTGTTGGACTGGGAGTTGGTGAGGAAGGTATTCAGGCTATTAACATGTTCTTAAATAATCTGGGGGACTGAGTGAGAAGCAAAAATCTCCACCTGCAAAATGGGTTTCCTTGTCTGTAAATTTGGTTTCAATTTTGTTTTTCCTCCTACTTAGACTTCGAGCCCCACGTGGGATGGGGACTGTGTCCAACGTGATTTACTTGTATCTACCCCAGACTTAGAACAGTTCTTGGAATTCAATTCAGTCATTTTTATTGAATGCATACTGTGTGCAGAGCACTGTCCTAAGCACTTGGGAGAGTACAATAAAACAATAAACAGCCAAATTCCCTGCCCAAACCGAGCTTACAATCTAGAGGGGGATATAGTAATTGCTTAGGGCACATGGTAAGTAGTTAGCAAATGACATTATCATCACCAAAATATCCAAGTGGATCCTAATTTACCTTGGAGTTTATTTTCTCATATAAATGCATGTTCTAACTTAGGATTTATTCCATAACCTATGGAAAAAGAATATGAAATTCCACTTTATACTATGTTCTCTAATATTAACACCAAACTATTGCTTAATCTTTATTAAAGTAGCTCATAGCATGAGGAGTTCTATTATTGAGATGCAGCATGGCCTAGTGGAAAAGAGCCAGGATTATGGATTGTGAACAAGGATTGTGTTCATACTGATTAGCTTTTATTTACCTTAGCACTTAATACAGTGATCGGCACATAGAAAGCCCTTTACAACTGCCATTAAAAAAGGAGGATACCGATGGTCCTGGAAGCTGGTGGTCAGCTGGATTCTGGAGGAATCGGGGAACAGTTTGCTCCAGAGCCCAATCAGCTGTGGCTAATGGCTATGTGGCCTGAGTATTTATTAAAGCACTTACTATGTGCCAAGCAGTATGCTAGGTGTTGGGAAAGAATAACAGTTTGCCTAGTGGGAAGAGCATGGGCCTGAGAGTCAGAGGATTGGGGTTCTTCTGGCTCCACCAATTGTCACCTGCGTGGCTATGGACAAGTCACTTGTGCTTCAGTTACTTCATCTGTGAAATAGAAATTAAGATTGTGAGCCCCATGTAGGTCACCTGGTTAACCTGTATATACCCAGTGCTCAGTGCATAGCCTGGTACATTGTAAGGCCTTAACAAATACCATAAAAATGCACCAGCGAAAATTAGAAAGGGCACCTGGCCCTCAAGGTGTTCATATCCTGTTTAACCTGTATCTACACCAGCCCTAAATACAGCGCCTGGCACATAGAAAATGCTGAGTTAGAGAAGCAGCATGGTCCAGTGGAAAGAACCCGGGCCTGGGAGTCAGAGGTCCTGGATTCCAATTTTGATTCCGCCACTTGTCAGCTGTGTGACCTTGGGCAACCCACATCACTTCTCGAGTCCTCGGTTACCTCATCTGGGAAATGTAGATTATGACTGTGAGCTCATATGAGACATGGATTGTGCCTTACCTGATTAGATTTTAACGACTGCAGTGCTTAATGCAGTGCCTGGCACATAGTAAGGGTTTAACAAATACCATGACCGAAAAAAATGAGAGGGAACAGAGAATGGAAACGGGTTAAGGGAGGAAGAACAATAGGAACGCTCTGTCCTGTAGACCAGTGAGACTATATTCCTCCATTAATAATGAAAGTGGTATTTATTAAGAACTTACCATGTTCTTTACTAGGCACCGGGGTAAATGCAAATCATCAGATTAGACCCAGTCCCTGTCCCACATGGAACTCACCGTTTAAATAGGAAGGGGAACAGGTCATGTATGTCACCAAAACCAAGATCAACAGGTGGAACCAGTAACTCTTGCATCAGGCAAAAGCATCCCTATTAATATACCCCCTGGTCTGCTTCCTCTGACATCCAGGAGCGAAGACCATCACCATCCAGGCACTGCATCAGTGCATGAAATGAATTCTCAGGGAAGCCCAAAATGCTGAACAGCTCTCTCGTGTCAACCTGTCAGCCTCTGAATCAGCCTGTCCCTCCAGTGAGTAGTTTTCTCTTTGTGCTTTGGGCCATGACCATGAGGTTTAGTCTTCTGTGGACCACCCTATTCTCCCAGCTTCATGGTGTTCAGTGAAGGATGGTTAACGATCCCTACACCTTGGAGAGAAATTATTCCAGTGGCTACTACCATGTGTACTAAGTGCTTGGAAGACTATAATATTGCAGAGTTTGGAGATTCAAATTTGTTGGAGTCAGAAGGAGATTTTAGACCTATGAATTCCCTCCTTTACTTTATCTACTCCTTTATAGTGTTACCTCGCTGTGTGCAGGGAACGTTTATACCGACTCTGTTGTATTCTACTCTCCCAAACACTCAGGACAGTGCTCTGTCCACAGTGAGTGTTCAATGAATAGCCCTGGCTGATTGCTCCGTGAGTCAGTATCTACTGCTATTATGTAGCAAAGCAGCGTAGCTTACTGGAAAGGGCATGGGCCTGCGAGACAGAAGTCGTGGGTTCTAATCCCGACTCCACAACTTTGTCAGCTGTGTGACTTTGGACAAGTCGCTTAACTTCTCTGTGCCTCATTTACCTCATCTCTGTGCCTCATAAAATGGGGATTGAGACTGTGAGCCACGCGTGGGACAACCTGATTACCTTGTAACTACGCCAGTGCTTAGAACAGTGCTTGACATATAGTAGGCACTTAACAAATACCATAATTAATATCTTTATGTATTCTGCAGATCTTTCCCCTGTGCTTTCCCTGACTGAATTTCCTCCCAAGGTCATTTGTCTGCATCAGGCAGACCCCAGACCACACCCACTGCCTCTTTCATCAGGACTGTTATATATTGCCCTCTCCCGAGTACTTAATACAGTGCTTTGCACACAGAAAGTGTTAATTCAAAATCTCTGATTGATTGATTGACTTACCCACCAAGATTAATTTGTGGTCTCCTTGAGGCTTTCCCTCTCAGAGATTTGAGAAGGTTGGGATTCACTTCCCACTACCCTTGTAGCTCCCGGGGCCTTTCTCCTCCACACCTCTGTCCCACTGCCGCTCGACAGTTCAACATACTTTTTTTTCTGGGGTATTTGCTAAGCGCTTCCTAGGTGCCAGACACTGTACTGAGCACTGGAGTAGAGTCAGGCTAATCAGGTTGGACACAATCCATGTCCTATATGGGGCTCACAGTCTTAATCCCCATTTCACAGATGAGGGAACTGAGGCACAGAGAAGAGAAGTGACTCGTTCAGGGTCACACAGCAGACAAATAGCAGTGGTGGGATTAGAACCCAGGTCCTTCCGAATCCCAGGCCTGAGCTCCTTTTGCTATGCCCCGATGTTTCTGTGCCATCTCCCGTTCTTCCCATTACAGATACTTCAATAAACACTACCAGCACCTTGTGGCCCTGGTGTTTGCTTTGGAGGAGATCAACAAGGCCCCCAGCCTGTTACCCAATATTTTCCTGGGCTTCCACCTCTTCAACGTCCACTTCCTGGAGATGATCACAGCCGAGAGTTCCATGTCTCTGCTCTCGGGAAGAGCCACAACTTTCCACAACTACAGTTGTGAGCCAGAGTACCGGGACAAACTGCTGGCTGTCATAAGAGGGATATCGTCAGCAGTGTCCACTACTGGTTCCTGGCTGCTGGGACTTTATAAGCTCCCCCAGGTGAGAACTCCCAACTGCAAGGGGTAGACAAGCACTAGTTTGTTGTCGTTGTTGTTGTCGTCGTCATTGTTGTTGTCACTGTTGTTGTTTTACGGTATTTATTAAGCACTTACTATATGTCAGGCACTGCCCTAAGTTCTATCCCATGGACAGTCTGAGGCTAGGAAATTCCCCCCTTTTCCTCTGCTCTTCCTCCCCTTCCCATCACCCCGACTCCCTCCTTCTGCTCTACCCGCATTGCCGCCCCACAGCACCTGTGTATTTATGTACATATTTATTATTTTAATCATTTCATTGATGACGTGTATATATTTGTAATTCTATTTATTTATAGAGATGCTATTGATGCCTGTCAACTTGTTTTGTTTTGTTTTGTTGCGTTTCTCACCCCTTCTAGACTTCGAGCCCATTGTGGGGTAGGGATTCTGTCTATTTGTTGCCTAATTGTACTTTCCAAGCACGTAGTACAATGCTCTGCACACAGTAAACACTCAATAATTACGACTGAATGAAAGAATGAATGAATGAATGAATGAGCCAAACCCAGGGAAACGTGTCTTTGCCTGGAATGAAAACTGGGCTGTGGAGCAGAATGAGGACATGACTGTGGCCCAGGGCGCCTTCCTTCATCATCTGCATCTGCTCCGTCGTCCAAGTGACCATTTGCACGGTCTGGCTGAGGACCTTATCTCTGTTCCCCGACATGGACGTGACGTCTCAGGCCGTGGTCATCATCATCCAGTGCACCGAGGGCTCTACCACTGCTTTTTACTGTGTTCTGGGATATATAGGGCTCCTGGCCCTGGTTAGATTCACGGTGGCCTTCCTGGCAAGGAAGCTGCCATACAGTTTCATCCCACCCTCATTCCCACGGCCTTTCTGTCAGTCAGTCAGTCAGTCAGTCAGTCCGTCGTAATCATTGAGTGTTTACTGTGGGCAGAGCACTGTACTTAGCCCTTGGGAGAATACAGTTTAACAATGTGCCAGGCATATTCCGGGTCCACAACGTCCATATCCTTAATTTAATTTAATGTATGTCTCCTCTTCTGGCCTGGATGCTGCTTGTGTACAGGGAACGTGTCTTCCAACTATTATATTGTACTCTGACAAGTGCTTAGTACAGTGTTTTAAACACAGCAAGTGCTCAGTAAATGCCACTCGTTGATCGGTTGGTTGAGGAGGCTTTATTGGCTGAGGTCCCATATTGTCATCTTGGGCTGGAAGACGGTAGTGCTGGAAAGTTGGGTGAAATAAAATGAGAAGACTCCTTACTACTGGCTTTAAAGCACTCAGTCAGCTCACTCCCTTATACCTTACCTCATCGATCTCCTACTACTGCCTGGCTCCCGCACTCCACTCGTCTAGGATCAGCTTACTTACTGTATTTCATTCTCCTCAAGCTTGCTACCCTTACCCCATGCCCTCCCTCTGGCCTGGAATTCCCTCCTCTTCCATAAATGCCAGACCACCACTCTCTCAAAGCCTTATTAGAGTCACATCTCCTCCAAGAAACCTTCCCTGACTAAACCCAATTTTCCCCCAGCACTGTCTTCCTTCTGTGTCGTCTATGTACTTGATTTGTGTCCTTTGAGCATTTGATATTTGTCCTACAGCATTTAACTACTTATCCATGAGTTGTATATTAAAATTAATTTCCTTTTATATTTATGCCAGTCTTCCCCTCTCCCCCTCCTCACACAGAACCTCCAATCCACACGGTAGAGAGAGCTGCCGGCCAGGATTCAGGTAAACAGCTCGGGAAGGGAAAGCCGCCTGCTGCTACGGCTGCATGCCCAGTGCCAAGGGAGAGAACAGCAAACAGATGGGTAGGAGTCCGCAGAAAATAGTGATTACCGGTCAAACAACAGTGAGCCGGGCAGGACATTCGGGGAGAGCTTTCTGAGAGCGAGAAATAATAATGATAATAAGAACAAAAACTGTGATGTTTGTTAAGCATTTCCTAGGTGTCTAGGGAAGCAGCGTGGCCCAGTGGAAAAAGCATGGGCTTGGGAATCAGAGGTCGTGGGCTCTAATCCCGGCTTTGCCACTTGTCAGCTGTGTGACTTAGGGCAAGTCACTTCACTTCTCTGCGCCTCAGTTCCTTCATCTGAAAAATGTGGAATCAATAGCAGGGCTCCCACCTACTTAGACCGTGAGCCCCATTTGGGACCAGATGATCTTGTATTTACTCCAGTACTCAGTACAGTGCTGGGCACATAGTAAGCACCTAACAAATGCTCCAATTATTATTACCCGTGCCTAAGTCTCTGACAGAGGCACCAAGATGCTTAGACTTTTTTATGGTTTCTGTTTACTGCTTACTATGTGCTAGGTACTGTTCTAAGCTCTAGGGTAGATACCAACTAATCCTGTTGGACACAGTCTATGTAATAATAATGATGATAACTGTAGCATTTTTAAGTGCTTACTATATGCCAAGCACTGTACCAAGTACTGAGGTGAATACAAGCCAACTGTGTGAACACAGTCCCTGTCCCACATGAGGTTAACAGTCTCAGTCTCCATAGAGAAGCAGCGTGGCTCAGTGGAAAGAGCAAGGGCTTTGGAGTCAGATGTCATGGGTTCAAATCCCAGCTCCACCAATTGCCAGCTGTGTAACTTTGGGCAAGTCGTTTAACTTCTCTATGCCTCAGTTACCTCACCTGTAAAATGGTGATTAAGACTTTGTGCCCCCATGCCATCATTATTATTAGTATTGTATGGATGAGATAACTGAGGCACAGAGAACTGAAGTGACTTGCCCAAGTTCAAACAGCAGATACATGGCAGAGCCACAATTAGAACCCATGACCTGTTTACTCCCAGGCCCGTGTCCTATCCACTACACCATGCTGCCCCAAATGGGGCTTACAGTCTTCATCCCCATTTTACAAATGAGGTAACTGAGGCAAAGAGAAGTGAACTGATTTGCCTAAGGTCATACCACAGACATGTGGCAGAGCTAGGATTATAACCCTCGTCCTTCTGACTCCTAGGCCCCAGCTCCATCCACTAGGCCAGGCTGGAAGCAGGATGTGAGACAGTCGAATCCCCTAGCTTATTCTATGCCCTGTTGTCTCATCGGGATTGGATTCTGTGCCCGGTCCACAGCCTTGCAATTTGGGTGGCTTTCCTCATTCACCTGTCATTAATCAATCAATCAGTGGTACTAATCGAGCACCTACTTGTTCTAAGTACTTGGGAGAGCACAAGCCAGCAGAGTTTTCAGACACATTCCCGGCCCTCAATCAATCATATTAACTGAGTGCTTACTATGTGCCGAGCACTGCACTGAGTGCCTGGGAATGTACAATATAATAGTTGGTAGGTACGTTCCCTGCCGTCAGGGAGCTTACAGTCTAGAGGGAGAGATAGACATTCAAATAAATTAATGATATGGACTGCAGGGTAGAGCAGGGTGGAGTTGAATACATCACAAAACTCCAAGTGCAAATGTAACTGGGCAGACTGAACCAAACATCATTCCAGTCAATCAATGATATTAACTGGGTGATTACTGTATGCAGAACACTATATACTAACCACTTGGAAGAGTATCAAACAGAGTTGGTAGACATATCCCAGTCCTTTGAAAGCAGCTTCTCCATTCATCTTATTCCCCTGGTTGCTTCTCTTTGCCTTCCTTTGCAACTTTGTGAACTTTATTGTGAACTTCCCACTCCCAGGGGCCAGAAATTCACATATGGTCCCAGGTGAGGAGGGAAATCCTATTTATTCCTTTCGGATATGGATCAATGAGTCAAGTGCCCCGAAGACGAATTTCCAAATTGTCAAAGACAGCAGTGTAACCCAAAAGTCGTAGTCTTCCTTTCCCATGAGGAACCTTTGGGAATTGTTCTGGTGTCCTTAGCCTTCTGTTTCTCTCTCCTCACCCACCAGGTTTTGGGGGTCTTTATCCACCACCAGGACACCCCTATAGTGAAAGCTAACAACCGCAGCCTCAGTTACACGTTCGTCACTGACCTCCTGCTCTGCTTCCTGTCCTCCTTGACCTTTGGTGGCTTCTCCGACCCGGCCACCTGCCTCCTACGACAGATGGCGTTCACAGTCACCTTCACCTTGGCCATTTCTACTGTGTTGGCTAAGACAGTCACCGTGATCCTGGATTTCAAGGCTACCGGGCCGGGGAGCAGAATTAGGACATGGCTGGGCCCAGGGCGCATTCCTCCATCGTCTGTGTCAGCTCTCTTAGGCAAGTGGGCATCTGCACGGTCTGGTTGGGGACCTCCCTCCCCATCCCGTTACCCGACGTGAACGTGGCGTCCAAAGCCAGGGTCATCATTATCCAGCGAAACGAGGGCTCCTCTGCCTCCTTCTATTGCATCCTGGGCTACATGGGGCTCCTGTCCCTGGTCAGCCTCACGATGGCCTTCCTGGCCAGGAAGCTGCCAGACAACTTCAGTGAGGCCAGGTTCATCACGTTCTGCAGGCTGGTGTTCTGCAGCATCTGGGTCTCCTTCCTGCCCACCTACCTGAGCACCAAGGGCAAGGACATGGTGACCGTGGAAGTATTCTCCATCCTAGCCTCTGGCACCGGGCTCCTCAGCTGCATCTTTGGGCCCAAGGCCTTCGTGATCCTGCTAAGTCCTGACAGGAACACCAGAGGGCGGCTGCTGGAGCGGAAGGAAAATCCTTAAACGGGGAACAATCAGGGGAGACCCTCCAGGGCCAGGCTCGGGCAGTTGGACACTCGAAGGCGAGGGTTCAAATGCAGCCCCTCCCCACGAACACAAGACTCCATTGGAGTCCCTCAGAGGGTATTGATTTTCCTGAGATGATTTCCCTGATTATCTACCAAATCTTTCACGTTCCTCCCTTCCCTTCGGCTTCCAACCTCCTGTCCTTGATTGATCATGAGGGCATGAGTTCGATCAAGCATTGCACCAATCTCTGTCCCAAGGAGGAGGCTGAGGGCAGCGCCCCCCGCAGGCATATAGAGAAAGAGACAGATTCTAACACGTCCATCCTGAATCTCTGGGAGAGCCCGAGTTGAGCGGGATGAGGTACATCAATCCTGAATCAGTCCACACTCAGGGACTCTGATCCTGTCCCTTCCAGATCTGCCCTCTTCCTACCTCCTTCATCCAATCAATCAGTCAACCAATAGTATTTACAGATAACTCATGGTGTATAGAGCACTGTACTAAGCCCCTGGGAGAGTATGATATAACAGTGTAGGAAACACATTCCCTGCCCACAACGAGTTAAAGTGTAGAGGGGGAGACAGACATCCCTCTCCTCTCCTCTCTACCCAGCCCTCTCCTCTCTACCCAGTCTTGATGATCAGATTACTGCTCTCAACTCTACACGTTCTACTCATCTAGACTCACTCGCTCCCCTTTCCCTTCGCCGCTCTCGTACCACTAACCCACAGCCCTGGATCACTGCCACTGTCCGCCTCCTTCGCTCTTATGCTCGAGCTACCGAACGCTGCTGGCGGAAGTCTAAACACCATGCCAACCTCGTTCACTTCAAGTTTATCCTTTCCTGCCTTAACTCAGCCCTCTCTTCTGCCAGACAAAACTATTTCTCCTCCCTTATTGACACCCATGCCCATCGCCCCCGCCAGCTCTTCCGTACATTCAACTCCCTTCTCAGGCCCCCGGTTCCTCTCCCTCCTCCTTCCCTCACCCCCAACGATCTGGCCTCCTACTTCATTACCAAAATTAAATCCATCAGGTCCGACCTCCCCAAAGTCTCTTTCCCCTCTTCTCCAACCCCCCGGATCTCAACACTCTCTGATACTCTCCCATCCTTCCCAGCAGTATCCTCAGAGGAGCTCTCCTCCCTCCTCTCAAGCGCTACTCCGGCCACCTGTGCTTCTGACCCCATTCCCTCTCATCTCATGAAATCTCTCGCTCCATCCCTTCTCCCCTCCTTAACTTCCATCTTCAACCGCTCACTGTCCACTGGTTCCTTCCCCTCTGCCTTCAAACATGCCCATGTCTCTCCCATCCTAAAAAAACCCCTCTCTTCACCCCACCTCACCTTCTAGTTATCGACCCATATCCCTCCTACCATTCCTTTCCAAACTCCTTGAACGAGTTGTTTACACGCGCGGCCTAGAATTCCTCAACAACAACTCTCTCTTCGACCCCCTCCAGTCTGGCTTCCGTCCCCTACATTCCACGGAAACTGTCCTCTCAAAGGTCACCAATGACCTCCTGCTTGCCAAATCCAACGGCTCCTACTCTGTCCTAATCCTCCTCGAACTCTCAGCTGCCTTCGACACTGTGGACCACCCCCTTCTCCTCAACACGCTATCTGACCTTGGCTTCACAGACTCCGTCCTCTCTTGGTTCTCCTCTTACCTCTCTGGTCGCTCATTCTCAGTCTCTTTTGCAGGCTCCTCCTCCCCCTCCCATCCTCTTACTGTGGGGGTTCCCCAAGGTTCAGTGCTTGGTCCCCTTCTGTTCTCGATCTACACGCACTCTCTTGGTGACCTCATTCGCTCCCACGGCTTCAACTATCATCTCTACGCTGATGACACCGAGATCTACATCACTGCCCCTGCTCTCTCCAGGCTCGCATCTCCTCCTGCCTTCAGGACATCTCCATCTGGATGTCTGCCCGCCACCTAAAGCTCAACATGTCCAAGACTGAACTCCTTGTTTTCCCTCCCAAACCTTGCCCTCTCCCTGACTTTCCCATCTCTGTTGATGACACTACCATCCTTCCCGTCTCACAAGCCCGCAACCTTGGTGTCATCCTCGACTCCGCTCTCTCATTCACCCCTCACATCCAAGCCATCACCAAAACCTGCCGGACTCAGTTCCGCAACATTGCCAAGATCCTCCCTTTCCTCTCCATGCATACCGCTACCCTGCTCATTCAAGCTCTCATCCTATCCCGTCTGGACTACTGCATCAGGCTTCTCTCTGATCTCCCATCCTCATGTCTCTCTCCACTTCAATCCATACTTCATGCTGCTGCCCGGATTATCTTTGTCCAGAAACGCTCGGGGCATATCACTCCCCTCCTCAGAAATCTCCAGTGGCTACCAATCAATCTGCACATCAGGCAGAAACTCCTCATCCTCGGCTTCAAGGCTGTCCATCACCTCGCCCCCTCCTACCTCACCTCCCTTCTCTCCTTCTACAGCCCAGCCCGCACCCTCCGCTCCTCCGCCGCTAATCTCCTCACCGTACCTCGTTCTCGCCTGTCCCGCCATCGACCCTCGGCCCACGTCATCCCCCGGGCCTGGCATGCCCTCCCTCTGCCCATCCGCCAAGCTAGCTCTCTTCCTCCCTTCAAGGCCCTATTGAGAGCTCACCTCCTCCAAGAGGCCTTCCCAGACTGAGCCCCTTCCTTCCTTTTCCCCTCGTCCCCCTCTCCTTCCCCCACTTCTTACCTCCTTCCCTTCCCCACAGCACCTGTATATATGTATATATGTTTGTACATATTTATTACTCTATTTATTTATTTATTTATTTTACTTGGACATATCTATTCTATTTATTTTATTTTGTTAGTATGTTTGGTTTTGTTCTCTGTCTTCCCCTTTTAGACTGTGAGCCCACTGTTGGGTAGGGACTGTCTCTATATGTTGCCAATTCGTACCTCCCAAGCGCTTAGTACAGTGCTCTGCACATAGTAAGCGCTCAATAAATACGATTGATGATGATGATGAAGATGATGATTAATTTAAATAAATCAATTACAACTACGCAATTCCATTCCCACTCTCTTTTCCTAGGTCGTTTTGCCTTCCATTAGCTACAGCCTGTGAACATCACTTCTCCCATTTCATTTATCATCTTTGTCTCACCAAAGAAATGTGCCAAATAAAATTATTCGAACCATCATGGTTATTATGTACAGATTGCTGTACTGTGTGGTTGAGAAAGTAGTATATAACAGAATTAGTAGATGCAATAACTGCTCATAGGGCGTTTATGATAAACAGGGGGAGCTAGAAATTGAAATACATTACAGATAGAAAAAATAATAGAGTATAAGGATATGTACATAAATGGTGTGGGACCTGGGTAAATATCAAAGTGAATATTTTTTCTCATAGAATTACACGTTATAAATTAGAATTTGTTCCAAAAGTTATGGAATAAGAAAATGAAATACCATTTTGTGCTATATTCCTTAACAATGAATGACATTAAACTACTGTTTAATCTTTGTTAAAGTATCTCCTAGTATGAGGACTTCTATTATAGAGTCCCATCATGGTCTATTGAAAGAGCTTGGGCCTGGGAATCAGAGGTCCTGGGTTCTAATCCTTGCTTCACCATTTATCTCCTGTCTGACTTTGGGAAACTTATTTCACCTCCTCCTCTTTTCCCTTTTTTCTCAATCAATGAACCAATCAATCAGTGGCATTTATTGAGCATTTACTGTGTGCAGAGTACTGTGCTAAATTCTTGGAAAGGTACAATGTAACTGAGTTGGTAGACACATTCTCTTCCCACAGCGAACTTTCAGTCTAGAGAGGGAGGTTACAGCCTAGAACTTCCAGGCTAAAACGAACAGTGTTTTCCTTTTCTATCTATGGGGGCCACCACTCTCGAGTATTTGATCAGGATGAAGAAATCTGGGGAAGACGATTTATGACCATTAATTTCAACATGATGACTTCATGTCCTCCAGCTCCAACTCCCTATTCTTTCCTCCTGAAAGATCTGCACATCCGATTTTTTAATTTTTTTTTCCTTTTAACATTCTCATCCGTGACCTTTCTGGAATAGTGGAAGGGCAGAGCAGGAAGCAACCGCAATAACTCTCCTGGACCAAGCCTTTGGGCTCCAAACAGGTGAAGGTCTAAATGGGTTTGCCCAACCTCTAGGGGCATATAGAGGGGAGGCAGAATCTCTTCAGATTCATAGGACCAGGTTTCAAATCCCAGCCCTGCCACTTGTCTGCTGTATGAACTTCGGCAAGTTGCTTTACTTCTGTGCACCTCAGTTCTCTCATCTACAAAATGGTGACTCAATAACCTTTAATAATAATAAAATTATTATGGCATTTATTAAGTGTTTACTATGTTCCAAGCACTGTTCTAAGCGTTGGGGTAGCTACAGAGTAATCAGGTTGTCCCACGTGCGGCTCACAATTTTGATCCCCATTTTTCAGATGAGGTAATAGGCACAGAGAAGTTAAGCGGCTTGCCCAAGGTCACACAGCAGACAAGGGGATAAACTGGGATTAGAAGCCTTACTCAGAGCTCACCTCCTCCGGGAGGCCTTCCCAGACTGAGCGCCCCTTTTTCCTCTCTTTCTCTTCCTTCCCTCCCCATCTCCCCCCCCGGCCCTACCGCCTTCCCCTCCCCACAGCACTTGTGCATAATTGTACATATTTATTACTCTGTTTATTTTATTAATGATGTGTATATGGCTATAATTTCATTTATTCTGATGGTATTGACACCTGTTTGCTTGTTCTCTTGTTTTCTTATTTTGATTTGTTATTTGCCTCCCCTTTCTGGACTGTGAGCCCATTGTTGCATAGGAACCGTCCCTATATGTTGCCGATTTGTACTTTCCAAGTGCTTAGTACAGACTGAGCCCCTTCCTTTTCCCCTCGTCCCCCTCTCCATCCCCCCCTTCTTACCTCCTTCCCTTCCCCACAGCACCCGTATATATGTATATATGTACATATCTCTCTGCACCCAGAAAGCGCTCAATAAATACAATTGAATGAATGAATGAATGAGTGAATTAGAACCCACTTCCTCTGACTCCTAAGCCCACACTTACTGTTATATTGTACTCTCCCAAGCGCTTAGTACAGTGCTCTGCACACAGTAATTACTCAATAAATATGATTGACTGACAGACTGACTGAAAGCAATGGAGCAAACCTCCCAGTAAGGCTTTGAGGAGGGCCTGACCTAGAATGGCAGAGGGCATATCCATGTCCTTGGTGCATGGCTCCAGGAATTTAGAGAGAGGCCGCTTGTAGGGGTATCCTTTTGTAGGGAGCATCCCTCCTAGAGGTTGAGACAGATTGCGAGATGGGGTCAGACAGAATGAGAAAGTGGGAGAGAGGCAGGAGGAGGCAAAAAAGAGAGACAGAGACAGGGAGAGATAGGGGAAACAGAAAGACTGAGAAACAGGGGAAGGAGGTGGAGAAGAGGGAGACAAGCCAGAGGCAGAGAGAAGGAAAGAAAACGAGATGAGGAAACAGAGATGGGAGAGATAGACTGTAAGCTCTCTGTGGGCAGGGAACGTGTCTATCAACTCCGTTATATTGGACTCTTCCAAGCATTTACTAAACACAGTGCACATAGTACACACAGCCCCTTCATACAGTAAGGCTTTGATGATTGCAGTTTTTGTAAAGCACATATTATTAGTCAAGCTCTGCTCTAAGCACTGAAGTAGATACAAGTTAATCAGGTTGGATACAGTCCATGTCCAACATAGGTCTCACAGTCTAAGTAGTTAAGAGAATGGATATTAAATCCCCATTTTACAGTTGAGGAAACTTAGGCACCAAACGTTTAAGTGACATGTCCCATGTCAACACAGCAGGCAAGTGACAGAGCTGTGATAAGAACCCAGGTACAATGACTCCCAGGACTATTTTCTTTCCATTAAGTCATAATAGTTTGGCTACTTTAGTTGTGAAAGAGGGAGAATAATGATTTCGTTGAATGCCTGATGTGGAACTAATGTGAAAGAAATGTATCTGAATACAAAGAATTGGCTGAGTGAGTTGGGATAAAATCAGGAGTTCTCAGGAAATAAAGGTTCAGTGAAGAGTCTGGAATAGGACACAATCAGGAATTAGAGTCTGGAATAGGACATAATCAGGAATTCCTAGGAAAACCACAATCGATGGAAGGTCTGGTAATTTTCTTATAGCAGGCAACACTTGGGGTGGGTAAGTACCAACCCCTGTCTGGGTCTAGAATAACAAAATAAAGCAGCCCTGAGAAGCAGCCTTCACTACATCCAGAGAAACCTGAATACTGCACATTCACCTTTTTTCAATGGTATTTGTTAAGCGCTTACTACATGGCAGGCACTCTTCTAATTGCTGGGAATATACAAGATAATTGGGTTGGACGTAGTCTAACCCTTATGGGGCTCACGGTCTAAATATCCATTTTACAGTTGGGGTAACTGAAGAAGAAAGAAGTGAGTTGCCCAAGGTCATGCAGCACCCACGTGGCAGAGCTGGGATTAGAACGCAGGTCCTTCTGCCTCCCAGGCCTGGGCTCTAGCCTCTAGGCCACACTGCTTTTCTCTGGCAATCCGCAGAGGGTGAAACAGCATGGCTTCCTCGTGTATTCTATAGTTTATTTTTTTCTTTTTTAAGGGTATTTGTTAAGTGTTTACTATGGATCAAACAGTGTTCTAATAAATGGAGTAGATACAAGTCTGATCTGATTAAGCAATTCTGATTAATTAAGCGAGTCTAATTAAACAAGTCTGATCTGTGAATGTGGGGCCCACAGTTGAAGTAGGAGGAAAAACAGGTATTTAATCTCCATTTTACCATTGAAGAAACTGAGGCACCGGGAAATGAAGTGACTTGTCGAAGGTCACACAGCAAGCAATTGGCAGACCCAGAATTAGAACCCAGTTACTCTGACTCCCAGGACCATGATCTTTCCACTAAGCCACGCTGCTTCTCGCAGTTCTAGACTGTGATCCCATTGTTAGGTAGGGACCATCTCTATATGTAGCCGACTTGTACTTCCCAAGCTCTTAGTACAGCGTTCTGCACACAGTAAGCACTTAATAAAACGATTGAATGAATGAAATCGGATAATGCCTGTGTAGACCAAAGTATCACTTACCCAGGGCTTGCCAATATCTATTCCTCCCTTCAGCATGGCTCCCAACCCTCATTATAATAATCGTGATAATCATCAATTAATCAAGCATTCAGTCGTATTTATTGAGTGCTTACTGTGTGCAGAGCACTGTGTTAACTTCTTGGGAAAGTACAAATACAGCAATAAAGCGAGATAATCCCTGCCCACAACTAGTCACAGTATAGAGAGGGGAGACAGACACCAATAGAAATAAACAGACATCAATATAAATAAATGAGATTGCAGATATATAGATAATAACAATAATGATAATGGCATTTGTTAAGCCCTTACTATTTGCGAAGCACCGTTCTAAGCGCTGGGGGGTACAAAGTGATCAGGTTGTCCTACTTGGGGCTCACAGTTTAAATCCCCATTTTACAGATAACGTAACAGGGGCCCAGAGAAGTTAAGTGACTTGCCCAAAGTCACACAGCTGACAAGTGGCCGAGCCAAGACTAGAACCCATGACCTCTGGCTTTCAAGCCCGTGCTTTTTGCACTGAGCCACGCTGCTTCTCTAATCATAGCTTAATAATTAATTAATTAATTCGATTCATTCAATCGTATTTATTGAGCACTTACTGTGTGCGGAGCACTTTATTAAGCACTTGGGAAGTACAAGTCGGCAACATATAGAGACGGTCCCTACCCAACAACGGGCTCACAGTCTGGAAGGGGGAGACAGACAGCAAAAAAAAATTTGGACAGATGTCAAGTCACCAGAATACATAAAAATAAAGCTAGATGAACATCATTAACAAATAAATAGTATCGTAAATATGTACAAGTAAAATAGAGTAATACATCTGTACAAACATATACACAGGTGCTGTGGGGAGGGGAAGGAGGTAGGGAAGGGAGGATGGGGAGGAGGAGAGGAAAAAAGGGGCTCAGTCTAGGAAGGCCTCCTGGAGGAGGTGAACTCTCAGTAGGCCTTTGAAGGGAGGAAGAGAGCTAGCTTGGCGGGTGTGCGGAGGGAGAGCATTCCAGGCCAGGGGGAGGACATAGGCCGGGGGTCGACGGCGGGGCAGGCGAGAACGATGTACAGTGATGAGGTTAGTGGCAGAGGAGTGGAGGGTGCGGGCTGGGCTATTGAAGGAGAGAAGGGAGGTGAGGTAAGAGGGGGCGAGGTGATGGAGAGCTTTGAATCCTAGCATGAGGAGTTTTTGCTTAATGATATTAGCGTTATTATGGAGAGCCTTCTGAATTTGAAGCACAAGAGTTATTATGGAGAGTCTTCTGAATATGAAGCACTACACAAATCAATCAGTGGTATTTACTGAGCACTTACTGTCTAAAGAGAACTGTACCAGTAGCTTGGGAAAGTACAACAGAGTTGGTAGGCAAATTCCCTGCCCACAAGAAGCTTACAGTGTAGAGGAATCAGTGAATAAATCTATGGTATTTATTGAGCTCTTGCTGTGTGCAGAGCACTTCACTAAGAACTTTGGAGAGTATAATAGAGTTGCCAGAAAAAAAACACTGCCCACAGGGAGCTTTCAGTCTAGAGGAGGGGGAGAAAGAGATAAACTTCAGACGGGGAAAAGGCGGAGGTTACAGATATGTACATAAATGCTCTGTGATTAGAGGTGGGGTGAATTTCAAATGTTTAAGGAGTAAGTACATAAATGATGCGGAGGAGAAGGTGGGGAGGGGAAATGAGGGCTTAAACAGGGACAATGAATGAAATTAATGATGTAGAGGAGAAAGAGAAGCTTTTAGACAGCACACAATTGTTGGAAAGAGATTCAGGAAAGCGACAATAATACTGTTCTCCCCAAAGATAGTTTGCACTACTAGGGACAAAGAACAGGTATGAGAATCAGCATGTTCTAGTTGAAAGAGTTCAGGTCTAGGAGTCAGAGGACTGGGGTTCTAGTCCTGCCTTTGCCAGTTGCTTGTTGTGTGACCCTGGGCAAGTCATTCAATTTCTCTGTGCCTCAGTTTGCTTAAATGTAAATTGCAGAGTAAATATCTGTTCTCCTCCTACATAAACCGTGAGCCCCATGTGGGACAGGGACTGCATCCAACCTGAAAAACCTGTACCTAACCCAGTGCTTGTAGCAGTGCCTAACACATAGTAAGTGCTTAACAAATGTAATAACAAGAATAATAGTAATAATAATAGTAATAATGATCGGGTCTGGATGAAACACTGATGACATTTCATGTCATCTTACACATGCCTATGCCTTCAATGCTGTGTCTAAGTGGTCCTTCCTCTGATGCTCCTCTAGTACTAACATTCTCATTGTACCTCGATCTCATCTATCTCCCCTTTGACCCCTCACACACGTCCTGCCTCTGGCCTGGAATGCCCTCCCTCTTCATATCTGAGAATTACTCTCTCCCCCTTCAAACTCTTATCGAAGGCACATCTCCAAGAAGCCTTCCCTGACTCAGCCCTCCTTTCCTCTTCTCCCACTCCCTTCTTTGTCATCTTGACTTACTCCCTTTATTCACCCACCTCCCAGCCCCACAGCACTTGTGTATATAGCTGCAATTTATTTATTTATTTTTATGACTGTCTCCCCCTCTAATAATAATGATAATTGTGATATTTGTTAAGCACTTATTGTGTGCCAGGCAGTGTACTAAGTGTTGGGGTGAATACAAGTAAATTGGGTTGAACATACTCCCTGTCCCACATGGGGCTCACAGTCTTAATCTCCATTTTACAGATGAGGAAACTGAAACCCAGAGAATTGAAGTGACTTGCCCAAGGTCACAGAGTAGACATGTGGAGGAGCCGGAATTAGAACCCACAGTCGTTTGACTCTCAGGCCCGTGATGTATACACTATGCCATTCTGTAACCTCGTTGTGGGCAGGGAATACGACTGTTTATTGTTATAGTGTACTCTCCCAAGAGCTTAGTACAGTACTCTGCACAAAGTAAGTGTTCACTAAATACTACTGACTGATTAACGGACTTCCTGAGCCATGGCATTCTCAGAGAAAGGTTCCTACAATACCTACGTTTCCTCCTTCCAGCCTCTAAATCACAGTTCTGCACCAGAAAACAGCCAAAGGTAAATTTTAAACACAGTATATGCAGATGTTTGCAGATTTAGAAAACAGGTACAGCAAAGAGTCTACCAACTCTGGTGCATTGTACTCTCCCAAGTGCTTAGTACAGTGCTCTGCATAGAGTAAGTGGTCAGCATAAAGTAAGCACTCAATAAATTTAATTGACTGATGAAATGACTAATTTTTCTAGACTGTAAGGTCCTTGTGGGCAGACAACGTGTCTGCCAACGCTATTGCATTATACTCTCCCAAGCGCTTAGTACAGTGGTTGCCACAAAATAAGCACTCAAGAAAAAAATGGCATTGATTTATTGATTAGGTCCTGGTTTTACCAGTAAATGGGTCCCTTCCCTGCCTACTAGCCCAGTGACCCCAACTGAAGAATAAGGAAAATGGATATGGAAGCTGAAAATGAATGTAAGCCTCTCTGATGCAGAGGGGTTGACATTCCATGAAAATGGAGGATATGTTCTTCCATTCTCTTAATACCACGTCAAAACACTGCTACAGGCTGTGGATCAAGCTCCGTCCTTGGTCTTTGAAGCTCACTGAATGAGTAGACTGAGAACTTGATGATCAGACATATTTCATTTTGTTTTCTGAGACTGTTGTCCCAGCGTTCCCTGGGGAACAGATTGGGGAATTCAGTGCCTAATTAATCCCATTGGACAGGACAGCAGAATCATTTTTTCTGCACTCCGGATTCAGAAGTACCATGATATTAAGTGCCAGAGGTTCAGTTCATTCGGTCATTCAATCGTATTTATTGAGCGCTTACTGTGTACACAGCACTGTACTAAGCGCTTGGGAACTACAAGTCGGCAACAGATAGAGATAGTACCTATCCAACAACGGCCCAACAGTCTAGAAGTTCAGTTAGACAGCAAAGCCTTAGCCAGGGCAAAAGAAGGATGGAAAATATTTCATTCATTCAGGATTTCTCAGACATTTGATATCACCACATAATCGTATCATTTGAACAAATACTTATACTCAGTTGCTTCCCTTGTCTTGTCTTATGCCATCGAGTCATTTCGAGCCATAGCGACGACATGGACACTATTTGTGCACTATTGAGCACATATTTGTAGCATACTATAACAAGCACTTGGGAGAATACAATATAGTTTATAGTTTATAGAATACAATACAACAGAGTTAGTAGGCGTGTTCTCTACCCACAATGTGCTTATAGTCTAGAGGGGGAGACAGACATAAACATCAATAAATCAATTCTGAATGTAATTCATGAATTGCAATTCATTGTGTAATATAATACGATATAATATACTATAATCTATAAATATGTGGTTATAATACACTTGGATTTGCACCCTTTATTAGCCCCTCCCTCAGCCCCACAGCATTTATGTGCATTGATGTAATTTGTATGTTTATACCAATGTCTGTCTTCCCCTCTGGACTCTAACTAAGCTCCTTGTGGGTAGGGAATGTGTCTACCAAGTCTGTTACACTGTACTCTCCTCAAGCGCTTTGTACAGTACTCTGCATACAGTACACACTCAGTAAACGTGATTGATTGATTGATTGATTGGAAAGTACATAAGCACTGACTCAATGGCACTTAACAATAAATAATGATAATTTTCCACGACTTGATTGTAATATTCTTTAGGCAAGGGATCATGTCCACCTGTTCTATTGTACTCTCCCAAGGGCTTAGTACAGTTCTCTGCACACAGTAAGTACTCAAATACTATTGACTGATGTTGTTAGGTTATGTTAAGTGCTAATTTATTAGACCGTTTCTCCCAGGCCGTAGGGGGGCAAGTGCGGAGATCCAGGCCCCCCCACCCCGGCCCCAAACCCCAGAGCAATTGTATTCCCCTATCATGTCCTTGAAAATGTGCCAGCCTAGGTATTCAGGTTTTAAAATCCGGGATATATATCGGCAAACCAGACCATCCGGTCGAGAGACACCACTCTAGAATATCTGGTGCTACACACAACAACTAAATGGATAGAACTTTTTCTCGTGTGTCCTCATAATACACTTATTTCACATCATGTTATTTCAAGGGTGTGATCTACTGGACACCCAAAGACAGTGGGGGTCAGTTAAGACACGTCAGTCATGCGTGGCTTAGTGGAAAGAGCATGGGCCTGGGAGTCAGTGAACATAGTTTCTAATCCCGGCTCCACCACTTATCTGCTTTGAGACCTTGTGCAAGTCACTTAACTTCTCTGTGGCTCAGTTACCTCATCTGTAAAATAGGGATTGAAACTGTGAGCCCCCCGTGGGACAACCTGATTTCCTTTTATCCACCCCAATGTTTAGAACAGTGCTCAACACATAGTAAGCACTTCAAAATACCATAATTAATGTTATCATTATTACTGAGTGCTTACTAAGCAGAGGAGAGTACAATACCACAGAGTTGGTCGACACAATCAAAGCAATCAATGGTATTTATTGAGTGCTTGCCTTGTGCACAGCACTGTACTAAGTGCTTGGGAGAGTCCAGTACAACCGAGTTGGTAGACATATTCCCTGCCCACGGGAAGCTCGAAGTCTAGAGCACAGAGACAGTTATTAAAATAAATTTCATCTACGTACATAAATACTGTGGAGCTGAAGGTGAGGTGATACAAATCCAAGAGCAGAGGTGTCACAGAAGAGGGAGAGAAAGTCAGGTAAAGAAGGCATATTTGAGGAAGGCCTCTTTGAGGAGATGTGATTTTTTTAATGTTTTGAAGGTGGGGAGAGTGGTAGTCTGCTATATACGGAAAGGGAGGGAGTTCCAGGCTAGGGGGAGGTCCTAGAAAAGGGGTCGGCAGCGAGGTAAATGGGAGCGGGGCACTCTTGGTAAGCTGATGCTAGAGGATTGGAGTGGGAAGGTTGGCCTATAATAGTAACAATAATAATAATGATAATAATGATGGTATTGGTTAAGCGCTTACTAAGTGCCAAGCGCTGTTCTAAGCACTGAGGTAGATACAAGGTAATCAGGTTGTCCCATGTGAGGCTCACAATTTTAGCACCCATTTTACAAATGAGGTACCTGAGGCCCATTGAAGTTAAGTGACTTGCCAAAAGTCACACAGCTGATAGGTGGTAGAACCGGGATTAGAACCCACGACCTCTGACTCCCAAGCCCAGGAGAGGTAATGTCAGAAATTGTCTAGTATCTCAGAAGGCACTGTTACCTTCTGAAGTAAGAACCAAAGAGTAAGTAATGCGTTAGTGCCTATGAAGACCTGGATATTACATGGAAAATACTCCCACTCTACTTCTCATTTCCCAGTGCCCTCTCATCCTACCAGGCTGGGTAAAACCATCTTCCAGAAGGAAATGGCCAATCTCACGGAGGTTTCGGGATTCCTCCTGCTGCGTTTTTCGGAGGTCCAGGAGCTGTAGCTGGTCCAGATCGCGCTGTTCCTCCTGGGCTACATCGTAGCCATCGCTCATCGTCGCCATCACCGCCCACGACCGGCACCTCCACACCCCAATGTACTTCTTCCTCAGGAACCTCTCCGTCCCCGACCTCTGCTATATCTCCATCACCGTCCCCAAATGCATCCACAACTCACTGACCACCCATAGAGAAATCTCCCTCCTGGGCTGTACTTTCCAAGTGTTTACGTTCACACTCAGCCTGTGCAGATACTCCCCTGTTCACGGCAATGTCCTTCGACCGCTACGTGGCCATCTGCCTCCCCCTGCGCTACAGGGTCATCACGGATGATGGGGCCTGTATTAAGATGGCGGCTGCCTTGTCGCTCTTTAGCTCACTGAGGGCCATGATGTACACCATCGTCACCTTCTCTGTCCCCGTCTGGAGGTCCAACGTCCAACGTCCAATGTCAAACTCTGTGCCATCCCCCAGCTGTTTAGTCTCGCGGGGCCCAGTGGAAATCTCCAGAACTTTTCTGAGAGAAATCGTCTCAGTCGGCTTCACCTTCGGTTATTTCCTCACAATCGTCATTTCGTACGCCCCCATCTTCCGGGCTGTGCTGAGGATGCCGGCCGTCGAGGGCTGGGCCACAGCTTTCTTCACCTGCCTGCCCCACCTCGCCATCATGACTTTATTCGTAGAAAATGGCGCCTTCGCCTACCTCAAGCCCGTGTCAGACTCCCCTTTGGCCCTGGACCTGCTGGTTTTCGTGTTCTAGAACGTGGTATCCCCTGCCCTAAATTCCCTCAACTACAGCCTGAGGAACCGGGACACGAGGAGAATGATAGCAGGGATGTGCCTCTAAAATTGAAATAGAATATCCTCCATGAGGTTGTGGGCCCTTCTAGCCCGAAAAACGCCGGGTCTTCACCCCTTGGCATCGTTCCCAGGAGAGCCACTGGTGATGATGGTGTTTCCTGTGGGGAAGGATGACTGGCCTGGTTACTTAGGCCTCAGGATCAAGGTACGTCGTGCTTGAATTGATTACAACAACAGCCGCCTACAGACAGTGGTGGTTGTAGAGATTGGCTATTTTTCCGTAGTATTTGTAAAGTGTTTATTACCAATCGATCAATCGTATTTATTGAGTACTTTCTGTTTGCAGAACACTGTACTTATGGTTTTACTGCTCTCTCCCAAGCGCTCAGTACAGTTTTCTGCACACAGAAAGCACTCAATAAATAAGATTGATCGATTGGTAATAAACGCTTTGTATCTGGCTATATGATGCTCCTGGGTACTTCTCTGCCTCATAATTCTATGGTCAGGATGGCCTGACTTCCAGACAGGCCCCGCAAAGGAATCATCACTGAACTGCCTCCCAGAGAGCCTATCTTCAGTCTTAGCCATGGTGTGACAACATCAGGGAAGGGAGCCCATTTCTACCAGGCGACTTGCTCCGGTTTCAACATGACCGGTGCTTCTCGCCCCCTCATTCCAGTGACTTTGAACAATTGGACACAATGATCTCTGGCAGTGTACCATGCAGCTAACGAGGAGTCCACACCACCAGAGGAGTTTTGTACTGGTTCTATGGACTCTCTAGACTTGAGGAGAGACGCTCACTATTCCAGGGATGGCTACTACTTTTGCTCCTGGCGGTGGGCTTAGTTGGATAATGGTGGTTACTAAGTTGCTGTTGCTTGGCCCTTTTCACACAGGTGCGACAAACATTACAGTCGTCCCCAGCTCTTGCCTCTGTGCACTATCTTAAGACCTTTGTGCTAGTAAGGGAGGGGGTTATTATCTGTCCCAGTGCTACACTGCTGTATCTGTGGGTAGTGGCCACTTCAACCATCCCTGGCCCCTTTCCTCAGTGCAGTGCCTCAAAACCATGGTGGGCCACCGACCACCTTCCATACCTCCACACCTCCTACTCACACGCCTTGAAGGCAGGGCGCCGCCTTCTGTTGTCCCTGGCCATGGGATAGAAAACGTCCTCTGCCCCAAGCCATGGATCTGCTTTTCTGGTTCCCGTGGCAAGCCAGGGAGGTTATCAGCACATGCAGTCAGGGGAGGGACAGCTCCGGAAGGCACCGTGTCCAGTGCAACCCCACCACTATGAGACCTGGAGGGGATGCAGGAAGAGGTGGGGTAAGGTGGGCAAGGATGGCGAGGGCCAAGGGGTGGTATGTCCCGAAGTGACCCTTGGGTACCGGCCATCTCAAGGTCAGAAGCTATCTCGTGAGCACCTGAGCCAGCAGGCGGAACTCGGAAGTGAGGGTGGGATACCACCCCCACGACCAAATCTGCTAGATTGACAGCCCAAGTCGGGAATACGGAAGGTGTCCCTCGCCCTCGTGCCAATCAAATCAGGTATGGAGGAGGAGGGAGGGCAGAGACTGAGGCCGGAAGCTGGAATGGCCTAGGGGCCTAGGGGCACAAGCAATAAATACCTGTCGCCTCTGACCTTCGGGGTCAGAACACCAGGACACACAGCAGCAGGAGCAGCCACTGCAGCAGCAGCAGCAGTCCACGTGTCTCTCCCTGCCCAGAAGGCCAGATGCCCGCTCGACAACCGGAACCAACACACTGAGGCAAGGGGCGCGGGACGGGTGAGTGTCTCACGCGCGATTAACGTATGATTGTGTTCCTCCCGTGTAGGGAAGCTCTAATATTGCTAATTGATTATATTCCTCCCGAAAGGTAAGTTCAATCCATTGCGCCTAAACAATTACATAAATTCAATTCCCCTCGCGGAGTAAATTTTATATAAAACTCAGACTTTCCGTCCCCGGCCTCTCTCTCTCTCTCTCGCCTCGCTGATCACTGTACGAGCCCGCTCCCGGAAGACGGGTGACAACCGTTCTATAAGATCATCATGGACCGAGGGGCCTGTGGGAAAATGGCTGCCGCCTCATTGCTCGATGTACTCAGAAGGGGCATTAACACTGAGCTTCTGTGGCTCTATCTTGATCCAGCAGTTCTTCTGTGACATCCCGTCCATACTGAAGATGTCCTGTTCTGAAACGCACGTTGTCATCGATATCAGCGTGGCCACTGCAGTCAGCTTCGTTTTCGTCCCCTTCGTCTCCAGCGTCGTCCCATACA
Source organism: Tachyglossus aculeatus (assembly GCF_015852505.1). Taxonomy (NCBI): domain Eukaryota; kingdom Metazoa; phylum Chordata; class Mammalia; order Monotremata; family Tachyglossidae; genus Tachyglossus; species Tachyglossus aculeatus. The sequence continues at coordinate 839,538 of NW_024044853.1, read as the reverse complement.
TGCACATCTTCCAGGCCATGCTGAGGATGCCAGCCGCCGAGGGCCGGGCCAGAGCTTTCTCTACCTGCCTGCCTCACCCCTTCGTCGTGACTTTATTCGTAGTGAACGGAACCTTCGCCTAGCTCAAGCCCCTTTCTTACTACCCCTTGGCCCTGGACCTGCTGGTGTCCATGTTCTACACCGTGGTGCCCCACCCTTTGAACCCTCTCATATGCAGCCTGAGAAACCGAAACATGAAGACCACCCTGAGGAGAATGATAGCGGGGAAATTCCTCTAAAATGGCGGTAGAGCCTTCTTCTCCCTTAGGTCAGAGGCCCTTCTAGCCTGGGGGTTTCTGGGTCCCCACCCCTTGGGATCAGTCACATGGGAACTACTGGTGACCATGGAGCCTCCCATGGAGAAAGATGGACATCCAGTTGCTGAAACCTAAGGACCCAGGACCACCATGCCTGAATGGATCATAATGCCAGCTGTCTACAGGGAGTGGTGGTCGTGGAGATTGGCTATTTGTTTATAGCACTTGTAAAGTGATTATTATCAATCAATCAATAGAGTGCTTACTGTGTGCACCGCCCTGTACTAAACTCTTGGGAGAGAACAACATAACAGAATTGTGTATGTGCTGGACACTATCCTAAGAGCTGCGGTAGATAGGAGGCAATCAGGTTATACCCATTCCCTGTCCTACACGGGGCTCACAGTCTTAATCTCCATTACATAGATGAGGTAACTGAGGACCAGAGAAGTGAAATGACCAGCCCAGAGTCACACATCAGGTACATGGTGGAGCAGAGATTAGAAACCAGGTCCCCCTCTGACCTCCAACCCCGTGCTTATTCCATTAGGCCCACCCAGTACATTAGTGTTAACTGGGACCAGACCAAAATCAGTCCTTGATCAGGACTGAGATGGCGTGAAAATTAGGCGGTCTTTAATAATCAGTCAGTCAGTTAATCATATTAATTGAGTGCTTACTGTGTGCAGAGTAATTAATTGAGTGGATACCAATCAATCTGCGCATCAGGCAGAAACTCCTCACCCTGGGTTTCAAGGCTCTCCATCACCTCACCCCCTCCTACCTCACCTCCCTTCTTTCCTTCTACAGCCCATCCCGCACCCTCTGCTCCTCTGATGCTAATCTCCTCACCGTACCTCGTTCTCGACTGTCCCGCCATCGACCCTCGGCCCACGTCATCCCCCGGGCCTGGAATGCCCTCCCTCTGCCCATCCGCCAAGCTAGCTCTCTTCCTCCCTTCAAGGCTCTACTGAGAGCTCACCTCCTCCAGGAGGTCTTCCCAGACTGAGCCCCTTCCTTCCTCTCCCCCTCGTCCCCGTCTCCATCCCTCCCATCTTACCTCCTTTCCTTCCCCACAGCACCTGTATATATGTATAAATGTTTGTACATATTTATTACTCTATTTATTTATTTGTTTATTTTACTTGTACATATCTATTCTATTTATTTTCTTTTGTTAGTATGTTTGGTTTTGTTCTCTGTCTCCCCCTTTTAGACTGTGAGCCCACTATTGGGTAGGGACTGTATCTATATGTTGCCAACGTGTACTTCCCAAGCGCTTAGTACAGTGCTCTGCACACAGTAAGCGCTCAATAAATATGATTGATGATGATGATGATGCAGAGCGCTATACTAAGTGCTTGGGAGAGTACAATATAGCAATTTAATGGACACATTCCCTAACCACAGCAAGCTTATCGTCTCGAGGGGTAGACGGACATTAATTGACACAAATAAATGACAGATACGAATGTAAGCGCTATGCGGCTGGGACGGTGGAATGAATAAAGGCAGCAAGTCAGGGTGACGCAGAAGGGAGTGGCAGAAGAGGAAAGGAGGACTGTAAGGGGAGACAGAACTGTAAGATAGATCTAAAAAAGCCAATAGTCATGGCACCCAACTGGACGCTGGGGTTTTGATGTTGTTAGACACGTGGGCAGGGAAACTGTGAGGGTGGTCAACGGGGTCACTCAAGGATCCTGGGCCCAGAGCAGGAGACAAAACTGTCAGAAACCAGATTATCCAGTACAAAATCAGATTCATGATCAATCAAGCACTTGGTACACTGCTCTGCACACATAAGCATTCAATAAATACGATTAAATGAATGAATGAATGAATCAATCAATCGTATTTACTGAACACTTACTGTGTGGAGAGCACTGCACTTAGCCCTTGGGAAACTACAATACAGCAGAGTTGGTAGACACGTTCCCTGCCCACAATGAGCTTACAATCTAGTGGGGGAGACAGATGTTAATGTAAATGAATAAATTATGGGTATGGACATAAGTGTTGTGGGGTGGAGGTAGGGGTGAATAAAGTGTATAAATCCAAACACCAGGGTGGTGCGGAAGGGAGTGGGAGAAGAGGAAATGAGTGCTTAGTCAGGAAAGACCTCTTGGAGGAAATTTGCATAAGGCTGTGATGGTGGGGAAAGTGAGAGCACAGAGGAGGACCGCTCAACTAGTCAGTTTGCCAGAGTTTCGTTCGTTATCAGAACTTCTGTACATAATGCATTCACTGTGAGCGCTGAATATGTCTGTTTATTGTCGTATTGTATGCTCCCAAGAGCTCACTACAATGCTTTACACCCAGCAAGCACTAAACGAAGAAAATTGAATGAACTTGTGACCATGAGTATTCTCATGGGTGAGGGAGGTAACATTAGTGATACAGTCTGAGCCCTGCTGAACCTCGGGCCTAAGGTCACCTCGGGGACTCCTGAATCTTCCAGGTAACGAGTCTCTCGGGCCGAGCCTGGGGCTGGTCCTCCAGGAGAAACCCCATCGCCCCCGCCACGCCCAGTACAGCAAATGCTGTCTCTGAGGAGCTCAGAGCACAGGTGTTATGCCAGACTCTTTCCCATCACGGCCATAAACCCACATGAGGGGACGAGGAGGAGGAACTCAGCATCCCCAATCCTGGACCGCCCCGGTGAGTAAAAATCAATCGCTCAATCCATCCATCGTAGTTATTGAGCACTTACTGGGTATAGAGCACTCTACTGATACAATTGAGTTGATAGGATCTGTGCCCAAAAGGAGCTCACAATTGACTGTGTGCAGAGCGCTGTACTATATGGTTGGGCGAGTCCAGTAAAACAGTGATGATGATGATGATGATGATGATGATGATGGTATTTGATAAGCACTTACTATGTGCCAAGCTTTGTTCTAAGCGCTGGGGTAGATACAAGGTAATCAGGTTGTCCCACATGTGGGGCTCACAGTCTCAATCTCCATTTTACAGATTAGGTTACTGAGGCACAGAGAAGTTAAATGACTTGCTCAAAGTTACAAAGCTGATAAATGACGGTGCCGGGATTAGACCCCACAAGCCCGAGCTCTTTCCATTAAGCCATGCTGCTTCTCTAGTGGGTAGACACAATGCCTGTCTTCAAGAAGCTTAGAATCTAGTGTAATAAAAAGAGACATTAAAATGAATCACAGATAGGAAAAGTAGCAGAATATAAGTATATATGTGCGAGAAGCAGAGTGGCCTAGTGGAAAGATCACAGGCCTCAGAGCACCTGGGTTCTTATTTCAGCTCCACCACGCATCTGCTTTGTGACCTTGAGCAAGTCACTTCACTTCTCTGTGACGGTTACATCATCTGTAAAATGGGGATTAAGACTGTGACCCTCATGTAAAACATGGACTGTGCCCAACCTGATTAGCTTGTATCTACCCCAGCACTTAGTATGGTGCCTGGCACCTAGTAACCTCTTAATACCACCAAAAAAGGATAGGTCGTGGCTCCGGGATTAGAACCCAGGTCCTCTGACTCCCAGGCTTTCCACTAGGCCACTCTTCTTCCCAATCCCAGACCAAGATGGAAGACATAGAATGCAAGGCCGGGCTGTAAAGAGGGGCCAGGTAAAAAGCCAGGAATACAGAGAAGATGGAACCGGAAGGATTGGTGTGAGACGAGAGGCCGGACATGGGATGCGGGTGGAACATCCGCCGCTGTGGAAAAGATACTGACAGCCAGAAGAAGAGAATTAGGAGCTAGGAGTTAGGAGGCATGGACTGCAAACATCTAGTTGAAACCAGTCGAGACCAAGCTGCCAGGATCCCAAAAGAAGGACAAAGGAAAATGAAGCTGAGACTAGACTAGCCTCGAAGATCTCTGCTGCCAGGGAACCTGTCTTCCGATTCTGATCTACTGTACTCCCCACAAATCTTAGTACAGTGCTCTGCACCCAGTAAGTGCTCAATAAATACCATCGATTGACCGAGTGCCTACTGGACCGCCTTTTAGGCTATGAATAACAGACTATATCTACCTGTATCAGATTCCTTTAGTCATATTTAGTTGGGTTGAAGAGGAGCCTACCTGCAGAGTACAGTCAAAATAAGGAAGGAAACGTATTTATTTTCATAACTTACATATTTATGTTAATGTTCATCTCCACTAGACTGTAAACTCGCTTTGGGCAGGGAACGTTTCCACTAACTCTGTTCTATTGTGCTCTCCCAAGCACTTAGTACAGTGCTTTTGCACACAAAAAGCTCTCAGGAAACACCATTAATATTCAATAAATATTAGGCAATGTGGGTAATTCATTCATTTCTAGACTGTGAGCCCGGTGTGGACAGGGATTGTCTCTCTTTTTTTCTGAATTGTACTTTCCAAGTGCTCAGTACTTGATTTAATGCACACAGAACACTAAGTCACTCAATCAATAAATAGGATTAAATGCTAATATCAGGATGCCATTATGACACACACCAAAAAGGTGATTGCAGAAATGATAAATTAATCAGTGGTATTTAGTAAGCACTGACTGTGTGCAGAGCACTGAACTAAGTACTTGGGAGAGTGAAATAGAACCGAGTTGGGAGAGTATAGTAGGTTAGAGTTGGTAGACAATATAAAAATATATTTGTAAAGTGTGTGTATGTGGGTGTGTGTTTGTGCGTGAGTATGTGTAAGAGAGAAAGAAAGGGTGGGTGGGTGTGGTGTTAGGACTCCAGAACCTTTTTCATTGCTCCAAAGTCATTGCTTTCCTATCCTGGGTCTCTGTGAAAGTGAAAATGCAGATTTAGAAACAAAAACGGAGGGAGGCTGAAAGTTGAAAAAAAAATGGGGATTTTCAGATTCCTTCCTGTAAATGTGCTTCTTCTCTGTGCCTCTTTGTGAAATCCACAGATAATCCATGAAAATGGGAAACACCACCAAACTGATGGAATTCCTCCTGCTGGGATTCTCAGAGGTCCGGGAGCTGCAGCTGGTCCACGCCACGCTGTTCTTCCTGGTCTACCTGGCGGCCCTGATGGGGAATCTCCTATCGTCGCTATCACCACACTCGACCGGCGCCTCCACACCCCCATGTACTTCTTCCTCAGGAACCTGTCCATCCTCGACCTCTGCTACATCTCCCTCACCGTCACAAGTCCATCCACAACTCCCTGATCAATGGCAGAGGCATCTCACTATGGGACTGTGTGGCTCAGATCTTTTTTGTGATTTCGTTTGCTTTCTCGGTGCTGTTCCTTCTCACGGCGATGTCCTATGATCGCTATGCCGCCATCTGCTGCCTCCTGCGCTACGAGGTCATCATGGACAAAGGGGCCTGAGGAAAGATGGCCGCTGCCTCGTGGTTCAGCGGGGGCGTACTCGGGGCGATGTACACAACACGAACATTAACACTGAGCTTCTATGGCTCTAAATTGATACAGCAGTTCATCTGCAACATCCTTTTCTTACTGAAGATCTCCTGTTCCGAAATGCACGTTGTCATCGATGTCAGCGTGGTCACTGCATTTAGCTTGGCTTTAATCTCCTTCACTTTCACTGACTTCTGGTACATGCACATCTTTCTGACTGTGCTGAGGATGCCGACCGCCGAGGGCCGGGCCAAATGCCTTCCTCACTTCATCGTCGTCACCATTTTCCTCTCGACTGGTGCCGTTGCCTACCTCAAGCTCGTATCAGTCTCCCCCTCCACCCTAGACCTTCTGGTGTCCGTGTTCTACACCATGGTGCCCCCTGCTCTGAACGCCCTCATCTACAGCCTGAGGAACCGGGACATGAAGGCCGCTCTGGGGAGGATCCTGCGGGGGCATACATTCCTCCAAAATAAAGATTCCCTTTTTTTTTTGACCTGACATTTGCCCCCAGAGTGTTTCTAAGCACCCCGGTTGTGAAGTGCACTGTACTAAGTGTTTTGATTTCTCCTTCCCTGGTGATCAATCAATCAGTGGCATTTACTGAGCACTTAGTCAGTGCAGCACACTGTACTTAGTGTTTAGGAGAGTCCAACACATCAGAATTGGCAGAGATGTTCCCTTCCCACAAGGAGCTAATAGTCTTGGATACTCTTCACTACCGTGTCTCCCTTCCCCTGACTTCCCAGATTCCAAATCTTTCCCTGACTAAATTGCTATTTATCCATTATCATAATGGAGATTCCGTTTTCAGCTGATCCATGTCCTGTCTACTACAGATCACTCTCCCCACCTACACAGCCTATTGAAGGAAAATCTCCTCCAAGAGGCCTTCCCTGACCAAGCCCACATTTCCTCTTCTCCCACTCCCTTCTGCATCACCGTTCCACTTGGATTTGCTCCCTTTAAACACTCTTCCCTCAGCCCCACAGCACTTATGTCCATATCCATCATTCAGTTATTCATATTCATTTCTGTGTCCCCCACTAGTCCGTATGCTTACTGTGGGCAGGGAACGCATCTACCAACTCTGTTATATTGAACTGTCCCAAGCGCTTAGTAAACCGTTCTGCACATGGTAAGCCCTGAATAAATATCGCTATTAGATTGATTGACTAATATGGTCCCGGATGACTTTCCATGCAATATTTTAACTTTAGGTGGCTAGTCTCCCTTCTCTCTAGAATCCAGCTGCTCTCCCAGAACTGATTCCCAATGCTTGAGAATATTGTGATGTAGTATTTGGGGTGGTGAGGGTATGTTGGTTTCCCCCACCTCCACCCACCTTATTGATTCACTGTCCCTTCTGGGTTGCCTGAACCCTTAAGTCTTTACCTCTAAGTACTTGGATTCTTACCCCTCTCCCTCCCCATAGCACTTATGTCCAAATCCTTAAGCTCTGTTGCTTCCCGTCTGTAATTCACTTGAGTGTCTTCCTCCCCCATAAGAGTGCAAGCCCCTTGAGATAGGGATCCTGTTTAACAAGCCTAGTGTTTTCTCCAAGGACATAAAACAGTGCTCTGGTAGTGCTCACCAAATAGAGAAGCAGAATTGCCTAGAGGAAAGGCCCAAGGCCTGGGAGTCAGAGGATCTGGGTTCTAATCACCTCTCCACCACTTGTCTGCTCTGTGACCTTGGTCAAGTCACTTCTCTGTCGTTCAGTTTCCTCATCTGTAAAATGGGGATGAAGATTGTGAGCCCCATATGAAACGGAGGCTGTGTCCAACCTGAGTAGCCTGTATCTATCCCCAGTGCTTATACAGTGCTTGACAAATAGTAAGTGCTTAACAAATGCCACAATTATTATTATTATTATTATTATTATTATTATTATTATTATTATTATTATTATCATCATCTTCAGTGAATAAGAGGACAAAAACACAGAGAGAGGAAAGAGTTAGTTAATGGGGGATCCTAGATCATAAGGAGGGAATCAAAAAGAGACCCATGAACATAAAAATGATTCCAGATGACACCTTCCCTACCCACAAGAAGCGAAAAGTCTAGAGAGGGAGACAGGCAGTAATCTAAGTAAATAACTTACGATATACAATTCTTAATTTATAAATATAAAGTGCTGTGGGGTTGAGAGTAGCTTGATTATTCTCATGGGGAAGTCAGGATGATTCATTTATTCACTAATTCAATCGTATTTGATAGAACTGTAGATTCTGGGGTCTTTCAGCCATGAGGTCCCTCAGAACAAAAGAGGAATCCTGCTTTCTCCAAAGGCAACAGAGAGGTCACTTGGGAAAGATTATAAACTGCCACTCGAGAGGTGTGCAGAATGTGAAAGACACCATCTTTCAGGAACTCCACAACGAGAGTGATATCTCCTCCTGGGTGCAACCAGAAATCAATCAGTGGGACTTATTGAACGCTTACTGTATGCAGGGCACTGGACTAAACGCTCAGGAGAGTACAATATAACAGAGTTGGGAGATATGTTCCCTGGCCACAATGAACACACAGTCCAGGGGAGGAGACAGACTTTAATTAATCCATCAATGGAAATTACGGAACGCTTCCTGTATGCAGAGATCTGTAGTAAGTGCTCTGGAGAATGCAATGCAACAGAGTTAGTAGACAGGTTCCCTGACCACAACGAGCTTGTCATCTAGTGTGGCAGACCTAATATCTGGCCCATCACTTACTGGGCCTAAGTAGTAAGCCAGGCCTTCCGTGCTCACAGGAAGACCTACAAGGAACTGAGAGGAGAGCTGTGGACAGGCAAGAGTTACTTGTTATCAGCCCTATGGCCTTGCATAGACGGGTGTTGCTTTTTACTGGTTTTGAAGGTTACAGAATGGCTGTGTTAGTTATAAACACAGCAACATGGAAAAACACAGAATGTGACTGAAAGATATAAAAGTCTTGCTGCTTAACCCAATAAACAGTCTCCTTGTCCACCTTGAGACTCGCCTGGCCTGCGTTCTTCCATTGCGAGTGTCCGTCTCCCCACTGCGCTGGACGCGTGGAGGCACACGGCAACAAATGGCGCCCGAACAGGGACAGGGACATGAACCCTGGACCCTCAGACTCAGCACCGCAACCGTCACGAAGCAACTCATCACTGCGCAGTGACTCAATAAGGTACCGAAGAGGTGAGGGCATTTAAGTTTACTTTCATTCTCAAACACCAGGCTTACAGCGGGGAAGAAAATGGGACAAATTCAATTCCGTTCTCGGGATCATTATATCCAGATACTGAAGGATGTTGTAAAGGAGCGTGGTATCACCACTGCCCAGATTGAACAATTTTTGGAACGCGTGGAAAATGCTGCCCTTGGTTTCCAAAGGAAGGAAAGTGGAATCCTTTCACTGAGCCAGCTCCTTCCGCACCACCACCTCCACCACCTCCTCCATGGGTCCCGAAACCAGCACAAACACCTCTGTAGTGAGCGATGAGGGCTGCTATGGAAGGGGTAGAGGAGATACCTATTGAATTATTGATGGGTTTCCCTGTGATGGAGCAACCTGACCCTGTTAATCCTGGTCAGTTAATACGTACCCACGAACCCTTGAATTTCAAACTATTAAAAGAAGTGAAACAGGGTGCTGCGACATATGGGCCCACCGCTCCTTATGTGCTAGCACTCATAGAAAGTATTGCTTCCTCAATCCTTTGCCCGTATGATTGGCAAACCTGAGCCAAGACTGTCCTGGATGGCAGAGACTATTTGCTTTAGAAGGCAGAATTTTTTGATTTGTGCGCGTCGCAATGATCGCGCCCGACCTCCAGTTCAAATCACTTTCGAGATGCTTACAGGGAGCTACAGACTCGTGAAAGCTTGTCCCAGCCCCTACCCAAAGGGGTACTGATTACATGGAAAACGGTTTTTATGGCGCTGCGGGCGCTGCATCCCGCTGAATGGGTGTTACAGGCGACGCGCGACGGGGGGGCAGGGAGTGATCAGGAGGACCCTCTGTCCTTTGAAGTTTTGCCTCCAACAGAAGGATTGGAGCCGGTGTACGCTACTGTTCCGGATCCCGAGGACTTGTATCGGGACCAGGATCATAATGACTCTGGCGATCCTTCTGACTCTGGGACTGCAGACCCGAAGGAGGGATCTGATCCATACCCGCCTTTGGCCTCTCTTACAACGAAGGCTGCTGCCGCACCCACAGCAAAGGATCTTTTGCAGACACAGTGCCTGCAGGCGGTATCCCGTTCGCCGATCGTTCCCTCCCCTACCTTGCTCCCCCTTTGTCTGCTGCGCCGCCGTATGTATATACTGTGCCTGCTACGGCGCAGCCTGCCTAGACCGGGGCCCTTTCGGTCTGCCGACAGGAGGCATTGCGCCCAGGGGATGGACAGCTACTGCAAGCGATGCCGGTGGTGTATCTTCCCGGGCGGCCGGCTCAGTATGACTCTCTCCCTTATGAGTTGATTAAGGAGTTGCGGAAAAGTATTCACGATTATGGCTTACAGTCGTCCTATACAATGAATCTAATAGTGGCCATTACCAACCCCTAAATTGGCTGCTTTACAAGTGATAGTCGCGGAACAATTAGCGGCGGGGCATATTGAACCCTCCGATAGCCCTTGGAATTCCCCTGTCTTTGTGATAAAAAAGCGCTCGGGGGCCTGGAGGATGTTGACTGATCTCAGAGAAGTCAATAAGACGATGCAGCCGATGGGAGCGCTGCAACCTGGGCTCCCGAACCCGGCTATGATCCCTAGGAATTGGCCGATATTAGTAGTAGATATTCAGGATTGTTTTTTCTCTATTCCGCTCCACCCAGACGATCGTATTCGATTTGCGTTTTCAGTCCCTGTGGCCAACAGGACTCAACCTACTGCGCGATATCATTGGACGGTCCTCCCCCAGGGAATGAAAAATAGCCCCACAATGTGCCAGACTTACGTTGCGCTTCTGATAACAGCGCTCCGCGTCAAGCATCCTGAGGCATATATTATTCACTATATGGATGACATATTATGTGCTTGCGCCACAGCAGCCCAACTACACACCTTATGGCCTGCTCTTCTTGCGGCTCTAGAATCTGGAGGGCTGCGGGTTGCACCCGAGAAAGTCCAGACAAAGCCCCCGATCACCTATCTGGGACATATTTTGACAGATCGGACAGTGTCCCCTGTGACCCCTACCTTGGACGTTTCAAAATTAAAAACCCTTAATGATTTCCAAAAATTACTGGGGGAATTAAACTGGGTGCGCCCTTATCTTGGAATCCCCACCGATCAATTATCTCACCTTTTTGCTACCTTGCGAGGAGCCCTGGAGCTCTCCCCCCCCCGCCCCCCCGCTCCCTGTCACCACAAGCCGCCCGGGAGTTAGAGCAGGTAGTCAAAAAATTGGCTCAGGCTATGGACCGTGTTACCCCAGGGATACCCTTATCCGCCGTTCTCGTTCCCACCTCTGACACCAATCAATCAATCAATCAATCGTATTTATTGAGCGCTTACTATGTGCAGAGCACTGTACTAAGCGCTTGGGAAGCACAAATTGGTAACATATAGAGACAGTCCCTACCCAACAGTGGGCTCACAGTCTAAAAGGGGGAGACAGAGAACAAAACCAAACATACTAACAAAATAAAATAAATAGAATATATATGTACAAGTCAAATAAATAAATAAATACATAGAGTAATAAATATGTACAAACATATATACATATATACAGGTGCTGTGGGGAAGGGAAGGAGCTAAAATGGGGGGGATGGAGAGGGGGACGAGGGGGAGAGGAAGGAAGGGCCTTAGTCTGGGAAGGCCTCTTGGAGGAGATGAGCTTTCAGTAGGGCCTTGAAGGGAGGAAGAGAGCTAGCTTGGTGGATGGGCAGAGGGAGGGCATTCCAGGCCCGGGGGATGACGTGGGCCGGGGGTCGATGGCGGGACAGGCGAGAACGAGGTACGGTGAGGAGATTAGCGGCGGAGGAGCAGAGGGTGCGGGCTGGGCTGTAGAAAGAGAGAAGGGAGGTGAGGTAGGAGGGGGCGAGGTGATGGAGAGCCTTGAAGCCCAGGGTGAGGAGTTTCTGCCTGATGCGCAGATTGATTGGTAGCCACTGGAGATTTTTGAGGAGGGGAGTAATATGCCCAGAGCGTTTCTGGACAAAGATAATCCGGGCAGCAGCATGAAGTATGGATTGAAGTGGAGAGAGACACGAGGACGGGAGATCAGAGAGAAGGCTGATGCAGTAGTCCAGACGGGATAGGGTGAGAGCTTGAATGAGCAGGGTAGCGGTATGGATGGAGAGGAAAGGGCGGTTCTTGGCAATGTTGCGGAGCTGAGACCGGCAGGTTTTGGTGACGGCTTGGATGTGAGGGGTGAATGAGAGAGCGGAGTCGAGGATGACACCAAGGTTGCGGGCTTGTGAGACGGGAAGGATGGTAGTGCCGTCAACAGAGATGGGAAAGTCAGGGAGAGGACAAGGTTTGGGAGGGAAGACAAGGAGTTCAGTCTTGGACATGTTGAGCTTTAGGTGGCGGGCAGACATCCAGATGGAGATGTCCTGAAGGCAGGAGGAGATGTGAGCCTGGAGAGAGGGGGAGAGAGCAGGGGCAGAGATGTAGATCTGGGTGTCCTCAGCGTAGAGATGATAGTTGAAGCCGTGGGAGCGAATGAGGTCACCAAGGGAGTGCGTGTAGATTGAGAACAGAAGGGGACCAAGCACTGAACCTTGGGGAACCCCCACAGTAAGAGGTTGGGAGGGGGAGGAGGAGCCTGCAAAAGAGACAGAGAAAGAACGACCGGAGAGATAAGAGGAGAACCAGGAGAGGACCGAGTCGGTGAAGCCAAGGTCAGATAGCGTGTTGAGGAGAAGGGGGTGGTCCACGGTGTCAAAGGCAGCTGTGAGGTCGAGGAGGATTAGGACAGAGTAGGAGCCGTTGGATTTGGCAAGCAGGAGGTCATTGGTGACCTTTGAGAGGACAGTTTCCGTGGAATGTAGGGGACGGAAGCCAGACTGGAGGGGGTCCAGGAGAGAGTTGTTGTTGAGGAATTCTAGGCAGCGCGTGTAAACAACTCGTTCAAGGAGTTTGGAAAGGAATGGTAGGAGGGATATGGGGCGATAACTAGAAGGTGAGGTGGGGTCAAGAGAGGGTTTTTTTAGGATGGGAGAGACATGGGCATGTTTGAAGGCAGATGGGAAGGAACCAGTGGAGAGTGAGTGGTTGAAGATGGAAGTTAAGGAGGGGAGAAGGGATGGAGTGAGAGATTTCATGAGATGAGAGGGAATGGGGTCAGAAGCACAGGTGGCCGGAGTAGTACTTGAGAGGAGGGAGGAGAGCTCCTCTGAGGATACTGCTGGGAAGGATGGGAGAATAGCAGAGAGCATTGAGAACCGGGGGGTTGGAGAAGGGGGGGAAGTGACTTTGGGGAGGTCGGACCTGATGGATTTAATTTTGTTAGTGAGGTAGGAGGCCAGATCGTTGGGGGTGAGGGAAGGAGGAGGGGGAGGAACCAGGGGCCTGAGAAGGGAGTTGAATGTACGGAAGAGCTGACGGGGATGATGGGCATGGGTGTCAATAAGGGAGGAGAAATAGTTTTGTCTGGCAGAAGAGAGGGCTGAGTTAAGGCAGGAAAGGATAAACCTGAATGTCTGTTTCCCCATATCCAACTTTGGTAGCCCAGTTATTGGGTCGTTTAATTCGGCACATTACTGTCCTTTCTGGGACCGGACCCTCTGCATTATACCAACCATATACTTCAGATCAACTTACTACACTTCTTGGCAACGATCCCGATTGGCAGATCCTTTTGGCAATGCATACCGGGGCTTGTGTTACTGGTCTCCCAGATATTCCACGATTAAAGGTTTTCTCACCTTTTGCATGGGTATTCCCCTGCATCACGGTTCCGGACCCAATACCGGGGGCTACCACAGTTCTTACAGATGGAACGAAAGGCTGAGCTGCCTATTATTGTCCTCCAGACACTTCCCGCGTTATCCCCATTCTGTCTCATTCCGCTCAACACGCGGAACTTGTAGCTGTGATGTCAGTCCTTCGCGATTTCCCTCAATAACTTAATATTGTCTCAGATAGCCGGTATGTATGCTTTGTTACTCTTCACATTGAGACTGCAGCGCTCCGGTTTTCCGAGGCAGCCATTTTTCCTTTGTTCCAGGCACTTCAAGCAACGATTAGCGCTGGTTCTCATCGTTTTTATATTTCTCATATTAGGGCACATTCGTCCCTCCCCGGCCCATTGGTTGAAGGTAATGCTTGTGCGGACCTACTTACTAGGGAAATTGCTGGCGCACCAAAGGTGATTATTTTTGTTGCACCACTGTTGGCTCCGCCTCTTCTCCCTTTAGACGCTACAGCCGCAGCTTCGCAAGTCCACCGGTGCTTCCACCAAGGGGTGGGAATGTTGCGCCGTCAATTTGGCATTTCTCGGGAAAGCGCGCGGACTATTGTGAAAGCTTTTACCTCCTGTGTTACTACATTACCTGCGGCCTCTGAGGCCACGAATCCTCTTGGTCTTGCGCCAAGAAAGCTGTGGCAAATGGACCTCACGCATTACCCTCCCTTTGGCAGATTGGCTTTTATTCATGTTACTGTCGGTACCTGTACATTATTTACTTTTGCGTCGGCTGACACTGGTGAATCAGCTAAACATGTTATGGATCATTTGTTTCTTGCTTTTGCCTTTATGGGAATTCCACAGGTACTGAAAACCGACAATGGCCCCGCATATACTTCCAAGGCGTTCCGGTCTTTCTGTAATACTTTTGCTTGTTACGGGTATTCCATACAATCCCACGGGTCAAGCCATTGTCGAAAATCGTCATCGTTGGCTCAAAGCCTTTTTGGAAAATCAAAAAGGGGTAGATGAACTGACCTCTCCCCATAGACAATTACAATCCGCTATATATACCCTTAATTTTTTTAACTATGGATGACAAAGTTCTCACCCCCGCTGAAAAATCGGTTGGTAGGGCGTGGGGAGCGTGGGAAAGCGCTGAGACAGGGAGTATGTGCACACAAACCGTACCCAACGGCTCAAGGCCAAACAGACTCAACAACAGGAGATAAAGGGACCAGGGCAAGAAAAACAAGCTTGCACCTGCAAAGCTCGGAGGCAACCTCAAGGCCATATCCGCAGCCAGCGATGGTTCGCAACGGGTGGCTGGGGGCCAGCCAGAGCAAACCCTTCGTGATGGACAGAGCTGTTGCTAGGCTAGTGGCTGGAGGGTGGCGAATGAGTGTGCTACGTGGCCTGAGAAAACCCTGCCCCCGGGCAACGGGGGGTATAAGAGACGAACAAGACAAGGGGGGGTACACAGGTGCTCTCTCTCCCTCCCTCTCTCTCTCTCTCTCGTTCTCTCTCTCTTTATTAACCATGTAATCGCTGATAGCAAATAAACGGCAACCAAGCTTTGGACCTCTGGCTGACTCTTCCTGGTGTGAACGCGCGGCCCGCGTCCGGAGACGTCCGAAGACCCGGAGAGGGTAAGAACCCGAGAGTTGCCCCCGAAACCCCGCGGAGCAACGACTGGCGCCCAACGTGGGGCTCGGGTATCCCCATAGGGGAAGACCAGGGAGAGTGCCCCGTAGGCCAGGTAGCTAAAGGTCAGGCGGGAAGATGGGGACAGTATGATCGCTGCCCATATATAAGCCAGAAGATAAGGAATTGTACACCCGGCACTGTTACAAGATATTGAAAAGTAAAGGGGTAAAGATTGAGCTGAAAACAATAAGGGAATTTATAGGGAAGGTAACTATGACCTCCCCGTGGATACTTGATTCCGGGATCACGGAGGAGCGATGGGACGTTATTGGGGAACAGATGACGGCCTATGAAGACTCCCACCCGGGGTAGTTAAAGGACGTGGACTTTCTTATACACGGTATCCTCCATGCGGCCTTTCAAGGGCCAGAGAGACTCGTTCGTAAGTTTGACGCGACCTGCCAGACTGACAAGGAGGAAGCGGGGCAGGAAAGAGGAGTACCAGTGGGAGATCAGAGAGAAGGCTAGTGCAGTAGTCCAGACGGGATAGGATGAGAGCTTGAATTAGCAGGGTAGCGGTTTGGATGGAGAGGAAAGGGCGGATCTTGGCAATGTTGCGGAGCTGAGACCGGCAGGTTTTGGTGACGGCTTGGATGTGAGGGGTGAATGAGAGAGCGGAGTCGAGGATGACACCAAGGTTGCGGGCTTGTGAGACGGGAAGGATGGTAGTGCCGTCAACAGAGATGGGAAAGTCAGGGAGAGGACAAGGTTTGGGAGGGAAGACAAGGAGCTCAGTCTTCGACATGTTGAGCTTTAGGTGGCGGGCGGACATCCAGATGGAGATGTCCTGAAGGCAGGAGGAGATGCGAGCCTGGAGGGAGGGGGAGAGAGCAGGGGCAGAGATGTAGATCTGGGTGTCATCAGCGTAGAGGTGATAGTTGAAGCCGTGGGAGCGAATGAGGTCACCAAGGGAGTGAGTGTAGATTGAGAACAGAAGGGGACCAAGAGGCTTCGGTCCCGGGTGCCACTTGGGCTGAAGTCCGATGCCTGGCCCCAGTGGAAATCCGACCAGGGGACACTGTAAACGTCCCAATACAGCCCCTCCCCTGGAGGGCCCTAGTGGTGGGGCTTCAGACAAGAGCGGCGGGGGTCGTTCATTCGTCCGAACGGGGGGAAGGGCCCGGGAAGATTCCCCTCACCAACCATCATCCGTATGGTATATACCTGGGATCGGGAATGGTCATTGCTCGCGCTGCGCCCCTTGACCCCCCCGCCCCCTGATCCCCCGCCCCCAGCTATTGGAATAATACAAGAAATAACCCTTGATAAACCGTGGCGGACCCTCTTAGTTGAGGGAAAGCCCCTTGAAGGGCTCCTGGACACCGGGGCCGATCGCTCCGTTATTCAGGATTGCTGCTGGGCGGCGGAGTGGCCACTAGCAAACCACTCGATGGGGGTGCAAGGCGTGGGTGGACTGCAAGCCGCAAGAGAGGCGGGCCGTTCGTTGATTTGATCTTGCCGGGGAAGGCAAGGTGCGTTCGTCCCGCTGTGCGTTCAAGGGCTCCGTATGAATCTGTGGGGTAGAGATGTGCTGCAGGGGCTGGGAGCCCACCTTATAGATGAAGCTGATCCTTTTTAGGTGGGGCCACTGGGTTCCAGGGCTTGTCAACACCCCCACTGGTATGGCTCCACACCCACCGGTATGGGTGGACCAGTGGCCCCTGACCAAGGACAAGCTGCAGGCGCTGAGGGACTTAGTTGCGCATCAATTTGCACAGGGGCATCTAGAGGAATCGTTCAGCCCCTGGAACGCCCCCGTATTCGTTATAAAAAAGAAAGCCGCAGGGAAGTGGCGCTTCCTCATGGATTTAAGAAAAATCAATGCACTCATTGTGCCAATGGGACCCCTACAACCCAGATTGCCCTCCCCTAACATGATTCCGAAAAATCACCAGATCCGGGTCATAGACATTAAGGATTGCTTTTACAGCATCCCGTTACACCCTGACGACAGGTTGAAGTTCGCTTTTACTGTCCCGAGCCCGAATTTCGCGGAACCAGCACTCCGGTACCAGTGGAAGGTGCTGCCACAGGGCATGTCTTGTAGTCCCACCATATGCCAGTGGTTCGTGGGGCAGATACTCGCCCCTTTCCGCAAGGAATACCCGGGAGCGACGATCGTCCATTACATGGACGACATCCTTCTGGGTATGCCCGACCAAGGGCAGGTACAGACGCTCACCCGGCGAGTGGTGTCTTCCCTCGCAGCCCAGGGTTTATTCGTAGCACCAGAGAAGGTGCAAGACTCAGCCCCGTACACGTACCTTGGGTTTGACGTCACCGAGACCCGGGTGACTCAAAGACCACCCCAAATTGACCCCCGAAAATACGTCACGTTAAACGATATGCAGGGTTTGGTAGGGAAGATTCAATGGATGCGCGCGAGAACGCCCATCCCCTCCGCCCTCATGCAACCCCTGTACGATCTCCTAACAGGAGACCCCAATCTTAAATCGCACCGCGAATGGACGGATTCCGCGAAAAGCGCACTCCGAGAAATCACACAGCGGTTGGCGGGTAGCCATACTTGTCGAACTGAACCCCACCTCCCCATGGAGGTCACGATATTTCGGGAGGGTAGCCTTTTCGCGGCTGTACACCAAGAGGCCGAGATTCTCGAATGGTGCTATCCTCGAAACCCCTCCCGTGTTCTCCCTAAGGAGACTGAGCTTCTCGGTCGCTTTTGCCAGAATGCCATACAGAGGGTAGTGGCGCTTTCAGCCACTTACCCTATAGTCCATGTCGGGATAGCCATGGGAGACCTTGAGGCAATAGCCAGGGACAGCTTCTTGTGGGCCATGCTCCTACAGCAGGCCACCTTTACAGAATGCTCCCCGTTGACTCTTAGCCACTTATACGAGGGATCGGACATTCTGACCCCTCGGGTGATCTCCGATACTCTGGTCGGAGGAGACAATGTCTTTACGGACGCCACCAAGGTACACCGAGCGGCAGTTTTCAATCAGACCACCGGTGCCTTGTCGGTGCTCGACACACCATACGGCTCGACTCAGCGAAATGAACTTTTCGCTATCATATGGGCAATGACTAACTACCCCCAGGCGATCAACATTATCTCGGATAGCCTGTATGCCGTTAATCTTGCCCGGCGAATCGAAACCTCCATACTTTTCGACCGGAACTCGGAGATTGGGAACATGATCTCTCGGC
Source organism: Tachyglossus aculeatus (assembly GCF_015852505.1). Lineage (NCBI taxonomy): Eukaryota > Metazoa > Chordata > Mammalia > Monotremata > Tachyglossidae > Tachyglossus > Tachyglossus aculeatus. The sequence continues at coordinate 821,199 of NW_024044853.1, read as the reverse complement.
TTCAGGCTGCCGTAGCGGCTAGGGAATGTAAGGTATACCTCATGCACGTCCGTTCCCACACGGACGGACGAGGGCCGATCTTTGAAGGCAACCGAACTGTGGATGCCAGCCTACACCCCACAGGGCCGTCACTAATGGGGCTGTATGCCGCGGCTGCGGTGCATATGGAGTTCCATCTCCCAGCCACCTCGCTCCGCCGGCTGTATGGGGTCACTAGAGAGGAAGCCCGGTCTATTGTCCGGCACTGTCCGTTCACCCCACGGCCGGCAGGGTCGACGGGTGTGAACCCCCGGGGGCTCACGCCGAACGAGCTGTGGCAAATGGATGTCACCCACTGGGGGACCTCCACGATTCATATGACCATTGACACCTTCTCCGGATTCATGCTGGTGACACGCCAAGCCGGAGAAGCCGCAAGACATGTGCAAAACCACTTATACCATTGCTTTGCCACTATAGGCACACCCCAGGAGATAAAGACCGATAATGGCCCCTGTTATGTCTCCAGAGCCATGTCCCTCTTTTTCTCCTCCTTTGGCATCTCCCATATTACCGGGATACCTTACAACCCTAACGGTCAAGGTATAGTGGAAAGGGCAAACAGGACGCTGAAAACTCTCCTGCAGAAGCAGGGGGTGGGGAAGTGGGTCACGCAGTGCGCCCTAGACAAGGCAACGTACACCCATAACTTTCTATCTGTTGATCGGGAGACGGGACTCTCCCCCGCCATGCGGCAACTCTGCCACGGGTCCACGACCGTGAAACCCCGGCGTCATCACCAGCACGCACGCACTACGGGGTGAGCAATGTGGCGTACTGTGGAGGGCGATTGGCGCGGTCCTGATCCGGTACTAATTCGGGGTCGAGGGTATGCTTGTATCTCCACAGGTGACGGCCCCGTTTGGATCTCCTCGCGACACCTCCGCCTCGTCGAGGAAGACGATGCCCAGCCGCAGGGGAAGTCCCAGCGCCCTGATTCCCCTCCTCCTCCCCCTCCTTCCCCTTCCCCTTCTTCTTCCCGGGGGCGCGGTGGGGAGGGAGGCCGGGACGCGGATTAACTGGACTGCTCTGGTAAATAGCCACCTGAAGGATGTTGAGGAGCAGAGCGGGGTTTGGAAGTGGGCCCTCCTCGCCAGTGCGCCTTTGTTACGCATGGTCTCCTGGAGGGAGGACTCCCCCCAACTCTCATTTCGAGGGAACGTGACCAAGCTCACGGGCCAGCACCGGGGTCAGTCCCCAGACACTGACCAGCGTGAGCCCCTTACGCGCTTATAGCCTGCCCGAATACTGACCCCAGCTGGAACCTTACTGCCTCCCGGTCGGCTTATGGCGACTTTTCCTTGTACACCACGGGTTCCTCACAATGCGTCCTTATGTCTCGGGCGCGACCCATGACCACGGAGGGTGCGGCTGATTACGCCGTTTTGCTGGTCCGGCGGCCCTGCTACACCCTTATACCCATTAAATCCGCTGACCCTTGGTTTTCCCAGGCCTCCGACCATCGATAGCACACCCCAGTGACCCGCTTGCGCGGCTTGCGCACCCGCAGGGAATTATTTGAGGCCATGCTTGGTATCGCGAACCTCGCGTTTTCCGCCTTCCAGGAACGGCAAATCCTGAATCTGTACGATCGGACTGGTTTCCTCGCGTCTCAGCCCTCGGCCTTCATGCACTCCACCCAACTGGCGTGGGGGGTTCAGCGTCACCTGGACGCTTCCCTGCAGCAGGAGCTGATCGGCCTTGAGCATGTGATCGAGACGCTCGGCGACGAGGTTCGCCTCCTGTCCCTACGGCAGGCGGTGAAATGCGACTACCGGTATCGGCATGTCTGCGTGCTTCCGCTCCGCTGCAACGCCACCAACTCTTCGTTCCCTGCCTCCTGGGACGGAGTAAAGAAACACCTGGAGGGACTTTTCCTGGCCGCCAACGTGACCGGCGAGTTACAGGAACTGTGCCGCCTTATCGACGAGCTCAACGCCCAGTCGCTGCGCTTCCCCAAGGCTTGAGACGACCTAGGCCGCGGGGAGGACACGGTGGAGGAACTTTGGGACTGGATCAAACGCGTGATGCCCGGGGGATTGGCCCCTTGGCTGGTCTCGATCCTTGCCGCCACCGGGGGGGTTTTGCTTTTGCTCATGTGCCTCCCGTGCCTCCTTCGTCTCTTTTGCTCCACTGTTGCCCGGGTGGTCCGCGAGCTTAAGGTCGAGATGCTCCCATTGCGCGGACGCCCTTAGCGGTCCCCGCCATGACGGGAGGGGGACACGTGGGGAGCGTGGGAAAGCGCTGAGACAGGGAGTATGTGCACACAAACCGTACCCAACGGCTCAAGGCCAAACAGACTCAACAACAGGAGATAAAGGGACCAGGGCAAGAAAAACAAGCTTGCACCTGCAAAGCTCGGAGGCAACCTCAAGGCCATATCCGCAGCCAGCGATGGTTGGCAACGGGTGGCTGGGGGCCAGCCAGAGCAAACCCTTCGTGATGGACAGAGCTGTTGCTAGGCTAGTGGCTGGAGGGTGGCGAGTGAGTGTGCTACATGGCCTGAGAAAACCCTGCCCCCGGGCAACGGGGGGTATAAGAGACGAACAAGACAAGGCGGGGTACACAGGTGCTCTCTCTCCCTCCCTCTCTCTCTCTCTCTCTCGTTCTCTCTCTCTTTATTAACCATGTAATCGCTGATAGCAAATAAACGGCAACCAAGCTTTGGACCTCTGGCTGACTCTTCCTGGTGTGAACGCGCGGCCCGCGTCCGGAGACGTCCGAAGACCCGGAGAGGGTAAGAACCCGAGAGTTGCCCCCGAAACCCCGGGGAGCAACGGTAGGGAACCTAAGGAACACCCAGAAAGAGTAAAATGGAAGGACCCCCTCACGCTCCAGTGGCGAGGGCCAGATCCCTTATTAACGTGGGGCCGAGGTTATGCTTGTGTCTTTCCAGAAACTGAGGACCGCCCGATCTGGATACCTACAAAGAACATACGCCGCGTCCTTTCTACAGTGCGTTCTCCCTCACCCTGCGTACTTCAGGAGCTGACCGACAACCAGGAGACAGACTCTGCGACTTTTCCTCCGGAGGATCAGCGGCCCAGTTCCCCAAAATGATGATCGCTTTCCTGATCCTCGCTTTTTCCACCGTTGTGATTACTGAGGACTATTGGACTTTTGTTCCGTACCCTCCGTGGGTGCGGCCCGTTACGTGGCAGGACCCGGTGGGAGATATTCTCACTAATGCTTCTGATCTTGTAGGGGGGGATGTGATTCCATGGGAAGGACCAGGAGAAGAGGCACTTGTCAGTGTCTCCCTCCTTGCTACTCGCACTCCTATATGTTTCTCTGCAGCGCCGACCCCAAGTCCGTGTCTGTCTCTGCTCCCCCTCACTACTTGGGCTCAGGAAACAGAACTGCGTGAACCCCAGCCCCGTTCGGTGTACTGTGGGATTACCCGTTTGACTGCTGTATCCCGTCGTTTGGGAACCTCACCTTCAGTACCCGAACTTCCTTCTTGTGTGTTTGCCAGCTCGTCTTGGCCACCATCAGAGTCTGTTTTGCCTATCTGGCAAACGTGCCGACAATGCTTCCCCACGGTTATTCATTTGTCCTCTCACGTATTCCCAGCCACCTTACTGAATTGGGGCGGACATGACAACCTTACTTATTTATCACCTTTGCATGGTTATCTTGGGTTTCTGCCCACGGATGCTTTCCAGGCTTTAGGTTTCTCTCGTGCCAGAACTTCCTCCCCCTTGTACCCTAGTCTTTGGCGTGCTTTTGCTGCTTTGGGTTCAATCATGCTTGCCTTTGCTCGATTGCAGGTCCCTTTCGATTCTATCCCAGTCCATATAGAAGAACGGCAAATAAGAGCATGTATATTGCCACCGCAAGCCTTCCTTGTTGGCTACCCGTCCTTTATCCCCTTCTCTTCCTTCTGGAATATTACATGTGATAATTGTAGACTTACCCAATGTATATCCGCCCATGATGCCACTGCTACTATTCTTATAGTAGAACAACCTCGTCACGCTATACTACCCACCTCATTATCCCACCCTTGGGCTGAGTCCCCTGCGGATTCTGCCCTGCAGATGCTAGCTGATCATTTTCGTATTCCAAAACGGCGACGTTGTTGGTTTGTTGGATTGTTAATAACTGGGTTTATGGCTTTGGCATCCCTTATTATTGCTACCACCTTATCCTCTATTACCCTGCATACTGAAATAACACAGGCCTCCTTTGTTAATTCCCTTGCAAGAAATGTTTCTGATGCTCTGCAAACACAGTTACGATTAGACAAAGCCTTTACCGCTCGCCTCTCTCTTCTACAGCATTCTCTTATAGAATTGGGAAATGAGGTTGATGCTTTGCACACTCAACTTTCTCTTCAACATTGTGATTATCGTTACCCTCATATCTGTGTGACCCCATATTATTATAATGCCACATTTTCCGGGTTTTCGTGGTCCGCGATCCGAAATCGGCTCCAAGGAGCCTGGCATTCTTCGAATGTCTCCCTTGATTTGTCACACCTTGCCTTACTCTCCGATGCTATGGAAAATACCCCTCCCTTGGCCATTTCTGCCGATATTGCTTCACCGATCATTTCTGCCCTTGAGGCGGTTAATCCTTTTAATTGGCTCTCAATGCTTCTTCATAGTCTCCCATATATTATTCCATGCTTTGCAATTGTTTCAAAAAACAAAAAGGGGGACTTGTGGCAGACCTAACATCTGGCCCATCAATTAGTGGGCCTAAGTAGTAATCCAGGCCTTCCGTGCTCACAGGAAGACCTACAAGGAACTGAGAGGAGATCTGTGGACAGGCAAAAGTTACTTGTTATCAGCCCTATGGCCTTGCATAGACGGGTGTTGCTTGTTACTGGCTTTGAAGGTTACAGAATGGCTGTGTTAGGTATAAACACAGCAACATGGAAAAATACAGAATGTGACTGAAAGATATAAAAGTCTTGCTGCTTAACCCAATAAACAGTCTCCTTGTCCACCTTGAGACTCGCCTGGCCTGCGTTCTTCCATTGCGACTGCCCGTCTCCCCACTGCGCTGGACGCGTGGAGGCAGACGGCAACAATCTAGAGACGGAGGGGCTGAACAGCAAAAAGGGGAGGCTTTTAACTCTGGGAGAAATATGACGAGGAATGGCCTGTTTCCAGCCATTGGTAAGTGCCAACATGCATCAGGAAATCCATTTCAGTGACCTTCGACTGTTTCAGTGTTCATGTGAGCTCCTGGATGATCCTTGTCTTCCTCTAGTTTGCTTCCTATATTCCAGGTATAGGGATAGGCTCTTGGCTAGATATAAGACTGTACAGGGTTCATGCCCCACATGGGGCTCACAATTTAAATTGGATGGAGAACAGGTATTTTTTAAAGGTACTTGTTAAACACTTAGTGTGTGCCTTGTAATAGTAATAACAATAATAATGATTATGGTATTGGCTATATGCTTACTATGTGACAGGTACTTTACTGAACGCTGGAACTGTTCTAAGTGCTGGAGTTGATACAAGATTGGACATAGCCCACGACCCACATGGAGCTCACACTCTAAGTAGAATGGAAAACGGGCATTTTTATTATTGATACGTATTAAGCACTTAGTACGTGCCTAGTACTGTTCTAAGCGCTAGGGGAAATAGAAGATAATAATAATAATGGTATTTGTTAAGCGCTTACTATATGCCAATCACTGTTCTAAGCCCTGGAGAATATACAAGGTAATCAGGTTGTCCCATATGGAGATCACAGTCTTAATTCCCATTTTGCAGATGAGGAAACTGAGACACAGAGAAGTTAAGTGTGCCCAAGGTCACACAGCAGACAAGTGGCAGAAGCAGTATTACAACTCAGGTCTTCTGACTCTCAAGCCTGTTCTCGTTCCACTAAACCATGCTGCTTCTCTCATAATCAGGTTGGACGTAGACTCTCTCCCACATGGGGCTCGCAGTTAAGGTAGCAGGGAGAAAAAATAATTAATCACTATATGCAAATGAAGGAACTGAAGCCAGAGAAGTTACGTGACTGGCCAAAAGTCTCACAGCAGGTCACATTGCAAGCTAGTGGCATAGCTATAATTGAAACTCCTTCTCCTAGTCTAGATATCTCCTTGAATTTTGTTTAGTCTCTGTGCTTCTGTCTCCCTATCTCTGTTTCTCTGTGTCTGCCTGTCTTTAAGTCACCCTGCCGTTTCGTGTTTGTCTTTGTGTTTATTTGTGAGAGGAGAGTGGTGGTCTGTCAGATATGAAGAGAGAGGGCGTTCCAGGGCAAAGAGGCTAGTGTGACTCGAGAAATAAGAGGAATTGCAGTATCTCAATCCTCACAAACATTTAATAATAGGGAACGTTCTCGGGAGAATAAATTGGTTTATGTGCTTGTCTTCATTCCAGGCCAGAGGCAGAAGAATGAGATATCTGAGAGGTCCGATGCAACCTAACAATTTCACGTTTCTTGTGTGTTTCTTAGAGTGATACTCAATTGTTTTCTCGGTACCCTCAGGCCTTCCTCAGACCACATGGCGAATCGCACAGTTGTGAGGGAATTCCTCCTGCTGGGTTTCTCAGAGGTCCCAGAGCTGCAGCTTGTCCAAGCTGCGCTGTTCTTTGTGGTCTACCTGGCGGCCCTGACGGGGAATCTCCTCATCGTCGCCGTCACCGCCCTCGACCGTTGCCTCCAGCTCCCCATGTAATGCTTTCTCAGGAATCTGTCAGTTCTCGACCTCTGCTGCATCTCCGTCAACGTCCACAAATCCATCCTCAACTCCCTGATCAATAACAGATATATCTATTTCAGAAGCTATGTGGCTAGAGGTCTTTTTGGTGGTTCTGTTTGCTGATTCAGAGCTGTTCATCCTCACGGCGATATCCTATGACCGCTATACAGCCATCTGCCACCCCCTGCACTACAACGCCATCATGGACTCAGAGGCCTGTGGAAAGATGGCCTCTGTCTCCTGGCTCAAGGGAGGCCTTTTCGTGGCGATGTACCCAGCCGGGACGTTCATATTAAGCTTCTGTGTGTCCAACGTGATCTAGCACGTCTTCTGCAATGTTCCCTCCTTACTGAAGATCGCCTGCTCGGAAAAACACGTTGTCGTTGACGTCAGCGTGGCTGCGGGTATCGGAATTAGTTTCATGTCCTTCTTCTCCATCGTCATCTTCTACGTCCTCATCTTCTCGGCCGTGCTGAGGTTCCCATCTACCGACAGTCAGGCCAAAGCCTTTTCCACCGGCCTGCCCCACATCGCCATCAGAACAGTTTATCTCTTTACGGGAACCTTCGCCAATCTCAACACCGTGTCAGACTCCCCCTCGACGCTGGGCCTGCAGATGTCCGTGTTCTGCACCGTGGTGCCCCCCACCCTGAACCCCCTCATCTACAGCCTGATGAACAGGGACATGAACGCCGCCTTGAGCTTGAGGAAAGTTTGTGGCTGAAACGCATTTTCCCTGTCCTCCCTCTGCTCTTCTTCAACTCTGAAATTGGTTGTGTACCTCTTATGTAATTTGATATTCACCCCAGCCCCACGATACTCGAATAAATAGTCTCATGCTCTAATATTTCCCCTAACCCTGATCTACTGTCATGTCTATCTCCCCCTGTAGTCTGTAAGCTTCTTGCGGGCACGTATTATGTCTACCAACTCCGTTGCATTGTACTTTCTCAAGTGCCTAGTACAGTGCTCTGCAAACAGTAAGCACACAATAAAAATCCATTGATTGATTGTTTGCCATCGCAATCCCCAGCAATGCACGGGAAAAGGAAGCTATAAAGCTCAGAAGAGACGATGGGAGAGACAAAGAAGGCAGAGAAGGAAGATGGCAGAGAGAAATCGGGAAGAACCAGGAAAACACGGCTGGAGTGGTCAGAGGATGTTGAGAGGCTGCTCTGGGGTTGGTGGTGGTCTCACAAAGACAGGGCATTCAGGGCCAAGAGGGTAGGGCTGTAGAAGAGGAGGATTACCCAAAAATCATTGCTACAGGAAATGGGCCACAATCAGAGGCCATTACAGGACCAGGTAGAACAGATCCAGTAATAATAGTCCAGGGTGAAAGCAGGATCTAGAGGGAAAGACCATAACTTTCATTTTTTCATGGTACTTAAGGTCTTACTATGTTTCAAGTGTAGTACTAAGTGATGGGATAAGCGAAGAAGCATGGGCTAGTGGGTAGAGCACAGGACTGGGAATAGGAACGAACTGATCTGCCACTTTGCTGTACCACCTTGGGCAAGTCGCTTCACTTCTCTGTGCCTCAGTTACCTCATCCATAAAATGAGGATTAAGACTTTGAGACCCATATGGGAAAGGAACTCCTTTCTCAAGCCCCCTGTTCCTCCCCCTCCTCTATCCCTCACCCCCAACGATCTGGCCTCCTACTTCATTAGTAAAATTAACTCCATCAGTTCTGAGCTCCCCAAAGTCACTCCGCCCCCTTCTACAACACCCCTGCTCTCAGCCCTCTCCGCTACTCTTCCGTCCTTCCCAGCAATATCTTCAGATGAGATCTCCTACCTCCTCTGAAGTGCTACTCCAGCCACCTGTGCTTCTGACCCCATTCCCTCTCATCTTATGAAATCTATCGCCCTTTCTCTCCTCCCCTCCTTAACTTCCATCTTTTACCGCTCACTCCCCACTGGTTCCTTCCACTCTGCCTTCAAACATGCCCACGTCTCCCCCATCCTAAAAAAACCCTCTCTTGACACCACCTCTCCTTCTAGTTATCGCCCTATCTCCCTCCTACCCTTCCTTTCCAAACTCCTTGAACGAGTCATCTACACCCGCTGCCTCGAATTACTCACCGCCAACTCTTTCCTTGACCCCTTTCAATTTGGCTTTCGACCCCTACACTCCACCGAAACTACCCTCTCAAAGGTCACCAATGACCTCCTTCTTGCCATATCATCATCACCATCAATCGTATTTATTGAGGGCTTACTATGTGCAGAGCACTGTACTAAGCGCTTGGAAAGTACAAATTGGTAACATATAGAGACAGTCCCCACCCAACAGTGGGCTCACAGTCTAAAAGGGGGAGACAGAGAACAAAACCAAACATACTAACAAAATAAAATAAATAGAATGGATAGGTACAGGTGAAATAAATAAATAAATAAATAAATAGAGTAATAAATATGTACAAACATATATACATATATACAGGTGCTGTGGGGAAGGGAAGGAGGTAAGATGGGGGGATGGAGAGGGGGACGAGGGGAAAAGGAAGGAAGGGGCTCAGTCTGGGAAGGCCTCCTGGAGGAGGTAAGCTCTCAGTAGGGCCTTGAAGGGAGGAAGAGAGCTAGCTTGGTGGATGGGCAGAGGGAGGGCATTCCAGGCCCGGGGGATGACGTGGGCCGGGGGTCGATGGCGGGACAGGCGAGAACGAGGTACGGTGAGGAGATTAGCGGCGGAGGAGCAGAGGGTGCGGGCTGGGCTGTAGAAGGAGAGAAGGGAGGTGAGGTAGGAGGGGGCGAGGTGATGGAGAGCCTTGAAGCCCAGGGTGAGGAGTTTCTGCCTGATGCGCAGATTGATTGGTAGCCACTGGAGACTTTTGAGGAGGGGAGTAATATGCCCAGAGTGTTTCTAGACAAAGATAATCCGGGCAGCAGCATGAAGTATGGATTGAAGTGGAGAGAGACAAGAGGACGGGAGATCAGAGAGAAGGCTGATACAGTAGTCCAGACGGGATAGGATGAGAGCTTGAACGAGCAGGGTAGCGGTATGGATGGAGAGGAAAGGGCGGATCTTGGCAATGTTGCGGAGCTGAGACCGGCAGGTTTTGGTGACGGCTTGGATGTGAGGGGTGAATGAGAGAGCGGAGTCGAGGATGACACCAAGGTTGCGGGCTTGTGAGACGGGAAGGATGGTAGTGTCGTCAACAGAGATGGGAAAGTCAGGGAGAGGACAAGGTTTGGGAGGGAAGACAAGGAGTTCAGTCTTGGACATGTTGAGCTTTAGGTGGCGGGCAGACATCCAGATGGGGATGTCCTGAAGTCAGGAGGAGATGCGAGCCTGGAGAGAGGGGGAGACAGTAGGGGCAGAGATGTAGATCTGGGTGTCATCAGCGTAGCGATGATAGCTGAAGCCGTGGGAGCGAATGAGGTCACCAAGAGAGTGCGTGTAGATTGAGAACAGAAGGGGATCAAGCACTGAACCTTGGGGAACCCCCACAGTAAGAGGATGGGAGGGGGAGGAGGAGCCTGCAAAAGAGACTGAGAAAGAATGACCGGAGAGATAAGAAGAGAACCAGGAGAGGACGGAGTCGGTGAAGCCAAGGTCAGATAGCGTGTTGAGGAGAAGGGGGTGGTCCACAGTGTCAAAGGCAGCTGAGAGGTCGAGGAGGATTAGGACAGAGTATGAGCCGTTGGATTTGGCAATCAGGAGGTCATTGGTGTAGGGGATGGAAGCCAGACTGGAGGGGGTCGAGGAGAGAGTTGTTGTTGAGGAATTCTAGGCAGCGCGTGTAGACAACTCGTTCAAGGAGTTTGGAAAGGAATGGTAGGAGGGATATGGGACGATAACTAGAAATTGAGGTGGGGTCAAGAGAGGGATTTTTAGGATGGGAGAGACATGGGCATGTTTGAAGGCAGAGGGGAAGGAACCAGTGGACAGTGAGCGGTTGAAGATGGAAGTTAAGGAGGGGAGAAGGGATGGAGCGAGAGATTTCATGAGATGAGAGGGAATGGGGTCAGAAGCACAGGTGGCCGGAGTCGCACTTGAGAGGAAGGAGGAGAGCTCCTCTGAGGATACTGCTGGGAAGGATGGGAGAGTAGCAGAGAGTGTTGAGAACCGGGGGGTTGGAGAAGATGGGGAAGTGACTTTCGGGAGGTCGGACCTGATGGATTTAATTTTGTTAATGAAGTAGGAGGCCAGATCGTTGGGGGTGAGGGAAGGAGGAGGGGGAGGAACCAGGGGCCTGAGAAGGGAGTTGAATGTACGGAAGAGTTGACGGGGATGATGGGCATGGGTGTCAATAAGGGAGGAGAAATAGTTTTGTCTGGCAGAAGAGAGGGCTGAGTTAAGGCAGGAAAGGATAAACTTGAAGTGAACGAGGTTGGCATGGTGTTTAGACTTTCGTCAGCAGCGTTCAGCAGCTCGAGCATAAGAGCGAAGGAGGCGGACAGTGGCAGTGATCCAGGGCTGTGGGTTAGAGGTACGAGAGCGGCGAAGGGAAAGGGGAGCGAGTGAGTCTAGCTGAGTAGAAAGGGTAGAGTTGAGAGCAGTAATCTCATCATCAAGACTGGGTAGAGAGGAGAGGGAGGCGAGGTGGGGTGTGAGGCGCTCCGAAAGATGGGTGGGGTCCAGAGAGCGGAGATCTCTGTGAGGGAGTAATACGGATTTGCAGGGGAAAGGAGTGTGAGTGAGGAGGCAGGTGAGAAGATTATGATCAGAGAGAGGGATTTCAGAGTTGGTGAGGGTGGACACAATGCAGCTGTAGGAGATGATGAGGTCGAGGGTATGACCAAGTTGGTGAGTGGGTGAGGTGGGGTGGAGGAAGAGGTTGGCAGCGTCAAGGAGAGATAGAAGGCGGGCGGCAGAGGAATCGTTAGGGATATCCATATCCAACGGCTCCTACTATATCCTAATTCTCCTAGACCTCTCAGCTGCCTTCGACACTGTGGACCACCCCCTTTTCCTCAACATGCTACCCAACCTTGGCTTCACAGACTCCATCCTCTCCTGGTTCTCCTCTTATCTCTCCGGCTGTTCATTCTCCGTCTCCTTTGCGGTCTCCTCCTCCACCTCCCATCCCCTTCCTTTAGGGGTTCCTCAAGGGTCAGTTCTTGGTCCCCTTCTGTTCTCTATCTATACTCACTCGGTGAGCTCATTTGCTCCCACGTCTTCAACTATAATCTCTACGATGGTGACACAGAAATCTCCATCTCCGCCCCTGCTCTCTCTCCCTACCTCCAGGCTCTTATCTCCTCCTGCCATCACGACATCGCCATCTGGATGTCTGCCCACGACCTGAAGCTCAATATGTCCAAGACCGAACTCCTTATCTTCTCTTCCAAACCCTGCCCTCTCCCTGACTTTCCTATCACTGTAGACAGCACTACCATCCTTCCCGTCTCACAAGCCCGCAACCTTGGTGTCACCCTCGACTCTGCTATCTCGTTCAAACCTCACATCCAATCCGTCACCAAAACCTGCCGGTCTCACCTCCCCAACATCGCCAAGATCCTCTCTTTCCTCTCCATCCAGACCACTAGCCTGCTGGTTCAATCTCTCATCCTATCCCCACTGGATTACTCCATCAACCTCCTCTCTGGTCTCCCCACTTCACTCTACACTTCACGCTGCTGCCTGGATCATCCTTGTGCAGAAACGCTCTGGGAATGTTACTCCCCTCCTCAAAAATCTCCAGTGGCTACCGATCAACCGATCAACCGATCATCAGGCAAAAACTCCTCACTCTCGGCTTCAAGGCTCTCCATCACCTCGCGCCCTCCTACCTCACCTCCCTTTTCTACTTCTACAGCCCAGCCCGCACCCTCCACTGCTCTGCCGCTAACCTCCTTACTGTTCCTCGTTCTCGCTTGTCCCACCGTCGACCCTCGGCCCACGTCCTTCCCCTGGTTTGGAATGCCCACACTCCACACAACCGCCAAGCTAGCTCTCTTCCTCCCTTGAAAGCCCTATTGAGAGCTCACCTCCTCCAGGAGGCCTTCCCAGACTAAGCCCCCTTTTTACTTTCCTCCTCCCCATACGCCCCACCCTACCTCCTTCCCCTCCCTACAGCACCTGTATATATGTTTGTACGGATTTATTACTCTATTTTACTTGTATATATTTACTATTCTATTTATTTAGTTAATGATATGCATCTAGCTTTACTTCTATTTATTCTGATGACTTGACACCTGTCCACATGTTTTGTTTTGTTGTCTGCCTCCCCCTTCTAGATGGTGAGCCTGTTGTTGTGTAGGGACCGTCTCTATATGTTGCCAACTTGTACTTCCCAAGCGCTTAGTACAGTGCTCTGCACACAGTAAGTGCTCAATAAATACGATTGAATGAATGAATGAATGAATGACTGAATGAAGAGTGTCCATCCTGATTACCTTGTGCCTAACCCAGAGCTTATACAGTGCTTGGCACATAGTAAATGTTAAACAAATGCCATTAAAAAAGATAATAATTGTAGATAGATATCATGTCACTGAGCAGACAAGAGGTGGATATGGGATTAATAATAATAATGGTATTCATTAATTCATTGATTCAATAATATTTCTTGAGCACTTAATCTGTGCAGAGCACTTGTACTAAGTGCTTGGAAATTCATCACTAAAGAGAGACAATCCCTGACCACTCAGGGCATGCAGTCTAGAAGGGGTACACAGACTTCAAAACAAGTTAACAGTTCTTAATCTAAATAAATAGAATTATAGGTATGTACATACACATTCAAGAACTGTGGGCCGTGGGGTTGAGCAAAGGGAGCAAGTCAGGGAGATTGGGTGGGGAGGCAAGCCGAGGAAAAGGGAACCTTAGTCTGGGATAATGATAATATTTGTAGTATCTGTTAATTTCTTACTATGTTCCAGGCACTTTACTAACTGCTAGGATGGATACAAGCAAATCATCCCAAAAAGGGGTCAAAGTCTTAATCACCATTTCACATTTGAGGAAACAGAGGCACGGAGAGGTGAAGTGACTTGTTCCAGGTCTTCGAGCAGAGAGCTTGATGAGTTGGTATTAGAACTCACGTCCCCATGCTCTATACACCAGGTCACGCTGCTTCTCCACACACTTGCTGGGTTCCTATGCAGTAACTTCTGAGAGGAACTTCGAGCGGGTCCTCCCGGAGGGACTCTTTCCTTCTCCCCATAGAGCCAGGTTTGATGGCAGAGTATTTCAGCCTCTGTGAGGGAGGACAGATTGAGAGGAAATACGTGGTACCTGCACCAGAGCATTCTGGGATCAGCCAGGAGCATCCTGGAGACAGATGGGAGGGGTGTCAGGCCCAGCCAAGACCAGCCGAAGCCAACAGAGAGAGACCCCTCCTATCCTCTTGGCCTGCCCCGGTGAGTCTGAAGAACAGGGAAGGGGAGCCTGTAGAGGCAAGATGGAAGTGTTTTCGTTTTGCCTCACAGATGCAATCGATGTTGACGGACTATGTAAGGTCATAGGTAAGAAACAGGGCTGGCATCGTTCCTCAAATGGTAGCCATTGGGTGTTTAGATAGAGCCCAGGCCTGGCAGTCAGAGGATCTGAATTCTAATCCCGGCTCTGCCACTTGTCTGCTTTGTTATTCTGGGCCAGACACCTCACTTTTCTATGCTTCAGTTATCTCTCCTGCAAAATGGGGATTACGACTGTGAGCCCCAAGTGGGATAGATACTGTGTTCAATTTGTTTTGCTTGGAACTACCCCAGTGCTTAGAACAGCGCTTGGCATATAGTAAGGGCTTAATGAGTACCATTTTTTTAAAAAGAGAAATTAAGTGACTTCAATTCTGATAGTAGTGGTCTGCCAGACACGAACGGAAAGGGCGTTCCAGGCAGATCGTCCAGTGTGTATAGATAAATAAGAGGTGTTGCAGTATCTCAATCCTCACAAACGTTTAAGAACAGGAAATGTTCTCAGAAGAATAAATCAGTTTGAGTGCTTTTCTTCATTCCAGACCACAGGCAGGAGAAAGGAATCTGAGAGTTCCGATGCAACCTAACACATTCACTTGTTTATGTTTTTCTCGGAGTGATACTCAATTGTTTTCTTGGTACCCTCAGGCAGTCCTCATACCACATGGCCAACGACATGACAGTGAGGGATTTCCTCCAGCTGGAATTTTTGGAGGTCTGGAAGCTGCATCTGGTCCATGCCGCACTGTTCTTCCTTGTCTACTTGGCAGCCCCGACGGGGAATCTCCTCATCGACGCCTGCACCTCCAAACCTCCATGTACGTCTTCCTCAGGAACCTGTCCTCCCTCGACACTTGCTACATCTCCGTCACCACCCCCAAATCCATCTACAACTTCTTGATTAACAACTGATCCATCTGTTTCAGAGGCTGTGAGGCCCAGGTCTTTTTGGTGGATCTGTTAGCTACTTCAGAGCTGTCAGTCCTCACGGCGATGTCCTACGACCGCTATGCTACAATCTGTCACTCCCCTGCGCTACGACGTCATCAAGGATGGAGGGGCCTTCGGAATGATGGCCCTCCGTCTCCTAGCTCAACAGACGGCTTTTCGAGGCGATGTACTCTGCCGGAACGTTCACATTAAGCTTCTGTGAGTCCAGCGTGATCCAGAAGGTCTTCTGCGACATCCCCTCCTTACTGAAAATCTCCTGTTCAGAAACGCACGTTGTCGCACACAGCGTGTCCATGGGTATTAGCTTTGGTTTCGTCTTCGTCTCCATCGTCGTCTCCTATGTCTGTATCTTCACGGCCGTGCCGAGTTCCCGTCCACCGAGAGTCGGGCCAAAGCCTTCTTCACCTGCCTGCCCCACTTCGCCATCATCATCGTTGTTTTCTCGACTGGAGCCTTTGCTTACTTCGAGCCCGTGTCAGACTCCCTCTCTCAACCCTGGACCTGCTGGTGTCCGTGTTCTTCTCTGTGGGGTCCCCCGCCCTGAACCCACTCATCTAAAATCTAATGAACAGGGACATGCAGGCTGCCTTGGGGAGGCTGCTGGGTGTGAGAGGATGGTCCTGAGAAACAGGGACATGAAGGTCGCTCTGAGGAAGCTTTTGAGCTAAGGCCCATTTCTCAAGAGTCAAATAAAACTTTCTAAATCACCTAGCCTCTGTTTTCCTACTAAAATACAGACCACACACTCTGCTTCTCCAGTGCTACTTACTGTACCTCGATCTCATCCATCTCCCCATCGGCCCCTCGCCCATGTCCTGTCTCTGGCCTGGAACACCTTCCCTCTTCGTTTCCAACTGACAATGACTCTACCCACCTTCAAAGCCATACTGAAGGCGCATCTCCTCCCAAAGGCCTTCCGTGATTAAGCCCTCTTCTCCACTCCCTTCTGCGTCACCCTTGCAGTTGGATTTGCACCCTTTATTCACTCCACCCTCTGCCCCTCACCACTGATGTCCATATCTGTCATTTATTTATTCACATTAATGTCTGTCTCCCCCTCTATACTGTAATCTTGCTGTGGACAGGGAGCATGTCTACCAACTCTGTTATATTGTAATCTCCCAAATGCTTAGTACATTGCCTTACACATAGTAAGTGCTTAATGAAAATGATTGATTGCTACTAATCCTAGAATGGCCACCCCTTGTAGCATCCTAAAATGGGCCCTGAACCAGATATTCCTAAAATGGCTTCTGGTCATGCTTGCCACCAGAGTCTGCAATAAAGTTCTAGGAGGTCATACAGTGTCCATTCCCTGCCCTACTGCTGTTCCTTAGAACAAGGATCGTGAGTAGTGTGGCCCATTTAGATTTCATTCCTTCAACCATTCTCTGTTTCCCTCCTCTAACCTCCCCCCATCGTTTTTTTAAATGGTATTTGTTAAGTGCTTACTATATGCCAAGCACTATATTAAGCACTAGGGTAGATATAAAATAATCAGATCCCACATGGGGCTCATAGTAAAAGGGAAAAGAAGTATTGAATCCCCATTTTTCAGAGGAGGGATCTGAGAAACAGAGAAGTGAAGCGACCTGCCCAAGGTCACAGAAAAGACCAGCGGTGGAACTGGAATTAGAACCCAGGTCCTCTGACTCCCAGGCCGGGGCTCTTTCCATTAGGCCTTGCTACTTCTGCTGAGATATTCAGATGGTCCAAATTCCTGGCAAGAAATGAGGTTTAAATCTCCAGGGTTTTTATTAATTCTGGAAAGGGAATGATAATTATTCCATTGAGATTGTTCTAGGAAGGAGTCCCAGCAGAAAACCACATGGGACTAGGCAGTTATTTAGGTTGTGAGGGCCGGGACCACAGGGAGCCCACGATCCCGGCCTTCCGAGATTCCTAGACAGTCAGCTATCTCAGTGGAGCCCTGGGCCTGTCCTCCCACAGGACATCAAGCGGGAAATAACCTGACCATCGTTTGCGGGGATGGCGCAGCCATTGGGAGAGCCGAGAAGGGGAGGGAGGATCCTGACAGGCCTACCCAGGCCTTCTTGTCACCACCGCCAGTGTCCAGTACTGAAGAGACAAAAATAAATGTGCTACTTGCTAAGGGTTTAGTATTTCCCAATAAATGTTGGTAAGTGCTGCGGTAGACACAAGACTGTATCTAGACTATAAGCTCGTTGTGGGCAAGGAATGTGTCTGTTCATTGGTATATTGTACTCTCCCAAGCGCATAATAGAGAAGCAGCGCTTAGAGAAGCAGTGTGGCTCAGTGGAAAGAGCACGGGGTTGGAAGTCACAGGTCATTTGTTCTAATCCCGGCTCTGCCAAATGTCTGCTGTGTGGCCTTGGGCAAATAGCTTAACTTCTTTGAGCCTCAGTTACCTCATCTGTGAACTGGAATGGGGATTAAGACTGTGAGCCCCACGTGGGATAACCTGATCATCTTGCATTCCCCCACAGCACTTAGAACAGTGCTTTGCACATAGTAAGGGCTTAACAAAAGCCATTATTATTATTATTATTAATACATTGCTTTGCACCCAGTAAGCCCTCAGTAAGAACACTTGAATAATGAATGAATGAACAATCAGCTCAGAAACAGTCTGAGATGGAGTGAGCTTCTCTCCCAGGAGAAGTCGAGGCTCCCCAGCCCAGAACAGCCCTGGCGACTCTGGAGAGGAGCAGGTGAAAGGTGAGGGGCAGAAATGGGAAATTTCTTCTGTTCCTGCACAAATTTATGCGAGATAAACAGAATTGACCCATTTCCCAGTCCAGAGCAGAAAAGAAATCTAAGAGGAGGAATTTCTCCATGTGTTAAGGACAGGGAAATCGCCTGCTAATTTTATTGTACTATACTCTCCCAAACGTTTAATCCCGTGGCCTGCACATAGTAAGCACTCAACAAATCCTAATGATTGATTGACTGATTAATTGTCTATTCCTGATTCTCTGAAGATATATGGGGGTTAGTAATGTTAGTAATAGTATTAGTAGTATCAGTCAATCATATATATGAAGATTTGAAATAGTAGCACCATTAGGAGTATCAATCAATCAGTGCCTAGATCCTTCAATCAATCATATTTATTGAGTACTTACTGTGTGTAGAGTACTCTAAGAAGCATTTGGGAGAGTACAATAAAAGAGAGTTAAGGGACACGTTCTTTGGTCACAACAGGTTTGCACTCCAGAGCAGGAATTTATAGTCTAGAGGTATAGATATATGTCTGTATCTTCGTAGATATATGAAAATTAGTAATAGTAATAATAGCAGCATCAATCAGTCAATCAATGGTATTTATTGAGCACTTACTCTTCACAAAGCACTATACTAAACCCGTGAGAATTAGGGTTGATAGACCCAATTCCTGATCAAAAGGACCTTACAGTCTAGTAATCTCCATCTCACCCTCCTTGTGGGCAGGGAATGCGCCTACCAATTTGTTGTATTGAACTCTCCTAAGTGTTTAAGACACTGCTCTGCACATGGTAAGTGCTTAATAAATACCACTGATTTACTAATATGGGAAGACAGGCATTAAAGTAAATTACAGATAGGGGAAGCAGTAGAGAATAAGAATATGGATATAATAATAATAATGGTATTTCTTAAGCGCTTACTATGTGCCAAGCACCATTCTGGGAAGTGGGGTAGATACAAGGTAAGCAAGTTATCACAAATGGGGCTTACAGTCTAAATCCCCATTTTACAGATGAGATAACTGAAGTTGAGTGGCTTGCCCAAGGTCACATAGTGGACAAAAGGTGGAAGCGAGATTATAACCCACTTCCTCTGACTCTCAAGCCCGTGCTTTTTCCACTAAGCCACGCTGCTTCTCATTGTAATCCATCCTTCTCATATAGGTGCTGTGGGGCTGGGGTGAGTATCAAAGTGCTTATGGGGTTCGGACCTCAGTTTGTAGGCGACCCAGAAGGGAACGGAAATAGAGTGATGGTGTGAGAGGTTAGTCAGGGAAGGCTTCTGGGAGGAGGTGTGATTTTAATAGGGCTTTGAAGCAGAGGAAAATGATCATCTGTTGGCTATGAAGGAGGAGGCAATTCCAGGCCAGAGGGAGGTTGTAGGCAAGGGGTCAGTGGAGAGATGGACAATATGGAGGTTCAGCGAATAGGTTGGCATTAGAGGAGCAAAGAGTCCGGGCTGGGTTATAGTACGAGATTAGCCATCAGGTAGAAGGGAAAGAGCTGATGTGAGTTGGTGTTGGTGATGGAGAGGGTTGTGTAACGACTGGAGGCTTTTGAGGAGAGGGGAGATGGGCATATATAACAAGGCAAGTAGGGGGAATCTGTGTAGACTTGATCTTCCCTGATAATGAAGAATAAAACGGGCATCATGATAGGGGAAATGATTTGTCCTGAATCAAGACAGAAATGACAAGACGAGGTTCCTTCCACGACGTTGCCCCCATCGCAAAATCAATCGATTGTTTACTATGTTTACTATGTGCAGAGCACTGTACTAAGTGCTCGGAAGAGAACGCTATATCAGAATCGATAATAACAATTGTGGTATTTGTTTAGATATTAGATATTTGTGTATCTATGTACCAGGTATTGTACTAAGCAAAGTAAATACAAGCAAATCGGGTTGGACATTGTCTCTGTCCGACATGGGGCTCACAGTCTTAATCCCATTTTATAGATGAGGTATAGATGAGGCACAGAGAAGCGAAGTGACTTGTCCTTGGCCTCCCAACAGAATTAGCATAAACGTTCCCCTCCCATAATGAGCTTTAAGTCTCGAACCTTCTCTTTGAATGTTTTCATCCTTATCTTTACTCACCCCTCCCTCAGCCCCACAGCACTTATGTTTATATCTGTAAATCATTCAATACTATAAATGTCTGTCCCTTGCTCAAGAATGGTAGCTCATTGTGGGAAGGGAATGTGTCTACCAACTCTGTTACACTGTTTATAGCATACTCTCTAAGGGCTTAGCATAGCGTTCTGCAGGCAGTAAGCGCTCTGTAAACACGATTGATTGATTGATTGATTGATTGACCGTCTGAAATCAGGTCCTACCATAACATGCCTAAAGGCATTCCGTCGGACATGGCCAACATCTCCAAGGTGACGGCATTCCTCCTCCTGGGTTTTTCGGAGGCCCGGGAGCTGCAGCTGGTCCATGCCGCGCTGTTCCTCCTGGTCCACCTTGCGGCCCAGACGGGGAATCCCCTCATCGTCGCTGTCGCCACCTTCGACAGACGCTTCCACACCCCCATTTACTTCTTCCTCAGGCACCTGTCATTCAGTGAATGTGTCTCTTCTCCGTCACCATCCCCAAATCCATGCTCAACTCCCTGGCTGACCATAATGAAATCTCCCTTCTGGGCTGTGCTCCCCAGCTCTTCTTAGTGGTTTCCTTTGCTCCCCAGCTCTTCTTAGTGGTTTCCTTTGCTATTTCAGAGCTGTCTTTTCTCACAACGATGTGTTATGATCACTACGCTGCCATCTGCCACCCCCTGCGCTACGACCTCATCATGGACCGAGGGGCCTATGGGAAGATGGAGGCCGTCTCCTGGCTCAGTGGGGGGCTCTTCTAGGCGTTGCCGTGAAGTTCACATTAAGCTTCTGTGAGTCCAACGTGTTCTTCTGGGACGTCCCCGCCTCAATGAAGATCGCCTGCTCAGAAACGCAGGTTATCATCGACGTCAGTGTGGCTGTGGGTATCGTCTTTCGTTTCATGTCCTTCGTCTCCATTTTCGTCTCCTACATCCGCATCTTCTCAACCGTGCTGAGGTTCTCGTCCACCGAGAGTCAGGCCGAAGCCTTCTCCACCTGCCTACCCCACCTCGCTGTCGTCACCGTTTTTCTCTCGACTGGAGCCTTTACTTAGCTCAAGCCCGTGTCAGACTCCCCCTCGATCCTGGACCTGCTGGTGTCCATGTTCTAATCTGTAGTGTCCCCCACCTTGAACCCACTCATCAACAGTCTAAGGAACAGGGACATGCAGGACGCCGTGGGGAGGTTGTTGGGTGTGACAGGATGGTCCTGAGGAAATGGGACACATGACAGCCTCCATGGGGAGGTGACTGGGTGTGAGAGGACGGCTCTGAGAACAGGGACATGCAGGCCGCCCTGGGGAGAGGGATGCCTGTGAGGGGATAGTCCTAAGGAACGGAGACACATGAAGGCCGCCATGGGGAGGAGGCTGAGCATTAGAGGATGGTCTTGAAGATGAGAGTCATGCAGGCCGCCCTGTGGAATGTGCTGGGTGTGAGGGGATGGCCCCGAGGAACAGGGATATGAAGATCGCTCAGAGGAAAAGTTTGAGCTAAGACCCATTTACCGAGGGTCAAATAAAACATTCCACATCCATTTCCCCCTCCTTCCTCCTCCTCCTCCTCCTTCCCCCTCCTACCTCACCATCCTGTTGTCCCACTATAACCCAGCCCACCCACTTCAATCCTCCAATGCCAGACCACTCACTGTACCTCTATCTCGTCTACCTCACTGTCGACCCCTCAACTACGTCCTGTCTCTGGCCTTCAACGCCTTCCCTCGTCATGTCCAACAGACAATGACTCTCCCCACTTTCAAAGCCATATTGAAAGTACACAATAATAATAATAATAATAATGGCATTTATTAACCGCTTACTATGTGCAAAGTACTGTTCTAAAAGCTGGGGAGGTTACAAGGTGATCAGGGTGTCTCACAGGTGGCTCACAGTCTTAATCCCCATTTTACAGATGAGGTAACGGAGGCACAGAGAAGTTAAATGACGTCCAAAGTCACACAACTGACAATTGGTGGAGCCGGGATTTGAACCCCTGACCTCTGACTCCAAAGCCCGTGTTCTTTCCACTGGGACACGCTGCTCCTCCAAAAGGCCTTCTCAGACCAAGCCCTCTTCTCTCACTCCCTTCTGCGTCGTCTGTGCCCTTGGAGTTGCACCCTTTATTCACTGCAACTTCTGCTCCACAGTACTTATGTCCATATCTGATATTTAGTTATTTATTTATATTAATGTCTGTCTCACCCACTAGACTGTAGCTCATTGTGGGCGGGGAATATTTATGCCAACTTCGTTTTACTGTTCTCTCCCTTGTGCTTAGTACAGTGCTCTCCACATAGTAAGCACTCTGCCATCGAGTCGTCCCCGACCCATAGCGATGCCACGGATACATCTCTCCCAGAACGCCCCACCTCCATATGCAATCGTTCTGGTAGTGGATCCATAGAGTTTTCTTGGTAAAAATCCCGAAGTGTTTACCATTGCCTCCTTCTGCACAGTAAACTTTAGCCTCCACCCTCGACTCTCCCCTATGCTGCTGCAGCCCAGCAAAGGTGAGATTTGACCTGTGAAAAGTTTAGACCATGAAGAGCGAGGCCCTCTTAGATTTCATTCTTCCAACCGTTCCCTGGTATTTAAGAGTTTACCTTGTTCCAGGCACTGAACTGAGCACTCGGGAGAGCTTAGACACAATTAGGTCAATCGGGTTAGACCAAGTCACTGTCCAACATGGGGCTCACAGTCCTAGTCTCCATTTTAGAGATGAGGGAACTGAGGCCCAGAGAAGTGAAGTCTTTTGCCCAAGGCCACACAGCAGACATGTGGCGGAGGCAGGATTAGAATCCAGGTACTTCTTATTCCAAAACCGGTGCTGTATTAGGCCACACTGCTTCTCCTCGGCTTCCTCCTGAAATAAAAATATTTTTGAATGGGTATTTCATTACCTGTTCATGTATCCTCTTGACCTTAAGCTCACTGTAGACAGGGAGCATGTTTACCAACCCTAACTCATTGTTTTCGCCCAAGGTTTTAGTACAGTGCTGTGCACACAATGAGTTCAATAAATATCTTTGATTGACTCCTCTAGACCGTAAGCTCCTTGTGGGCAGGGAATGTGTCTACCAAGTCGGTCGTATGGTACTTTTCCAAGCACTTCATACAGTGTTCCGTATACAGTGGGCACTCACAAAATACCACTGATTTACTGATCTAAATGAACTGGATTGATATATTGCTCTACGAGACAATTTTCCTCCCGTCATTCCCCTCCCCTGGACCTCTCCTGGAGACCCTCACAGCTGAAAGCGGAGTATAAAGCCGGGCGGGCAGAGTGGAGGGGGAGTGTTATATCGTTCCATTGTTCTCTCCCAAGAGCTCAGTACAGTGCTTTGCACACAGTAAGCGCTCAATAAATATCATTGAAAGAGTGAATGAATTAATGAATGAGTGCAGGCTGACTATACTTCCTGCTTCTGTCCCTGCTAGTAAGGGTAGGGTGGTAGATACAATACAAACAGGCTGGACACTCTCCCTCACCAACATAGGGCTCACAGGCTAAAAGGGAAGGAGAGCAGGTGCTTTATTCCCATTTTACAGATGAGGTAATAGGGCAGTACAATGACTTGTCCAAGGTCACACAACTGACCCTGGTGGATTTGGGATGAGAACCCAGGTCCTCTGACTCCCAGGCCCAGGCTGTTTCCATTAATCCATGTCACTTTTGCCAACATAGGGCTCACAGGCTAGGAGGGAGGGAGAGCAGGTGTTTTATTCCCATTTTACAGATGAGGTAAGAGGGAAGTAAAATGACTTGCCCAAGGTCACACAACTGACCCCTGGTGGATTTGGGATGAGAACCCAGGTCCTCTGACTCCCTGGCCTGGACTGTTTCCATTAGTCCACATCACTTTTGCTGAGATATTCAGATGGTCCTAATTACTGGCATGTAATGAGGTTCAGATTCCCCAAGGTTTTTATTAATTCTGGAAAGGGAATGATGATTAGTCCATTGATGTCTTTCTAGGAATGAATCCCAGAGAGGGAACCACGTGGAACTGGGCAGTTATTTAGGTTGTGAGGGCCAGTACTACAGGGATCCCATGGTCCCAGCCTCCTGAGATATCTGGAAAGTCAGCAGAGCCCTGGGTCCGTCCTCAAACGGGAAATCCCCCAGGAAATAACCTGGCCATCTTCTGAGGGGATGGTGCAGCCTACCAGACAGCCAAGGGGGGGAGGGAGGATCCTGACATCCCCCTCCCGCCCAGACCCTCCTGTCACCCCAACCTGCATCCAGGAACAACGAGACAAAAAGAACTGTGCTACCTGCTAAGTGTTTATGTCCCAAGAACTGTTGGTGAGTGCTGTGGTAAATATAAAACTGTAAGTTCTTGTGGGCAGTGAAAGTTTCTGCTAACTCTGTTGTATTCTCCTAATCATTTAGTCCAGTGCTCTGCACACAGTAAATGCTCAATAAATGCCATTAATTGATTTATACAAGAAAGTCAGATCGGAACAATCTGAGAGGTTACAGTAAAGAGGTTTAGATATATGCCTATATCTTTATATCCGTATGGAGATTAGTAATAGTAATAATAGTAGTATTAATCAATAAATCAGTGGTATTCATTGAGCAGTTACTATTCACTGAGCACTGTACTAAGCCTGTGAGAATTATAGTTGATAGACACAAGTCCAGACCAAAAGAAAATTACAGTCTAGTAACCTCTTTCTCCCTCTCCTTATAGGCAAGGAATGTGTCTACCAATTATGTCATATTGTACACTCTCAAATGCTTAATACAGTGCTCTGCTCACGGTAAGTGCTTAATAAATACCATTAATTGGCTTGTAGGGGGATATAGACATTAGAGTAAATAATGGAGGGGGAAAACAGTAGAGAATAAGAATATAGGTATAAGTGCTGTAAGGCTAGTCTGAGTATCAAAGTGCTTATGGATATGAAGGGGGAGGGTCTACCAGGCCATAGAGAGGATGTAAGCAAGTGGTCAGCGGTGAGATAGATGAGATCGAGGTACAGTGAATAAGGTGGTGTTAAAGGAGGAAAGTGTCTGGGTTATAGCTGGAGATTAGGGAGGTCAGGTAGAAGTCAGGTAGTTTGTAAGATCATTGTGGGAGAAGAATGGGCCTGTTCATTTTTATATTGTACTCTACCAAGAGCTTATTACAGCTATGCACACAGAGGGCACAATAAATACGATTGACTGACTGATGGATTAGAGGACAGAGGTGATTTGAATGCCTTAAAGCTGAAGGTAAGGAGTTGGTGCTCGATGTGGAGAGAGATGGGCAACTACGGGAAGCTTTTGAGGAGAGAGGAGATGGGTGGATATGACAAAGCGATCATGAGAATTTGTGTAGTCTTGGTCTTATCTCATATTTAAGAATAAACCAGGCGTCTTGACAGCCGAAAGATCGTAGTTTTGCCCCGAATCAACTATACAAAGGAGAAGATGAGGTTGCTTCCACAGTGTT
This sequence comes from Tachyglossus aculeatus, assembly GCF_015852505.1. Lineage (NCBI taxonomy): Eukaryota > Metazoa > Chordata > Mammalia > Monotremata > Tachyglossidae > Tachyglossus > Tachyglossus aculeatus. Next base: position 795,907 of record NW_024044853.1, on the reverse strand, counting down.
GCTCTATTGCACAGTATTTTCAATGGTATTTGTTGAGCGCTTACTATGTGCAGAGCATTGTACTAAGTGCTTGGGAGAGTACAGTGAGAGACGCAGCATGGTTTTGTGGCAAGTGCCAGGCCTTGGGAGTCAGAGGACGTGGGTTCTCATCCTGGCTCTGCCCCTTTTCAGCCGTGTGACTTTGGGGAAGTCACTTAACTTCTCTGTGCCTCAGTTCCCTCATCTGTGAAATGAAGGTTAGGACTGTGAGCCCCACGTGGGACAACTTGATTAGCTTTTAGGCCCCCCAGCGCTTAGAACAGTGCTTGGCACATAGTAAGCGCTTAACAAATACCATCAATATTATTATTATTACAGTGAGAGAAGCAACGTGGCTTAGTGGCAAGAGCACGGGCTTGGGAGTCAGAGGATGTGGGCCCTAATCCCCGCTGTTCCACTTGTCTGTTGTGTGGCCTTTTGCAATCCACTTAACTTCTCTGTGCCTCAGTGATCTTATCTGTAAAATGGGAATAAAGCCTGTGAGCTCCACGTGGGACAACTCACTTACCTTCTATCTACCCCAGCGCATAGAACAGCGCTTAGCACATAATAAGCATTTAACAAATGATATTATTATTATTATTATTATTATCATTATTGTTATTATCATTATTGCAGTACAACTAGGAATTGGCAAACACGTTCTCTGCCCACAATAATCTTGTAGTCTCCAAGTCTCTCTCTGAGTATTTCATCCTTGTCTTCATTCACCCCTTTATTCACCCCTCCCTTAGACCCAAAGCACTTAGGTTCATATCCATAATTTATTTATTTATATTAATGTGTGTCTCCCCCTCAAGTCTATTGTCGGCAGGGTACGTGTCTACAAACTGCTACAGTTTATATAGTACTCTCCGAAGGGCTTGGTACAGCGGTGAGTACACAGTAAGTTCTCAATACATGTGATTGAATCAGGATCTGTCACAAGAAGTCTAAAGGCATCCCGCTGGAGGTCGACAGTGTCTCTACGGTGACGGGATTCCTCCTGCTGGGATTTTCGGAGATCCGGGAACTGCAGCTTGTCCATGCCACGCTGTACCTCCTGACCTACCTGCCGACCCTGACGGGGAATCTCCTCATCGTCACTGTCACCATCCTCGACCGACGCCTCCATTGAGAAACGCACTTCTTTCTCAGGAACCTGTCAGTGGCCAATCTCTGCTACATCTCTGTCACCATCCCCAATTCCATTCTTGTCTCTCTAAAGCAGTGCCACTCCACCTCCTCCCTGGGCTGTGCGGCGCCGGTCTGTCTGGTGATCCTGTTTGCCAGCACTGAGTAGTTCGTCCTCATGGCCAAGTCCTATGACTGCTATGCCGCCATCTGCCTTCCCCTGTATTATGATATCATCATGGACTGAGAGGCTTGTGGGAAGATGGCCTCCGCCCCAAGGCTCAGCGGGGGGCTGACTGGAGTCGTGTTCGTGGCTTTCACCTTCTCGCTGAGCTTCTGCGGGTCCAAAGCCGTCCCTCAGTTCTTCTGCGCTGCCCTGTCCCTGCTGAAGACCTTCTGCTCCGAGGCCCAAGTCGCCATCGATGCAAGCGTCGCCGCACCAGTTTGCTTGGCTTCGCTCTGCTTCGTGCTCATCATCGTCTCGTACGTGCACATCTTCCGAGCCATACTGAGTCCGGGCCAAACCTTCTCCACCTTTCCGCCTCACCTCGTTGTCGTCACCACTTTCTTCTGCACGGCTGCCATCACCCACCTCAAGCCTATGTTCAGACTCCTCCTTATCTCCGGACCTGCTGTTGTCCGTGTCTTACACCGTGGTGCCCCCCGCCCTGAACCCCCTCATCTACAGCCTGAGGAAGCGGGATGCGAAGGCCGCCCTGAGCCTTCTCCTTTGGGAAATCTCTTCCATCCTGAAGTGAAAATACCTATTCCCCAAGTCAGACTGACGGAGGACACTGGTAAATGAACACAGGATGAACAATAATACCAATAACAGTGGCATTTGTTAATTGTGTACTATTTGCCAAGCATTATACTAAGCGCTGGGGCTGATTCAAGATATTCAGGCCCTACATGAAGGTCACAGTCTAAGTTAAAGGGAGAACATGATTGAATTCCCATTTGGCAGATGAGGGAACTGAAGCACAGAGAAGTGAAGTGACTCACCCAAGGTCACCAAGTATGTAAGTGGGGGAGCCGGGATTAGGACTCAGGTCCTCTGCCTCCCAGGCTCATGCTCTGAGAAGACGGGTCCCACTGTTTCCCAATGGTCAGGGATCTTTACACCTTATTGTGCTTTCTCCCCCATCTAGACTGTAAGCTCGTTGTGGGCAGGGAAAGCGTCTACTACTTATGTTGCATCGTGTTCTCCAAATTGCTTAGGGCAGTGCTCTGCACACACAAAGCACTCAATAAATATGATTGATTGATTACTCCTTCGACATGATGCTCCTTCTACTAAGCATGGTAAGCACGAGACCATCGTTTCCACAGAACAAAGCAGTCAGTCAGGTCGGACACTTTTTCTTATGGTATTTGTTAAGCGCTTATGATGTGCCAGGCTCTGTACTTAGCACTGGGGTATATTCAAAGTAATCAGGTTGGACAGAGTCCCTGTCCCACATGGGGCTCACAGTGTTCATACTCATTTTTCAGTTGAAGGAAGTCAGGCCCAGAGAAGTGAAGACTTGCCCACAGTCACCCAACAGACAAGTGAGAGCAAGGATTATAACCCAAGTCCTTCTGACTCCCAGGCACGCGGTCTATCTACTAGGCATGTCTCCTGTTGGTCATTTTCAGTCTTATGCCACACGAGTGACCCAGGAAGTAACATCTGAAATCAGAAGAGTTTGAGCTGGAATTGACTTTGCCTCAGGAACAATTCTATCAATGATATTTTCATCCAAATTACCCAGGATTGTGTATTCAGTCAATTACCAGTAAATCAATCAATAAATCGATCGGTCAGTGGTGTATATTGAGCACTTACTGTGTGCAGATCAGTGTACTAATCGCTTGGGAGAGTCGAGTACAACAGAGTAGGTAGACTTGTTTCCTGCCAACAATGAGTTTACAGTCTAGAGGGGAGACAGACATCTATGTAAATATAAATATAAATCAATCAATGGTTGTATTGAGCACTTACTTTGTGCAGAATACTGTACTTCCCGCCTTCTAGACTGTAAACCTGTTACTGGCAATCAATCAATCAATCAATGGTATTTATCGAGCATGTACGATGTGCAAAGCATTCATTCATTCATTCAATCGCATTTATTGAACGCTTATGGTGTGCAGAGCAATGTACTAAGCGCTTGGGAAGTACAAGTTGGCAACATATAGAGACGGTCCCTACCCAACAGTGGGCTCACAGTCTAGAAGGGGGAGACAGAAAACAAAGCAAAACATAGTAACAAAATAAAATAAATAGAATAAATATGTACAATTGAAGTAAATAAATAGAGTAATAAATACATACAAACATATATACATATATACATATGCTGTGGGGGGGGGGAGGAGGTAAGGCGGGGGGGATGGAGGGGGGGAGGGGGAGAGGAAGGAGGGGGCTCAGTCTGGGAAGGCCTCCTGGATGAGGTGAGTTCTCAGTAGGGCCTTGAAGGGAGGAAGAGAGCTAGCTTGGCGGATGTGCAGGGGGAGGGCATTTCAGGCCAGGGGGATGACGTGGGCCGGGGGTAGACGGCGGGACAGGCAAGAACGAGGCACGGTGAGGAGATTAGCGGCAGAGGAGCGGAGGGTGCGGGCTGGGCTGTAGAAGGAGAGAAGGGAAGTGAAGTAGGAGGGGGCAAAGTAATGGAGAGCCTTGAAGCCGAGGGTGAGGAGTTTCTGCCTGATGCGTAGGTTGATTGGTAGCCACTGGAGATTTTTGAGGAGGGGAGTAACATGCCCAGAGCGTTTCTGGACAAAGAAAATCCGGGCAGCGGCGTGAAGTATGGATTGAAGAGGGGAGAGACAGGAGAATGGGAGATCGGAGAGGAGGCTGATACAGTAATCCAGACGGGATAGGATGAGAGCTGGAACGAGCAGGGTAGCGGTTTGGAGGAGAGAAAAGGACGGATCTTTTTCTAAGAACACTGTTCTAAGCACTTGGGATGCCAGAAAACAAGACAATAAGCACAAACGTTCCCTACCCATAATGAGTTTGCAATCTAGGGAGGGCGGGCTGGGAGCATATCCACTAATTATGTTGTATTCTCCCAAACGCTTAGTTCAGTGTTGTGCACATAGTAAGTGCTCAAAAAATAGATGAAAAAGACAGTTAAATATGTATATATACATATATATATATCAAATCAGAGAAGCCCCACTGTAGTGAGTAGTGCCAACAAAAATGTAAAGTTCTTGAGGGCAGGGAATGTGTCTCCCAACTTTTTTGTATTATACTCTCCCAAACTCTTAATACAGTGCTCTGCACACAGTAAGCCCTCAATAAATACCACTAATTAACTGAATACATAACAGAAGCAGTGTCATCTAGTGGATAGATTATGGGCCTGGGAGTCAGACGGGCATGGGTTATAAACCCAGATCGCCCACTGTCTGCTGTGTGAACCCGAGAAAGTCACTTCGCTTCTCTGTAACTCAGTTCCCTCATCTGTAAAATGAAGATTAATAGAGTGAGCCCCTTGTGGGTTTCATGGACTGTGTCCAGCCTGATCAGCGTGTATCTACCCCGGGAATAGTACAGTGCCTGGCACATAGTAAGTGTTTAACAAACACCTTTGATTGACCTGTCCTGTAATTCTTCCCTCGTGACCCCACCTGGTGATCGGGTAGCCAATCAATTTATCAATCATCAGAATTTAACCCTGCCCCTTCCCATCTCTTCTGACCTTTCTCATCCCCTGAACTTCAAGCTTTGTCCCTCTCAATCCTCTCACTTTCTCTCTCTCAACCCTCTCACCCCTCTCCCTGGCTTTCAAAATTATTCCCTGTTTCCCTGCTTCCCTTCCCCTCCCAACCCTCAACAACCCCCACCCACACACCTCCATGACCCCCTGGAGCTAAATCCATGAAGCATCCTAGCATTGCAAAGCTGAAACTGGGTGTAACTGTAGAAATACTCATAGTCAGGGCTGTCCACAGGGGTGGGTTCAATCAATAGAATCATTAATCGTATTTATTGAGTACTTATTTTGTGCAGAGGGTTGTACTAAGTTCTTGGGAGAGTACATTGAAACAGAGTTGGTAAACACATTTCCTGTCCACTAAATCAATCAATCGCTGGCATTTAATGAGCACGTACTGTATGCAGAACACTTTACTAAGCAGAGTACAGTAGAGTTGGTATTCATTCAATCGTATTTATCGAACGCTTAATGTGTGCAGAGCACTGCACTAAGCGCTTGGAAAGTACAATTCAGCAACAAATAGAGATGATCTCTGCCCACAATGGGTTCACAGTCTAGAACTGGGTAGACAGACTTGAAAGCAAATAAACAGTCATCAATAGCATCAACATAAATAAATAGAATTGTAGATATATACACATCTGGACACCTGGAGGAGGTGAACCTTCAGCAGGGCTTTGACATGACATGGTAGATGTGATGAGGGAAGGTGTTTCAGGGCAGAGGCAGGGCTTGGGAAAATATGACAAAATCAATCAATCAATGGTATTTATTGAAAACTTACTGTGTGCATAGCCTGTATTTTTTGAGGTTATTAATAGTATTTATCAAACACTTACTATGAGCTAGGTACTGTACTAAGCATTTGGGAGAGTAGTTAGTCAGCCAGCCAATCATATTTATTGAGTGCTTAATGTATGCAGATCACTGTACTAAGCACTTGGAAGAGTATGGCATAACAATATAACAGACACATTCCCTGCCCACACAAGCTTACAGTCTGTAGTCTAGAATACAATACAATAGAGTTGCCAGGTAGGTTTCATGCTCTCAAGGAGTTTACTTTCTAGTAAGGGAGACAGACTGTAAGAGAAAATAAATATAAGGGAAACTACGGAGTATACGGATTCATTTGTTCAATCATATTTTCTGAGCACTTACCATGTAAAAAGCACTATACTAAGAACTTAGGAGAGTACAACATCATAATAAAGGGACACATTCCCTGCCCACAACGGATTTACAATCTAGAGGGGAGTCAGACAGTAATATAAATAAATTAATTACAGATATGCACATAATATGTGGACATCAGTGCTATGGGGATGGAGTAAGTATCAAAGTGCTTAGGGGATAAAAGCTGAAGTACATAGGTGATGCAGTAGAGAAAGTCTAGGATGGGGAGATGAGAGATTAGTTCAGCGTGACTATAATACAGTATTCTTGGTACAGTCTCTGCACACAGTTGGCGCTCAAAATCAATCAATCATATTTATTGAGCTCTTACTGTGTGCACATCACCTTACTAAATGCTTGGGAGAGTACAGTATAGCGGAGTTGGTAGAACAAATAAAATAGTAATAATGATATTGGTACCTGTTAAGCACTTACAATTTGTCAAGCTATGTTCTAAATGCTAGGGTAGATGCACGTTAATCAGGTTGGACACAGTCCCTGTCCCACATGGGGCTCATACTCTTAATCTCCATTTTACAGATGAAGTAACTGAAGCCCATTGAAGTGAAGCTACTTCTCCAAGTTCACACAGCGGATTGGTGGTGGAGCTAGTATTAGAACCCAGACCCTATCATTAAATACCATTGATTGATTAATTGAGAGATTAGGAAGAGAAAATCTTTTGGAGGAGATGTAATAAGCAGAAGCCTGTGACACAGTTCCTGCCGTAAAGAACATTTGGGCCAAAGTGGATATTCATTCATTTGTATTTATTGAGCACTTACTGTGTGCAGAACACTGCACTAAGCGCTTGGAAAGTAGAATCCGTCAACAGAGACAATACCTACCCAACAACGGGCTCACAGTCTAGAAGGGAGTGACAGACAGCAAAACAAAACAAAACAAGTAGACGAGCATCAATAGCATCAAAATAAACAAATAGAGCTATAGATCTATGCGCATCATAAAAAACATAGAATTATAGACATGCACAAATATACACAAGTGCTGTGGGGTGGGGAGGGGGATAGAGCAGAAGGCAGAAGTCTGAGCGAATGGCAGGGGAGGAGGAGCAGAGAAAAAGGGGGATTCAGTCTGGGAAGTCCTCCGGGAGGAGGTGAGCTTTCATTAGTGTGTCCAGGGTCACCCCAAAACCACTCCAATAGGAGATAAGTGAAGTAAAAAATACTAAAGACCCTCCCCAGAGGCGCCAAATTTTGACATAACAACAAATCTAAAGTGAAAGAAAAGAGAATGAAGGCAAGGAAATTGGCTTCTTCAAAAACGTTAGAATTCTCCCCATTGCCACCTTCATGTCCCGGCTCCTCAGGCTGTAGATAAGGGGCTTCAGGGTGGGGGGCACCAAGGTGTAGAACACGGTGCAGGTCCAGGGTCGAGGGGGAGTCCGAGGACAGTTTTCAGTAGGCAAAAAACCCGGTGGAGAAAAACAGAGTGATGACGGCAGTGTGCGGCAAGCAGGTGGAAAAGGCTTTAGTCCGGCCTTCTTGAGAAGAGATGCTCCTCACCATGGAGAAGACGTGGGTATATGAAATAACTATAAAGAGGAAGCAGAAGAAGTTTAAAGTCGCACTGGAAATGAACAGGAACACTTCCCTGAGGGCATCATCGGATCAGGCAAGAGCCAGTAACTGGGTGAAGTCACGGAAAAAGTGTCGGATCACGGTCGAGTCACCAAAAGACAAAGGAAATGCATTGACAGTGTGCGTGAGGCCCAGGAAACCACCCCAAAGCCAAGAGGCGGTGGCCATCTTCACACAGGCCTCTTGGTCCATGATGATCTCATAGCGCAGGGAGAGGCAGATGGTCACATAGTGGTCATAGGGCATCGCCATGAGCAGGGCGATCTCCAGGGACCCAAAGCAGTGATGAAATATAGTTGGGCAGCACAGCCCAGGAAGGATATGGATTTACGTTCGGTCAGGAAGTTGTGGATGGATTGGGGGATGGTGACGGAGATGAGGCAGAGGTCGAGGAGGGAGAGGCTTCTAAGGAAGAAGTACATGGGGGTGTGGAGACGCCGGTCGAGGGTGGTGACGGTGACGAAGAGGAGATTCCCCATCAGGGCCGTCAGGTTGACCAGGAGGAACAGCTTGGCATGGACCAGCCGCAGCTCCTTGATCTCCGAGAATCCCAGCAGGAGGAAGTCTGTCACCGTGGAGATGTTGGCCACGTCTGTCGGGAGGCCTTTAGGCATCTTGTGAAAGGACCTGATTTCAGATAATCAATCAGTCAATCAATCAATTATGTATATTGAGAGCTTACCTGGGAGACTACAGTCACTGCTATCTCATGTTAATTGTTAATGGCTCTCTGTGATGTCATCACCTCCTTATTGTATTGCCATCGCATGCTAATTGTTAAGTGCTCTCTGTGATGTCATCTACTTATTTTATTAACATCGTATATTGATTGTTAGCTGCTCCCCGTGATGTCATCATCTGCTTATTTTATTATTGCCATCATATGCTAATTGTTAACTACTCTCTGTGATTTCATCTACTTATTTTATTATTGCTACTGCATTATAACTACTGCATGTTAATTGTTAAGTACCTGCTGTGCTGTTATTTACCTTGCTGACCTCACCATGAACTATCAATTCCCCTGCTACCAACTGCCCTTCCCAGTCCTCAACTTCCCCTTCCCCTCTCCCACCTAGCTCTTTTCCTCCCTTTCCCCCGCCCCCACCCCTCCTCTTCACATCCTCCCCAGAATCCCTCTGTACCCGTGCCAACCCTCAACTCCTCCCTTCCAACGCCCTCCCTCCCCTCCTAACCACCCCCGCCCCATCCCAGTTCTCCTTTCTCATCACCACCCCTCTTCCCCCTCTCCCCGCCCAGGCCCCAGCAAACTTATTCCAATCCAAACCTTCCCCACTCCTCGCACCCTTCCCCCTCCCTTCCCTCCCTCCACAACTGCTGCCAAGTGTGACCTTTGGAAACCCCGCTCCATTATAGGTAAGCTCTCTTTTACCCCTGACCTGTTCCTTTCCGGCTCTCTCCTCCTCCTCCCCTAACCGAAACATGTCTCACTCCGGATGACACGGTCTCTTCTGCTGCTCTCTCCGGCGTAGGCCTGTTCTTCTCCCATTCCCCCCAGACTCACCGGAAAAGGAGGAGTTGTCGGATTCCTTCTCGCATCCCAATGTCTCTTTCGCACAATCCCTCCTCCCTCTTCCCTTTCCTTGGTGTCTTCCCGCAACGTTGGTGTCATCCTCGACTCCGCTCGCTCGTTCACCCCAAACATCCAATCCGTTACCCAAACCTGCCGGTCTCACCTCCACAACATCGCCAAGATCCGCCCTTTCCTCCCCATCCAAACCGCTACCCTGTTGGTTCAATCTCTCATCCTATCCCGACCGGATTACTGCATCAGCCTCCTCTCCGATCTGCCATCCTCCTGTCTCTCCCCACTTCAGTCTATACTTCACTCTCCTACCTGGATTATCTTTGTACCGATACGCTCTGGGCATATCACTCCCCTCCTCAAAAATCTCCCGTGGTTGCCTATCAACCTTCGAATCAAGCAAAAGCTCCTCACTCTCCACTTCTTGACCTCACTCTCGCTCCTCTGCCACAAACCTCCTCACTGTACCTCGTTCTTGCCTGTCCAGCCATCGACCCCCGACCCACGTCCTTCCCCTGGCCTGGAATGCCCTCCTTCCACACATCCGCCAAGCTAGCTCTCTTCTTCCCTTCAAAGCCCTACTGAGAGCTAACTTCTTCCAGGAGGCCTTCCCAGACTGAGCCCCCTTTTTCCTCTCCTCCTCCCCATCCCCCAGCTCTAACTCCTTCCCCTCCCCAAAGTACTTGTATACATATTTGTACATATTTATTACTCTATTTATTTTACTTTTACATATTTACTAGTCTATTTTGTTAATGATGTGCATATAGCTATAATTCTATTTGTTCTGACGATTTTGACACCTGTCTAAACGTTTTGCTTTATTGTCTGTTTCTCCCTTCTAGACTGTGAGCCCATTGTTGGGTAGGAACCGTCTCTATATGTTGCCGACTTGTCCTTCCCAAGGGCTTAGTACAGTGCTCTGCACGCAGTAAGTGCTCAATAAATACGATTGAATGAAAGAATAATCAACGTAACAGAATTGATAGACACATTCCCTTCCCACAAGAAGCTTACGGTCTAGAGGGGGACTGAATCAATTAATCCACCAGTCCCATTTATTGAGCACTTACTGTGTGCAGAACAATGTACTAAGCCTTTGAGAGAGTGCAATACAACAGATCTGATAGACACAATCAAATCAATCCATCAATCAGTGGTATTGTTTGAGAGCTTACTACTAAGCACTTGAGAGAGTACAATATAATCAACGGTATTTATTGAATACTCGCCATTCATTCATTCATTCAAACGTATTTATTGAGAGCTTACTGTGTATAGAACACTATACTAAGCACTTGAAAAGTACAATTCGGCCTCAGAGACAATCCCAACCCAAAAGCTTGCTTTCCCTCCTACTTATTCTACAAGTCTCTATGTTTGACAGAAACCATATCCAACTTGTTTATATGGTATCTACCCTAGCTTGGTTCTTAGTAAGGGCTTAACAAATAGCACATAATTTTTATTATATATACAGTGCTGAAGAAGGGTATAAATGCATGTTTTTGGGGTGGTGGTTGGGTTAATGTGGTTCAGGATGTTGGGGGTTAATCAATCAATGGCGTTTATTGAGCACTTACTGTATGTAAAGCACTGACCTAAAAGTTTGGGAGGGTATGATACAACAGAATGAGTAGACATTTTCCCTGCTCACAATGAAGAGCAGTATTGCCTAGTGGATAGATAATGGACTTTGGAGTCAGAGGACGTGGGTTCTAATCCCGGCTCTGCCACTTGTCTGCCATGTGACTTGGGCAAATCACTTAACTTCTCTGTGCTTCAGTTACCTCATCCTTAAAATAAGGATTAAGACTGTGAGCCCCATGTGGGACAACCGGGTTACCTTGTATTTACCCCAGCGCTTGGAAAAGTGCTTGGCACAAAGCGCTTTAAAAAAATCATCATCATCATTAATCCCCCTTTTACAGATGAGGGAACTGAGGCCCAGAGAAGTGAAGTGACTTGCCTAACGTCCCACAGCAGAGAAGTAGCAAAGATGGGATTAGAACTGATCCTTCTGACTCCCAGACCCGAGCTCTGTCCTCTGGATCACATTGATTCTCCCTTTACATCCCAGCTCACTCTCTGCATTTCCCATTGACTCTCCTGCTTCCCATCCTCTGCTTCTACGCTTACAAACTTCCGTACCACAGCTCTCGCCACCTTCTTCGGAAGCCATTCCCTGGGTAGTTTGTCTTCTCTCTGGTTCAAAACCTCCCTACTACCATCTCAGCAGTTTTGTACCTTCTCAGCACTTATGAAAACTTCTACCTCTAATATACTCTCCCCAGTGTTTCTTATCATGCTTTTCCCAGAGGAGATGCTCAGTATTTAATATTACTAATAGTACTAATATTTTGGTTGATTCAAATAAGAGAAGTGCTCTCTATTGACTAGAGCCCGGGCCTAGAAGTCAGAAGGACCTGGGTTCTAATCCCATTTCTGCCACTTGTTTGCTGTGTGACCTTGGGCTAGTCACTTCACTTCACTGTTCCTCAGTTACTTCACCTGTAAATTAATCGATGGTATTTATTGAGTGCTTTTATGTACAGAACAATGTACTAAGCACTTGGAGGAGTGCAATGGGATTAAGACTGTAAACCCCATGTGGGATAGGGACTGACTCATTCATTCAATCGTATTTCTTGAGTGCTTACTGTGGGCAGAGCACTATACTAAGCGCTTAGGGAGTACAATTTAGCAACAAAAAGAGACAATCCCTGCCCACAATGGGCTCACAGTCTAGAAGGGGGGAGACAGACGTGAAATCAAGTAAGCAGGCATCAGTAACACCATTATGAATAAAAGGAATTATAGATATATACACATCTTTAATAATAATAAGTAGAATTATAATTATAAATGCATGTATATATAAACAAGTGCTGTGGGGCAGGGAGGAGTAGAGCAGAGGGAGCGAGTCGGGGCAATGGGGAGGGGAGGGGGAGCAGAGGAAAAGGGAGCTTAGTCTGGGAGGGCCTCCTGGAGGAGGTGAGCTTTCAGTAGGGCTTTGTAGGAAGACGTGTGCTAGTTTAGTGGATTTGAGGAGGGAGGGCGTTCCAAGCCAGAGATACCTGACTACCTTGCATCTACCCCACCGCTTAGAACACTCCCTAGCACACGTTAAGGACTTAACAAATACCATTAAAAAATGGAGTTTCAATGAGACTTTGACTGTGGTAAGCAGGATCCCAGGAAGCTACTAAGGTGCCCTTTCCCCTTTTCTCACTCCCTTAGAAGATGGTCATTATATGTTAAGGGAAAATCAGTCCCATCTCTTTCAGAGAAACGACTTTAGTCTCTGAACACCCAAGAGCAGCCTTCTTGAGGTTGTCTTGGAAACGGCTGACTTTCTCAACTGCTTGGGAGATGCACGGAGCTCTGAAGAAAGAGAGTTTTCTTCCCATGGGTGAAAAGGACGCAGTCATCTGCCCCCATGGACTTGTCTGGATCAATAATAATTGGGATGCCCCCCTCCCTGCCACTGCCCCGACTCGCTTCCTCTGCTCTACTCCTCCCTGCATGCATGTACCTATAATTATAATTCTTTCTATTTTTATTAATGATGTGTATATATCTATAATTCCTTTTATTCATAATGGTGTTACTGATGCCTGTTTACTTGGTTTGACGTCTGTCTCCTCCCTTCTAGACTGTGAACCCATAATGGGCAGGGATTGTCTCTATATGTTGCTAAATTGTACTCCTCAAGCGCTTACTATGTGCAAAGCTCTGTAAGAAGCCCCGGGGTCGATACAAGGTAATCAGGTCAGACACAGTCCCAGGTGGGGCTCACGGTCATAATCCCCCTTTTACAGATGAGAAAACTGAGACACAGAGAAGTGAAATGACTTGTCCAAAGTCACATAGCAGACGAGTTAAAGAGCTGGGATTTGAACCCATGTTCTTCTGCAGAGATGAGTTGAGGATAATATCAAGGATTCCAGGCTAGACAGGGAGGGTCGTGGTATTCTCTATGGTGATGGGAAAGCCACAGAGAGGACAGAGTTTGGGTGGGACTATTCATTAACTCATTCAGTCGTTAAAATCAATTTATAGAATTATAGATATATTCACATCAAAAGAAGTAAACAGGCAAGTTGAGGGCAATGGATGGACAACTGACAGATAAGGAGTGATGGAGTAATAAATGCTCTTAAAAATAAGACAAGGACAAATACACACAATATGAAAACAAAACTGGATTCTGATTAGGACACTGAGGATAGAGGGGCAGAAAAGGAAGATAAGAGACAATGACTGTCCTCCATGGTGCTCATATTCTTAGAGGGCAGGAGAACAGGTATCTTATATCCATTTTCCAGAGGAGGACATGTGCCGGAGAAGTTAAGGGACTTGTCCAAGGTCACACACACACAGCAGGCTAGAGGTGAGCCAAGAGTAGAATGTGATCTTCTGACTTCCAGTCCAGCATTTGTTCCCCTCTGCCATGACACCTCCCTAATGAAACCCAAAGGAATGATATTTTCCTTTTTCAGAACAGTTTTCCCCCAAATAATTTCCTCAAGGCGCCCTTCATGTCCCTGTTCCTCAGGCTGTAGATGAGGGGGTTCAGGGCTGGGGCACCACGGGGTAGAACACGGACACCAGGAGGTCCAGCGCTGAGAGAGAGTCTGAGGTCGGCTTTAACTGGGTTAACTTTAACTTTAACTTGATTATCACAGCGAGATGGGGCAGGCAGGTGGAGAAGGATTTGGTTCTATCCTACACTGATGGGATCCTCAGCACAGTGTAGTAAATGTGGAAATAGGAAACCCCTCTGAACGGGAAGCAGCTGAAATCCAACGTTCATTCATTCCTTCATTCAATCGTATTTATTGAGCGCTTACTGCGTGCAGAGCACTGTACTAAACGCTTGGTAAGTACAAGTTGGGAACGTATAGAGACAGTCCCTATCCAAAAGCGGGCTCACACTAACGCCTCTCAGGACCAACTCGAGCACGATGGAGAGAGAGCAGGACAGGGTTAATAACTGGGGGATGTCACAGAAGAACTTGCAGATGACGTTGGAGTCGCAAAAAGGCGAGAGAAAGATATTGACAGTGTCCACGAGACCCGAGAGAGCCCGCTGAGCCAGTAGGCAGCCTCCATCTTCCCACAGGCCCCTTGGTTCATTATGAACTCATAGCTCGGGGGGTGCAGATGGCGGTGTAGCGATCGTAGGACGTCGCCATGAGCAGGGCGATCTCCACTGAAGCAAAACAAGTGATAAAATAGAGTTGGGCAGCACAGCCCAGGAAGGAAGTGGATCTACGGTCGGTCAGGGAGTTTTGGACGGATTGGGGCACGTTGACGGAGCTGAGGCAGATGTCGAGGGCGGGTAGGTTTTTGAGGAAGAAGTACAAGGCGGGCGAGGGGCAGTGGAGGCGCCGGTCAAAGACGGTGACGGCGGCGATGAGGCGATTCCCTGTCAGGGACACCAGGTAGATCAGGAGGAACAACGCGGTGTGGACCAGATACAGCTCCCGGACCTCCGAGAAACCCAGCAGGAGAATTCCAAAACCTCCGTGAAATTGACCATTGCCTTCTAGAAGATTGTTTTATCCAGCCTGGTAGGATGAGAGGGCAGTGGAAAATGAGAAGTAAAGAGGGAGTCATTTCCAAGTAATATCCAGGTCTTTATAGGCACTTACACATTACTTATTCTTCTCTTCTTACCTCAGAAGGTAACAGTGCCCCAGGGAGGGTTCTACGGGGGTTGTCCGTTCCTCAGGAATAAAACCCCCCTCTATTTTCCCTGACATCACCCCCCCGGGAAGTATTCTAGCCTCCGGGTATTTGCCAGCAGCAGCAGCTAGCAGCAGGGAACAGATTCATCGAGAATTTCCGAGATCAGTGCTCCAGATTCAATTATTTTCTACCTTCCCTGATAGCCACGTTTCCCTCTTCTTTCCCTGCTCAACTCCTCTCCTGGATTCCAACATTCTTTTAGATTCGGGTGGTCAGCAGTTGTTTTATAATGGAAAATCCTGTTTCAATAATAAAATAATAATTATGATGTTATTTATTAAGCACTTACTTTGTGCCAAGCACTGTACTAAATGACAGAGTAGATACAAGAGAATCGGGTTGACGGTCCCTGTTCCACATAAGGCTCAGAGTCCAAATAGCCTAGTGGAAAAGACAAGGGCCTGGAAAGTAAGGGCTCAATAAATATGATCGAATGAATGAATGAATGAAGGTCAGAGGACTTGAGTTCGAATCCCACTTCCACTACTTGCTTGGTGTGTGACCTCGGGCAAGTGACTTCATCTCTCTGTGTCTCTGTTTCTTCAAATGTAAAATGGGGACTCAGTACCTGTTCTCCCTCCTATTTATATGGTGAACCCCAAATGAGATAGAAACTTCGACTGACATGATTAATTTGTCTACTACCCCAGTGCTTAGAGCAGTGCTTGACACACAGTAAATGATTTACAAATACTATAATTATTATTGCAATAAATACGAGGGCTTAGGATTTCATCCCCATGCTACGGATGAGGAAATGGAGGCGCAGAGAAGATAAGTGAGTTTCCCAAGGTTACACAGAAGACAAGTGGCAGAGCCTGGATTAAAACCTATGTCCTCCTGGGTTTTAATGGCCTACGCAATGTGCCAAGTAATGGGCCGGACATAGGCTGGTAGTAGTAGTAGTAGCAGCAGCAATAGTATTCATTAGGTGCCTACTGAGTACTAAATGCTCGGAAAAAAGTTCACAGTTGATATATATAGACTCAATATCCAATCCTCACTGCTCACCCCAAGTCGCCAAACTCATGGTTCTGGCTTTTTTTTTAAAAAAATGGCATTTGTTAAGCACATACTATATGTCAAGCACTGTTCTAAGGACTGGGGTGGATACAAGTTCATCAGGTTTAGTAAAGCCCGTGACCCACACGAGGATCAAAGTCCGAGTAGGAGGTAGAATAGGTATTCAATCCTCATTTTACATATGAGGAAACTGAGTCCCAGAAAAGTGAAGTCACTTGCCCGAGGTCACACGGCAGGTAGGATTGGAACCCAGGTCCAATTATATTGTATTCTCATAAATGCTTAGTTGAGTACTCTGCCCAAAGTACGCATTCAATGCATACTACTGAGTTCTTCCTGAGCTGGAGCAGGGGGTAATTGGATGCTAATTCTATTTTATTGTAATCTCCCAAGATCTTAGTATAATACTCTGCACATAGTGAGGGCTCAGTGAATACCATTTTTGATTGATTAATGTCAATGGCAAGGAGTGGGGGCGGGAGGGGGCAAGAATCTCTGGTGCTGGAGGATGTACTTTGGGCTCACCCCGGAATGTGAACGCTAATGTTTCGGGGAGTCCAGTTACACCAATGGTGTCCAATTGTAGTCCCGATGGATACTAAGCCTCCGAGGCACTTGACGTCACGTGGGCAATGTCAGATCACAACATAACGACAGCGTGGCCCAGTGGATAGAGCATGGGCCTGGGCCTGTCTGCTGTGCAACCTGGGGCAAGTCACTTGGCTTCTCTGTGCCTCAGTATACTCACCTAAAAATGGAGACTTAAGACTGTGAGACCCACGTGGCACGGGGACTTTGTCAAAACCCATTAGCCTGTTTCCACCCCAGCGCTTAGTACAGTGCCTGGCACATACTAAGCACTTAACAAATACCAGTCATTATTATTATTATTATTATTATTATTATTATTATTATTATTATTATTATTATTATGCACAACGTTGTGTAGAGTTCATCCAAGTCCATCTGAGCTTGGGCATAGCCTTGGCGTCTGGGTGGGGGAGGAAGGAGAGGGTACGGACCCCTGACTCTATCACTGCCCTGGGAACACAATAACTGGCAAATTCAACTGTCCAGCATAATCAGGATGCTTGGCCTCTCTGGACATGCTTTAGTGTCCCCTGAGTGAGGAAGGTAACCCTACCTGTCTGCTAGGTGACCTTAGACAAGACACCTCACTTCTCTGTGCCTCAGCTACCGCATTTGTAAAACTTTAGCGCTTAGAATGGTGCTTGGCACATAGTAAGTTCATAATAAATACCATGCCATGTGAGACACGGACAGTGTCCAACCCGATTTGCTTGTATCTACCCCAGAGCTCAGTACTGTGCCTGATACATAGTAATCATCCAACAAGTACCCAGTGCTTAGAACAGTGCTCAGCATACAGTAAGCGCTTAACAAATACCACAATCATAATCATTATTTTTAAATACCACAATCATTAATATTATTATTAAATGAGCTGTATGAGGAACCTGGCAAGAGATATTTTCTCGACGCCGTCACAACTTTCAGCCCAACACTGCTCCCCCTACTTAAACTCACCGGAGCCTGCCAATATCGTAGATAGCCACTGTAGGCAGCTTCTGGATGCTCACTCTCTGTCCTCGTCCCCTCTCCCGCATTTCTGGCTGTGACGGGAAAGGTTCTGTGAAGGAACCGGGCCTCAGTGGTCCCCTAATTACCTCAGTGTCCCCTCAGAGAAGGCATCGACTGTTTCGGGGTGATGGGTAGGGGAGGGGGTCCCCAGGGTGATGCAGAAGGGAGTGGGAGAAGAGAAAAGGGGGACTTAGGAGATTCTATTTGTTTTGATGGCTTTGACACCTGCCTACATGTTTTGTTTTGTTGTCTGTCTCCCCCTTCTAGACTGTGAGCCCGTTGTTGGGTAGGGACCATCTCTATATGCTGCCGACTTGTACTTCCCAAGCGCTTAGTACAGTTCTCTGCACACAGTAAGCACTCAATAAATACGATTGAATGAAGTGGGGGAGAGTAATTGTTTGTCTGATCTGAGGAGTTAAGTTAACCTGAACTGCTTCAATTTCCCACTCTGTGAATTTAGTACAATAAATATTTTCCCATCCTGCCCTGGAGTTTAGAGAAAATTTATTAGATGATAGAGATGTGGTACTTTGAGTTCTGTTGCTTGATCATTTCAAAGCAAAACTAGCGAGGATCATCATTCTCTGTACAGAATCTGCAGCTCTCACCCGTGCCCTCATCGCCCACCCTGAGTTGATGGGTAATAAAAACAAGGTGACAGAATTCATTCTATTGGGACTTACACCGAATCCAAGGATGCAGATAGTTATCTCTGGTGTTTTTTTAATCATCTACATCACCACTGTCGTGGGAAATATGATCATTGTGGTCACCATACTGCCAGTCAGACTATGGACTCCCCCATGTATTTTTTTCTGCCCTATTAGTTGTTGTTGTTTATCGATGCCTGCTATTCTTCTGTCAGCACAACTAAACTAATCGTCGACTCTCTCTGTGAGAAGAGAATCATCTATTTCAAAGACTGTATGACTCAGGTCTTTGGAGAGCATTTTTTGGTGGGGCCGAAGTTATTCTCCTCATAGTGATGTCCTATGACCATTACGTAGTGATATATAAACTGCTGCATTACACGACCATCATGAACCCTTGTGTGTGTAGTGTGCTGATGGGGGTCGTTTGGACGGGAGGCCTGGTGCACACGACCATCAAGATTCTCTTCATGGTCGATTTACACTTCTGCGGCCCCACATCATCAATCACTTTATATGTGATTTGAACCCTTTGCTGAACCTTACCTGCAGAGACACCCACACCCTCGACCTCTTTGTAGCCACCAACATTAGGTTGATCTGTCCATCAAACTTCATCATGTTGATAATTCCCTATGTCATGATCCTGTGCTCCCTGAAAACACACAGTAAAAAGGGTAGGCGCAAAGCGCTCTACACCTGCATCTCCTACATCACCGTCATCATCCTGTTCTTCGTTCCATGTATATTTGTGCATATGCGACCCGCCTCCTCCTTCCCCATGGATAAAGCTATTGCAGTATTTTAAACAATTATAACCCTATGCTAAACTCCCTCATCTACACCCTAAGAAGTGTCCAGATGAAAAACGCCATCAGGAAACTATGGATCAGAAAAGTGACTTCTGAAGATAAATAGGTATCACCCTGTGAAAACGATGATATTTGTCCAAGTGAGGGAGGTGGCAAGCATGGATTTCAGGTAACCTTTTTAGGAAAAATATATAGGGCATTCAAAGGTCAGTGATGCACTTGTCTCATATGTCTGTTGCATTTCCCCAGAGCTTCTTATAGTGTATTGCATTCAGTTAGGCGCTCAAGAAATACCACTACATGAACTACTAAATATTTTCTTAGCTGAAGAGGTGTTCATCCTAACTTAAGCTTATCTAGCAAGCTTTAGATGTTATGAGCTGGTTTGGCTACTGCTACAACTGCTTTCTTTTATCTCTTTATCCTTCTCTCATCTCGAATGAGGAGAAGTGAGAGGAGCCCGCTCAGTAGTGCACTGTCAGACCTGTTCTAGTTTAAAGAAGAAAATAAATGTTTCCTCAGCAACAGGGTGTTGTCTTTTTCCCGTTGTCTTTTCCCTATAGCTCCATTGAATATCACATTGTACCAGGCATATCATAGTCATCAGCTGGAGAATGGGGTGTTTCTAATTTGATTCCTGCGAAGCAGGTCATAGAAGATGGGAACTCCTTGTGATTTTCAAAACAAACCAATGCTAACTCTTTCTCCAATCAACAATCGGGAGAGGGACATTATTAGGAAGAATGATCCGTGACAGCATTTCACATCCATATCATGATGCTTAGCTATGAAGCCAGTCAAAGTGTGCTTTCATTCATTCATTGATTCTGCACTAGATTAAGCAAATCAGAAAGGAAAAGCAACTTGGAGGAGCCCAAGATCAAATCAGAGGCACTGGAACTGCTTGGCAAATTATTCCAGCCCCAAGAAAGCTACTTAAATAGGTTAGTGTCCAATTTGAGGGATCAACGTTTACATAAATCTGCATCTGCTCCTGAAAGTGAGCGCTGTTAGGAACCAATCTGGATCCACTGTGAGAAGCAGCATGACTCTTGGGAAAGACGTAGGCCTGGGAATCAGTAGACTCGGGTTATAATCCCAGCTCCTCCACTTATCGTCTGTGTGACCTTGGGCAAGTCAATTCACTTCTCTCAGCCTCAGTTCCCTCATCTGTAAAATGGGTATTATGGCTTTGAGCCCCATGAAGGACCGGGACTGTGTCCAACTTGATTATGTTCTATCAACTTCAGTGCTTACTATGTGCCAGGCACTAACAAATACCATTTACTAAAAAAGAGAGAAAAGGAAAAGACAGAGGGGCTTGGGGTGGTGAGGGAAGAGCAGGGAAAGGGACAAATTTGTCAGTTGTCTTTTACCTTTCTGTCAGTGACACAAGCGATTACCTGACAGAGAACGCATTCGTTCCAAGTGCCATCACAGAAGAAGACCCAAGACGTTATTAAGCATTTGATTAATCAGGCCTAGAAGCACTTCAGAGTGAGAGCGTCCTCTATTCGGAGGTGATGACCAAGGCATTGAGGCTTCCCATCATACTTCACAGCAAAGTCTCATCCTAGATGACAGAGTAGTCTACATAATTGAGTGTTGGGTGAGAACTAGTTACTCCAACCGATACCGTGAAACTCTGTGGAGGTGGGATGAACTGATGGCCCAGGCTGGTATCATCAACCAATCTTTTTGCAGACTTGGAATGGCTCAGACGCAGCATGGCCTAGTGGATTGAACACAGCCCTGGGCGTCAGAGGATCTGTGTTTAAATCTCAGCTCTGACATTGCTCTCCTATGTGACCCTGTGCAAGTCACTGCTCTGTGCCTCAGTTGCCTCATTGGTTAAATGGGGATTATGGCCGTGAGATCCTCATGGGACATAGACTGTGTCCAACCTGATTAGCTTGTATCTTCCCCAGCACTTAGTACAGTGCCTGGCACACAGTCAGCGCTTAGCAAATACCGTTAAAAAGCCAGGAGGGTGCAAGAGGCAGAGTCTTTGCCTCTAATTCCACTGGGAAGACAGTTCTGGGTCGCTTGCAGGTTGGAGGTGAAGTGGAACCCTGAGTCCTGCTAGCTGATCCTGGGTGTGTAGATGGGTTGTTGGGCTGCTATCAAAATGGACCTCCTCTTTGGAGGAGTCAGTTATTGGAGAAGAGATTTCCAAACTGTAAACTCATCATTTTATTTTATTTTATTTTGTTAGTATGTTTGGTTTTGTTCTCTGTCTCCCCCTTTTAGACTGTGAGCCCACTGTTGGGTAGGGACTGTCTCTATATGTTGTCAATTTGTACTTCCCAAGCGCTTAGTACAGTGCTCTGCACATAGTAAGCGCTCAATAAATACGATTGATGATGATGATGATGATTGTGGGCAGGGAACGTGTCGGTTTACTGTGTATTTTCTCAAGCGTTTAGTACAGTGCTTTCCACACAGTAAGCTTTCAATAAATAGCATTGACTATGAAAGCATTCTCTGTAGGCAGAGAGGGCTCTGTCCTCTAATGTACCTCTGTTGAATTCCTTTTAGGCACGGCAGTCCTGGGATCATGAGACATTCTATCCCTCTATCCAGGCCCTAACCAGGTTAGAAACTGACCACTCCCAGGGGTTTCAAAATGTTGGACAGTGATTAGAAAGACCCAGGCCCAATCAACACAAATAATGCACTAATTGCTTCAATTGAAGTTGTGACCAGAACAGAAGCACAATACTGGAAATAGATTTACAAGACCCATCTTGGGAAATTTTTGGATAGTGTGGGTGGCAGAGGCACTTGTGTGAAAGTATCAGTCTGTTCTGTCTCTAGCTCTTCTTTCAGAACAGATTCAAGCCTTCCTTTTATCCTCTATTTTACACCTCTTATTCCTTCACAAACTAAAGGCAACACCTTAAAATGAAAGGTAGATGTTTAGTTTGAGTCAGAAGAGTATCATCTCCTACCTGCTTTTTCACTCTTCCCACTTTTTCCACAGTCCACCTCCGGAGAAAAGCACAGAATGAGGTGTTGAAACAAAGACAGGGACAGGAAGAGGAAGAAAGGGCAAGAGACATGCTGTTTCAGACTGTGGCAGGTAACGTGGGCACCAAATATGTTATATTGTACTCTCTCAAACGCTTAGTACAGCGCTCTCACACAGTAAGAACTCAATAAATACCACTGGTTGACTGAAGGAAAGTTGAGAGAAGAGGATAGTTGGGGTCTTGGAGCTGGAGGGAAGGGAGGAAAGAGATGGAGGGGAGGGAAGAGAACTTAGGGATGAGCTACCCAAGGAGATGGAGATAGATGGGAGCGGGGTGAAAGTGAAAAAACAGTTTCTTACCACAGCCACCTAGCATTTAATATTGTCACCAGTCTGAGAGACAAAAACAGAAAGTGGTCACCCAAGACCTCCATATTTTTGATGCCTGGGGTCAAGAAAACCCTGCTGTTCTTTCATATCTAGAGGCGGTCAGTAAAGGTCACTAGGCATATGCCCAGTAATGGACTCTCAGATACTCAAGCACAAAGAATTGGACAAGGAAGATTAAGCCAAAAGACCATCAAGAGTTTCAGGTCAGACATCCCAAACACAGGATTGACTGGAGCCCTGAGAAACTTCTCAAGGCTCCCTAACCCAGCCCAGAGTGACAGAGGTAGTCCTGTAGAGTTGGGGCTGGTCACAAGGTACCAGAAAAGGCTCTGGAATGAGTCACTGGAATGAGTCAGGAGAAGCAGTAATGTCGGCAAATCCTGTTCCAGCACGTTGGTGGCAGGTTGGTGGGGATGGTGGGAATTCTAGTTCCATCTCTGTGACAAGTTCAGTGTGGGGAAAGAAAGGGAGAAGAGAAACTCAAAATAATCCTCTCCCCCCGGCCATCAGAACTAGAGCTAGGAACTCCATTCTCCACTTCCTCATTTTTACAGTTTCCCAGACCCTCCCACTGTTTCCCCTGCGATCTCTCTTGCACATGGACTCTTGCCTCACTAACAGTTTCAAACTTAACTATTGCCCATAGAGTTGATCAGGGGAAGTAGAGAAGCTGTGTGCCTTAGCAGAAAGAGTACCGGCCTTAGAGTCAGAGGACCCAGGTTCTAATCTTGACTCTGCTAATTTCTTGCTGTGTGACTTTGGGCAACTCACTTGACTTCTCTGTACCTCCGTATCCTCAACTGCAAAACGGGGATTCAATACTTGCTCTCCCTCCTACTTAGACTGTGAGCTCCGTGTGAGACAGGGACTGTGTCTGACCTAATTGACCTGTACCTACCCCAGGGCTTAGAACAATATTTGATGCATAGTAAGCCCTTAACAGATGCCATAAAATTAAAAAAAAAAACAGGAGAGAGGCTGTCTACCTATTCTGTCCCCTTGAGCCGGGCTGTCCTTGCTTCGAATTTATCATCTTCCAAGGGCATGCTCCACTAGTGTTGGATGTGGGACCCTGGCAAGGCTTAGAACAGTTTCAGAGTGGTTGGCCCAATCCAAATCTTGTGGAGCGTTTTAAAGATCCAAGGCTATAGGGTGCATCCATCCACCCCGATCAAAGCCTCTATGATCTCAGTGACCAACAGAGGGCAGGTGTGGCAGAGGCCACAGCTTTCACTTCTGAGGTAGTAGACTTGTACCTGGCTCCTAATACAAGCCCGTGGAACATTGGCTGAAGTTGTCAGGCAGGCTGGGGGGAATAGAAGAATGGAATGTGTGTAGAATGAGTGGTGGGCAGGGAGAGATGCTGACTCACCTTCTAGGTCCTCCTCCCTCAGGTGCAGAATGAGGTCACATTTCTGCGTGTGGACTCTAGTTTGTCTGTATAGTGCATCAGACCTAGGGGGGCTCAACAAATACTATTACTACTACACTTACTACTGCCTACATTTACTACTACTAATTATGGTATGTGTTAAGGGGTTACCATATGTAAAACACTGTTTGACACATAGTAACTATTTAAAACAATGTTTGACACAAAGCACTGGAGTAGATACAAGTTAATCACATCAGACACAGTTCCCGTCCCACATAGAGCTAACAGTCTAACTCCTCCTCCTCCTCCTCCTCCTCCTCCTCCTCCTCCTCCTCCTCCTCCTCCTACTACTACTACTACTACTACTACTACTACTACTACTACTACTACTACTACTACAGGGGCAGAAAGGGTCTGAGACGACCGTGACCACAACAGGTAGAACAAAATTTTCTTCTTACATGACAGAGGGATAGTGGGACAAAGAAAAGAGGGAGAGTGAGGTAACAAGGGGTTGAGTCATAGTGGTGGCTTGAGATATTTGGATCTGAGAAGAGAGCCTTGCAGACTCATGGAGAGCGTTATGAGATGCCCACATGAGAGGATGAAGATTTTGTAAAGGAGAGGAACTAACGACAATGGAGCTATCCAGACTGAAAATATGAAGGGGGAAGGGGGAGACTGATGACTTTTACTCCACTTTGGAAGACTATAAGCTCACTTTAGGTATGAGATAGTTTCCATCAATGTTATTGTATTGTGCTCTCCCAAGGGCTTAGTACAATGCTCTGTATAGAGTAAGTGTGCAATAAATACACACTTAGTACAGTGCTTTGCACAGAGTAAGTGCTCAATAAATACAACTGAATGAATGAACACCATTGACTGATTGAAAGGCAGGGAGAACTGTAGCCAACAGCCCAACCGTAGGACCCAGAAATTCCCCCAGCCCTCCGTGTTTCACTCGGGGTGATAATAATAATGCTAATAATAATAACAAATAATGTATTTGTTAAAAACTTACTAGGTGCCAGGCACTGTATTAAGTTCTGGGGGGGAATACAAGCAAATTGGGCTGGACACAGTCCCTGCCCCACATGGGACTCACAGTCTTAATCCCCATTTTACAGATGAAGTAATCGAGGCCCAGAGAAGTGAGGTGACTTGCCCAGGGCCCCACAGCATACAAGTGGCAAAGCCAGGATTAGAACCAGTGATATTTTGACTCCCACGCCTATGCTCTAACCACTACGACACACTGCTTCTCCAGGGTTCAGAGGCTGCTACCTGTCTAGTTCAGGTGCATGGCCAATAGGCATGTGTATGCATTTTGGCACACCCATATACCTCTTCCCTGAACACACATCTGGAGAATCCGAGTCAGCATCACTGTACCCAAGGCTGCTCCTAAATTAAAGGAGTTGAGTAGGCAGAGAAACAGGTAATCTCTCAAGTAGCCCAGAGCTTAATTGCTTTGGTACATGCTTCAAGAAAAAAAGTAATTCCTCTGAGAGAAGGAGAGAGAATCCTAAGCATTATAATAGAGCTGTAAACTTGTATGGATTCAGCACATGAAACGCCACCTCGCCTCCCTATCCTCTCTACCCACTCTTGATGACAAGATTACTGCTCTCAACTCCACCCTCTCTACTAAACTCAACTCACTAGCTCCCCTTTTCCTTTGCAGCCCTCGCACCACTAACCTACAGCCCTGGAACACTGCACTTTTCACCTCCTTCGCCCTTATGTTCGAGCTGCTGAATGCTGCTGGCGAAAGCCTAAACACCAAGCCAACCTTGTTCCTATTAAATTA